>NC_082663.1:112290833-112607222 GCF_025265405.1 Mesoplodon densirostris | reverse complement strand
CACATGGACTTAGTTGCTCCACGGCATGTGGGATCCTCCTGGATCAGGGCTCGAACCCATGTCCCCTGCATTGGCAGGTGGATTCTTAACCACTGCGCCATCAGGGAAGCCCTGGGAAGTATTTTAACAATATTAATTCTTCCAATCCATGAACATGGAATATTGTTCCATTTACTTGTGTCATCTTCAATTTTCTTTCATCAGTGTCTTGTAGTTTTCAGTTTAAAGGTCTTTCACCTCCTTGGTTAAATTTATTCCTAGGTATTTTATGCTTTCTTATTGCAATTGTAAATTGGATTGTTTTCTTAATTCCTCTTTCTGATAGTTCATTATTAGTATATAAAAATGGAATAGATTTTTATATATTGCTTTTGTATTCTGCAACTTTACTGATTTATTAGTTCTAACAGGTTTTTTTTTTAATGGTGTTCAGGGTTTTCTATTGTTATAATATCATGTTATCTGCAAATAGTGACAGTTTTACTTCTTCCTATTTGGACTTCCAATACTATGTTGAATAAAAGTGGCAAGAATGGTCACCCTTGTTTTGTGCCTGATCTTAGGGGGAAGCTTTCAGCTTTTCACTGATGAGTATGACATTAGCTGTTGGGTCTTTGAGTTTATTCTGTTGGGTAGGCCGAAAGGTTCATTTGGGTTTTTCAGTTTGTTCAGTTTCTTGGATATGACGATTAACATTTATCGTAAAATTTCAGAACTTTTTGGCCACTAGTTCTTCAAATGTTCTTTCTGCCCCTTTCTCTTTGCTCCTTCTGGGATTCCTGTGAAGCTTGGTGGGCTTGGTATGTTAGTATGCTTGACAGTGTCTCATAGGTCTCTGACTTTCTGTTCATTTTTCTTCATTCGTTTTCTTTCTGTTCCTCAGACTGGATAATCTTAATTGAGTGGTTTTCAAGTTCACTGATTCTTCTGTCAGTTTAAATCTGCCTTTTAGCTCCTCTAGTGAATTTTTATTTCAGTTATTGTATTTTTGAACTCTGTATTTCTATTTGGTTCTTTTAAAAATAATTTCTTCTTCCTTAATGATAGTCTCCATTTGGTGAGATGTCATTCTCATACTTTAATTCTTTAGACATGATTTTCTTTAGTTCCTTGAACATATTTATAAAAGCTGATTTAAAGTCTTTATCTGGGCTTCCTCAGGGACAGTTTCTGTTGACTGCTTTTTTTTTTTTTTCTGTGTATGGGCCATATATTCCTGTTTCTTTGCACGTCTTATAATTTCTTGTTGGAAATTGGACATTTTAAGTAATATGTTTTGGGCTTCCCTGTTGGCGCAGTGGTTGAGAGTCCGCCTGCCGATGCAGGGGACATGGGTTCGTGCCCCGGTCCGGGAAGATCCCACATGCCGCGGAGCAGCTAGGCCCATGAGCCATGGCCGCTGAGCCTGCACGTCCAGAGCCTGTGCTCCACAGCGGGAGAGGCCACAACAGTGAGAGGCCCGCGTACCACACACACACACACAAAGTAATATGTGTTAACTCTGAAAATCAGATTACCCTCTCCCCAGGGTTTGTAATTGTTGCTTTGTTTAGTGACTTTCCTGGACCAATTTTGTAAAGCTGTATTCTTTCTCATGTGTGGTCACTGAAGTCTCAGCTTAGTGGTATATTGATGATTGGACAGAGATTTCTTTTAATGCCTTGAACTAATAAATTTCCAAGCTTTTGTTGAAGAGCTTTGTCTGTGTGAGAGACAGTTTGTTCAGCCATGTCAATGCTGCAGAAAGCAATTTACAACTGGGCCTTTGTCTTCACTTCTTGCACAAGTAGTTTCAAGGTCAGCCAGAGGTCAGTGCTTAGGGCCTTCTCAGGTCTTCCCTGAGTATGCACAAAGCTCTGACATACACACGAACTTCTGGACTCCTAGGAACATGTTCAAGCTTGTCAAAGCTGCCATGGATATCTACTTCCCCTATGTTTCTCTTTAAGTTTCTTGGTTACTCTCTTGTTGGCCTTAGTAATGCTGCCTCAGGCAGCTGCAATATTAACTAATCATCACTGATTGCCTACAGCAGGTAGGGCTGTTTGCACAGTGAGCTGGAGTCAGGTTGAATAAAGACCAGCCATAAGGATGGAGATTTTCAGTGAGCTGCCACACAGGTCAAACAGTGGCAATTCTGTGGCGCTGAAGATTTTGGGGAACTCCATATCCATTCTGCTCTCTCCGGTGGTTGCTGCTTTCACAGGTACTGTAGTTATGGTGCTTTTGGTCTTCAAAGCTACCATAAAGACAGGGCGAGGGGAATGGGTTTAGGGGAGGTTAAAATGCAATTGGCTTTTCTCCCTGAGATTCAGCTGTTTTCCTTGAACAAACAATCCTTGGCTTGTTGCAAGCCTTTAGTTAATTTCCTAAGTTCTGAAAAAGTTTGACAGTTTTTGCCATTGTTTTCATTGGTTTTATGGAGATTTTTGGCGGACCTTACTCTTCCCTTATTCCCTATCTTCTTCCCACTTTTTCCCTTCCCTTACATCCCTAAAGGAAGTAGAACACCTTTACATACTAAAACCATAAATTTACACTGATATTTGGATTCAGTCCAACACTACAGGGTTCTTTTTATAGCCTTTCCCCTTTCTTGATATGCAAACATCTTTCTCTAACAGTGAGAAACTCAGTTATTATCTACAATATATGTATGGGTTTGATTTTACTATGTAAAGTGGTTTCAGAACTACTAACCCAAACCCCTGTGAGAAACACATTTATTTGATTTACTTTTAAAAAGATGACTGACTGCTGGGTTGGGTTAAGAACAAATTGTGAGGGGCAGGACCAAATTAGTGAGAGCAGTTAGGTGGTTACTCAGATTATTTAGGTTAGAGATGATGATGGCTTGGACCAGAGCAGTGGTGGTTTAGATGGTGAGGCATGGTCAGATTCCAGATATAATATTAAAGTTAAATCCATAGTATTAAGCTGATGGCTTGAATGTGGGATATGAGATAAACAGAAAAATGAAGGAGATGTCAAGACTTTTTCCTGAGCAATTGGAAGAATGGAGTTATCCCTCTTCCAAAGCTATGGGAGGTGCAGGTTCTGGGGGAAAGTTTCTGGGTCATTTTAAGTTTCAGATGTCTGTTAGATATTCAAGTGCAACTAGATATCCAGTAGGGCAGCTGAATATGAGTTTAAATGAGTTTGGACTGGAGACGCATTTGAGGAGTCAGCACCTATAAGACTGTTAAAGGAGCTGTCAGTGCCCTCCGTCTGTCCCAAGAACTTCCAGTGTGCTCCAGCCCACTTCTAGCTGCTGCTGTTATCTATACCTCTGTCAAAAGGCCTTTTCTTACCCTTTTCTTTTCTTTTTTAAAAAACTGTGGAAGGCAGCTCTGTGGAAGATGCACACAGAAAGCCAGTAGCTAACATGCCCTGGAATAGCCCTCAGTTAGTGACTCTTGGGACTTGGTATATATTGATAAATACCCCCAGCTCTCTTGCTCCTCGGGTGGGATAATTTTGAGGCATACGTTTTGCCAAATTTCCCACGTTCCCTGTGGGATTAAACTCCAAATTGCCTACTACAGTAGCTGGTTTAAGAACACACTATTCATTGGCTCCCTTCTCTTCATTATAATTCCCCGTATCCTACTGTTTACTTTTGCTTGAATCACTGTTTCAGGTTTTGCTTCTGGGAGAACTCAAACTAAGGTAATAATTTTTTTGCACTCTTATTTTTTTTAATAGATTTATTTATATTTTTTGGCTGCGTTGGGTCTTCATTGCTGCACGCAGGCTTTCTCTAGTTGTGGCGAGCAGGGGCTACTCTTCGTTGCAGTGCGCGGGCTTCTCATTGCAGTGGCTTCTCTTGTTGTGGAGCACAGGCTCTAGGTGTGTGGGCTTCAGTAGTTGTGGCTCATGGGCTCTAGAGCACAGGCTCAGTAGTTGTGGCGCATGGGCTTAGCTGCTCCCTGGCATGTGGGATATTCCTGGACCAGGGCTCGAACCCATGTCCCCTGCATTAGCAGGCGGATCCTTCACCACTGTGCCACCAGGGGAGTCCCAAGATAATTTAAAGTTGTGAGACTGGAAGAGGTCACCAAGTAAGTGAGTGTGAGAAGAAAAAAGTACAGATGCAGACTGGGCACTAAAGCAGGGCAACAACAAAAGGTCAGGGAAATATGGAACCAGTAAAGGAAACTGCATGTTCAGGGAGAAGGCAGAGTCCTATTTAGCCAGGGTTGGAGACTGTGAGAAAAGTTTGAGGACAGAAGAGGGACAAGACAGTTGAGGGTCTATGCAAGACAGTGATATAAGGATGGACCATGGAATTTAAGCTGTAAAAGGAGAGAACTACAGGCATGAGGGAAGTGAAGAACTGAAAAAGTGGTAGAATCAATGGATTGACATCCTGGAGGGCTCAAAGAATTGCTGAAGCTGGAGACCCCAGGAGTGAACTGTAAAGATACGAGAGGTTGTTGGAGTGAGATACTTAAAACGGAGATATGGAGGGTTGCAGTTATTGTTGTTAAAGGACTGGACTCTGGAGTAAGACTATGGAGTGTCTCCTCACTGGAGGAAAGAGCAAGGATCTGAGAGGCCAGGGGGGTGGTATTAGATCATCATTTGGATTCTGAAATCACCAATGATTATGAAATTAGTATTAGGAGAATAATTCTCAACTGGGATCTAAAATTGTCAATGAATAAGCAGGAGTGACCAGGCTGGGGGCTAAAGATAACTGCAACAAGAAAGAGTAAACTGATGATATGAGGCTTTTCTTGAATACACACATAGCACATTTACGTGCCAGGGAGTTCTAAGCAGTTTTAAAAGTCACTTAATAAACTCAAAATGGATTAAAGACCTAAATGTAAGGCCAGACACTATAAAACTCTTAGAGGAAAACATAGGCAGAACACTCTGTGACATAAATCACAGCAAGATCCTTTTTGTGACCCACCTCCTAGAGAAATGGAAATAAAAACAAAATAAACAAATGGGACCTAATGAAACTTAAAAGCTTTTGCACAGCAAAGGAAACCATAAACCAGACGAAAAGACAACCCTCAGAATGGGAGAAAATGTTTGCAAACGAAGCAACTGACAAAGGATTAATCTCCAAAATTTACAAGCAGCTCATGCAGCTCAATATCAAAAAACCAAACAACCCAATCCAAAAATGGGCAGAAGACCTAAATAGACACTTCTCCAAAGAAGATATACAGATGGCCAAGAAGCACATGAAAGGATGCTCAACATCACTAATCATTAAAGAAATGCAAATCAAAACTACAATGAGGTATCACCTCACACCAGTCAGAATGGCCATCATCAAAAAATCTACAAACAGTAAATGCTGGAGAGGGTGTGGAGAAAAGGGAACCCTCTTGCACTGTTGGTGGGAATATAAATTGATACAGCTACTATGGAGAGCAGTTCCTTAAAAAACTACAAATAGAACTACCATATGACCCAGCAATCCCACTACTGGGCATATACCCTGAGAAAACCATAATTCAAAGAGTCATGTACCACAATGTTCATTGCAGCACTATTCACAATGGCCAGGACATGGAAGCAACCTAAGTGTCCACTGACAGATGAATGGATAAAGAAGATGTGGCACATATATACATGGAATATTACTCAGCCATAAAAAGAAACAAAATTGAGTTATTTGTAGTGAGGTGATGGACCTAGAGTGTGTCATACAGAGTGAAGTAAGTCAGAAAGAGAAAAACAAATACCGTATGCTAACACATATATATGGAATCTAAAAAAAAAACCAAAAATGGTTCTGAAGAACCTAGGGACAGGACAAGAATAAAGACGCAGACGTAGAGAATGGACCTGAGCACATGGGGAGGGGTAAGGGTAAGCTGAGACGAAGTGAGAGTGGCACTGACATATATACACTACCAAATGTAAAACAGATAGCTAGTGGGAAGCTGCTGCATAGCACAGGGAGATCATCTCCGTGCTTTGTGACCACCTAGAGGGGTGTTATAGGGAGGGTGGGAGGGAGATGCAAGAGGGAGGGGATATGGGGATATATGTATATGTATAGCTGATTCACTCTGTTATACAGCAGCAACTAACACAACAATGTAAAGCAATTATACTCCAATAAAGATGTAAAAAAAAAAAGCCATTTAATCCTCATAACAATGCTGCAAGATAGGCACCGTTTTTAGATACTTTTACAGATAGGGCAACAGGAGCAAGAGGATAAATGACTTGCCCAAGGTCCCAAAGCTAGTAAATGGTGGTGCTAGAATTTAAGTCTATGAGTCTGGCTCATATTCTTTACCTCCATACTGCAATGCCTATTCATCTCAAGTGTGTGTGTGGGGGTTAATGGAGGATGATGTAGAAGCAGCAATGAAAAGCTTAAAAATGGCACCACCACCACATCCAAGCCCACTGATACAAGGGAAATGGGAGAGAAATCCACTCTCAAAAGGGCTGTGAGGGAAGTCACATCGTCAGGGGAAACCAGACTTGAAATTGGGAAGTCTGTTTTAATTTGTAAATAACTTTGTTTCATTTGCCTATATCTTGTATTCCTTTTTGTCATTTCTTGTTGCAATGGCTAGAGCTTTCAAAAGTATGTTGATAGAAGCTACCTGGTTTTTTTATTTAATGGAAAATATTTCATCTTTTGCTATTCAGATGACTGTTAATTTTTAATTCATGACAAATAACACTAAGAAAATATTCTTTTATTCTTTGCAAAAGTATGAGTTTACTAAAGCTAGGAGATGTTGAATTTTATCAAATAATGGTCAGTGTTAGGTGTCTATCAGAATTTTTCCCCTTTGGCTTTATTATGGTGATTTGTAAACAGTTATCTTCTGAAATATTCTTGCATTCTTGGGATAAAGACACCTTGGTTATTATGTATGTTTATTTTAATAGATGACTGGAATTGATTTGTTCTTTTTTTTTTTATTAGTTTCTGCTTTGATTTGTTCTTAATTTATGAATTCCTGGATGTGTCCTCTGAGATTGGTCTGCTGTTTTTTTCTCATGGTACCTTTGTTGATATCACGCTAGTTTGGCTAATAATGGTGATTTTAGTTTTTCAAAGCTAATTAGGATGACTGAATATTGTCAGTCAGTGGACAAGAAGCAGGTGGCTGGAGTGGTGGCTCTGCTGCTTGGCCGTTTCATCCATGGACTGGGTGAGGGTCTGGACCAGACTTTCTCAACCAGCATTCTTTCTGTGAACCACAGAACATAAAAAAAATGGTAAATAACCTTTTTTCAATTGTCTCAAGGATAGTAGTAACTAGTATCATATTAGATATACAGAAATTGATTATATATACAGTGGATAGTGTATTAGTTTTCTATTGCTGCTGTAACAAATAAGCACAAACTCAGCAGCTTAAAACAAGTATTATTCTCATGTAATTCTGAAGGCTAAAAGTCTGAAAATCAGTATAAAAGTCAAGGTGTCAGCAGGGCTGGTTCCTTTTGGAGGCTCTGAGGGACGAGTCTGTTTCTTTGCCTTTTTCAGCTTCTAGTGGTTGCCAAGTGGTTCTCGGCTCCTGGTGATCGTGGCACATGACTGACAGACTGACTCTGAAAGTCTAATTCAAAAGTGCATCACTTGGTAGCATTCTGTGTGGAATGCTTGTGAAAGGCTTCAAGTTGTCAGCTGGCAATTCCAGGGAAAGGGTATGATTAGGCTCTTATTAGAAACAACATCTGGAATGAAAATGAGGCCTGCTTTTCCAGGTCTGCTTGGATCCCGCGGGGAGCCAGTCTTGACACTGAGCGAGCTCTGCTTCCCTTCCACACCGGAGTTGCATACTTGGAGAGCAATGGGGATTCATGGTAAGGCCAAACTGGTAAATAGCACAGACACATGGGAAAGTTACAGACTCCTTCATGAATGCAGGTCAGGCCCCAAGTGAAGAGAGGCCTTGCTCTTGGGCAGAGCTTTCCAAACGTGGATGTGCACAGTGGGGAACTTCCTCCCTCTAGAAAGAGCCCAGGTTTGGATGACTACCTAGTAGGGATATGTGGGGAGGGAAGACAGTGGGTATTGAATTGGATAATTAAGGTTCTTCTCAAACCCTGAAGCCCCCATTCGACTACTTCAAATTTTAGTTGGGGAAACTGAGGCCCTGAGAGGGAGAGGTCACTTGCCCAGATTTATAAAGTTAAGAGCAGAGCCAAATATTAATATTCAGTCATTTCTGTCATCTTCAGATATTAATACTGATAACGCAGTTTTTTAAACCATATCCAAAGAAATAAATTTACAGGTAACACTTAACACTGACTTTTTAAATGCCCAAGCCATAAAGTATCCAGGCAGGGAACTGCTTCTCACTAATGCTTTGAGAAGTGAAAGGTGAGTAAGAAGCTTCAGATCCCATAGACTCCTTCATCAGTGCTAGGAAGGGAAGCAGGGAAGCTGAGTCCAACTGTGCTGCTGTTGAGCCCCACAGGCCTGTCAGAGGCTGCCTGGAGGGGGATGAAGTTCAGGGAATCAGTCCAAATTCCATGTGAAACAATTTTAATGATTTTCGAACCTCTCAGACATTAAAAACCCTAGACACAAGGCTCATTTGAAAGAACATATTTTCATATTGACTCAATACCAGAAATAAGCAGTTGGCTGAGGACCCATGTTTCTAAGGCATATAAATCTTGAATGTTTTTAATGAACATTAGATCCTAGGGAACTAATATTGCATTTCACAATCTCTGAGCACTGATCAATGTTCTTCTTAATCCTGTAGAATTTCTCCACATATTCAGAACGCCCTAAGAGCTCCACAAAATCTTCATCATGAGTGATCACCAGAAGCTGGAAGTTACGCTGCTGTGAGCGACTTTTTATTATCCTGAAACAATATATTTATAACATTTTATTACTAAAGAACATACATAACCCTTTCTTTTATTTGAAAAAAGCACTGAGAACCTTGCCAGACACATAAATGTATGCTGTGTGTGATGACCAGGTTTTTCCTGTGCTGTGTGAGTATCAGGGAGGACCTCTGATAGCCCTGCAGGAAGTGGCGGTGGGGAGGGTGGTGGTGGTGGATCCAGGCCTTCAGCCCAGCCAGGTAGCAGTCCCGTCTCCTCTCCAGACAGTGGGGATGCATGACTCTTCACTCAGGTCTGGCTTAGAGACTGGTGAGAATACATGATCTAGTTTATTCTTAAAGCAGGTGGAAATGTTTAATTGAGTTTTCCTTAATATCTGTGCTGCTCAACTTTAGGGGTCTGATTATTCCTTTGCCTGGGGTTTTCTTGACCTGATACTAGTTTTCTCTGGAAGAAAATTACATTAAAAAAAAAAAAGACAAGACAGACTACAGGCAAGGGGAATAACACTGTGAGCCCCACTGCCTTCTTAGGAGCTGGGTCTACTTAGAATTCTGCCACCACCAGTCACTGGATGCATCACTGGTATGACACACAGGGGGCCTGAGTGGGTGTACCGAGAACATTTTTGCTCGTTATCTATGTGCTGAGGTAATTAGTTACACATCTGAGACTTGAAAGACTTTTTCTTTTACCTAACCACTTATTTATCCCTTGCCTGGAGCTGGATGCACTTAGGTTTCAAAAGCACCAGCCCTTACTTGTTGGTCACACGGGACTACTGAGAGATGGCTGGAGAAAGGTGGCTCTGTGGCTGCTCAAGTCTCCTTCTGGCTCCATCCCGGCTATCACACAGGAAATGTTTTCTCTGCTAGAAGGAGTCTGTCTGGAGCAAGAAGTACCCAAAATAGCTTCTCTACCTCACGGAAAGTGCCTTTCCTCTGCCAGCACAGCCCATAAGCAAGGGCTGCCTATCCCTAGAGCGTGCACCCACCACAGGTGAACTATGGTAAAAAGTGTATGCAGTTTTACCCTCTGGATTCTACTTCACCACTAATACACTTTTTGAGTAAGCACTGTCATTCCTCATAGATGCTGACACATGTGAGAAGCTGGGGAAATAGTCTAAAACCCACTGTCACTACCGTTACCACCTAGAAAGGCTTTAGCAGGGAATGCTAACTCCTGTACAGGACATGTGGGCCCCTCTGGTGGGTTTACAGGAAAACCAAACAAAGCCAGGAGACCCTCACCATGGGTTTCCCTACGAACACTCTTGGGGAGATGCAGGATGTGTCTGGGGTGGCTGTTCACCATGTAGTTCTTTTTTTAAGCATCTGAAGAATTACGATCCAGGTAAAGCCTAAGGTCTGGCAAAACCAGTTTCCTCAAGGAAGACACATCTGCAGAGGATTTTCATCATAGAATTCTCTTAACCTTACTTTAAAAACTATCATAACTTGGCCCCAAATTTGAGATACTTACTCAACCAGAGCATGTGCAAGAGATTCAATGTTTTCTCGGTCAAGATTTGTCGTTGGCTCATCCAAAGCAAGGATGCCACAGTTTAAGCAGAATGTTTCAGCCAGGGCTAGGCGAATGATGAGTGAGGCTAATACCTGGAACAAAAGCACCAGAGCTTAGCTGCACTGCACATTTTTCTCATTCACTTTAGAAAAGCAGGCAGACCTGGCATAATGTCTTTAGAAGGGAAAGGTGGGGCAGTGTCACAGGATCACTGACCTTAGGTAAATCACTGCTCTTTTGTTTGGGAGAGCCTGGCACTGTGACCAAACGCTCACGCCATTCCAGAAGGTGAACTATCATTTGCATTATCTCATCCTATCATTTGCAATGAAATACAATGCTAAAAGCAGTGCTGACCCTGCACCAACACCTCACGTCAGCTACAACAAAACTTCAAATTACAGACTTGAATCAGAAATGCATTAACATTTATCTGTAACTAGTAATTTTAACAATGCTATAAGATTAACCACCTTAAAAATTCATGACCTGGCTATTTTCCTGATAATGAGATTTGTTAGAAAACTTAGACATAACACATTTTCCAGACCCCTTTTCTCTCAGAGACATCTTTAAATCTCTCTGTTCTGTGAGATCTATGGCTCCCAAAGAGGCACCACTGCTCTAACCCACACTTAACTGTTTATGTGTATGATTCTGAGGGGGAGAGGGAAAGGACGGGAGGGGAAAAAGTACCAGGAGTACAGAAGTATGGTTTTATTTAAGCTTGACTGTAGGGAATCCAAGCAACCCAAACTATGAGGCACTTTTGTGGTTAATAGAAGCCTAATACTAAACTAGGCCACCGCTGAAGCCATTTGAGGGTACAAGGGACAAAGAATTAAGAGCAAAGAACTAGTTTAGGAAGTATACACTACTTTCTGTGTGAGCTGTAACGCCCCCCCCTCCACCACCCACCCCGATTTGTGAGTGAAGGAGCATCAGTGAGTGAGTTAGTGATTTCAGAGCAGTTTACAGCTTTGCTCTGACGCTGGCCCCCTGCGGATGGGCACTTCTCTCCTGCTGCCACCTGCACCATGACCCACTCAGACTGGGGTATGACTGGAGCTCCTGGCCCACCTCTACCAAACCATTTGTCTATTCTGTCACCCAACACCAGGGAAGCAATTACTGCTAATTAATTTTTATAATTTGGAGTAGCTATAAGAAATCTGCTTTTGTTCAGAAAGTATGTTTAATCCAAACGGACATGTTTCAAACTATTTTCTCATTCATAATTACCACAAAAAATCATCAATGCAAGTAGGGGATACTGACTGTAGATCACAAATTTGTCATTTTTGCAGACTATGATTAAGATAATAATCTGCAGATGCCTTATTAATCGGTATCAGCTGTCCGGGTTGATGACAAAATGCATACATGCATAGAGTGTCTTTAAGCAAAAATTGCAAACCTTTTATGCAAGTAACTCTGATAATGTGAGCATCCGTTTCTGGAACTATAAAATTTTGTTAAGAAAATCAGGGGTCCAGAGATGTTATCAAGTATAATGTTCTGCTTCTAATCTGAAAGGAGGAAGCTCAAAAACCTTTTGAACATCTTTTACAAACCAGTGCACAGTGAAAGAACCCAGCCTCGTACCCCAAGGATGCAGGTCCCACTTTCCCAACTCTTTGAAACTTTATTCCTCTGTGCTCTGTATATCCAACCCAGGCTATCCTCCCAGAGCTTCCCGTAGAGCTAGATGGTCTGGCCCAGCACTGAGTCCCTGTGTGTGTGGTGGTGGGGACAGAGGCACCTGTGGGTATCAAAGCCTTTGACCCTGGCAGACCCTTCTTTTAGATGGTCCTCAGGCCCAAAGGCTAGGCTGGGAGTGGTGGTGAGGACTCAGTCCTATGATGAGGCTACATTCTCAATTAGACTCTTACTTACTGTAATGCCTCATCTGGCTCAATCTAGGATCTGGTTTGCTAATACTGTATGTCACTGATTCTAAAACATACCCTTCCCCCACCCTTTGACTTCTCTGAAATGAGGAGGCATCTTACAATTACAATTGAATTTTTTCTTTCTTGGTGTCACATAAAATAGTGGTGTGTCTATAACTGATAACCCAGTAACCTTATTCTCATAAGGAGTGCTGTGGAACAATGAATGGTCCTCAACTTCTTTGTTTACATTTAGGCTATCCTGAGAGACTGTTTCAGGCCCCTCTTCTAAAAGCCTACTTTACATAATGTTGCAGGAAATGCTGGTTAGGATTGAGAGAGTGTAATGAGAGTGACTGAGCCTGATTCACTTTACATGGCAGCAAGGACTGCTATAAGGAGCTTCCTACCGTTCAAGGGCAACTTTGGGTGCTTCCCCTGCACTGACAATGATTCCTCTTTGTCAATTCTCTGTGTACAGGTGGTTCCCTAGGCTCTTGAGATACCTGCCTTTTGTCCGGCACTGCATCGTCCTCGCATATCCAAGGGCGTGTCTCCCTTTAGCATCACCACTCGGTAGTTGTAATTCCGCCTTTTATCAGAAGCTGATACATTTTCATCGGCATCAGATCGAATTTCTATGTATTCAATATCTGACACAGAAAGAAGAAGATTTTAGGGGAACCTACACTCTGCAGCCTTCTGTCACTTGCAAACCTTATCAAAGTAAGTTACAAGCAACGTTGTGAGGCTGACATTACCAGAGGAAAACACTGGCTGGTTTGGAAACTCTTTCTCTGGTGATGAAGATTCCTGGCCAGAAGCAACCAGATGCCCCAACCCTCAGTCTCAGAGGTGCCTTTTTCTTAGTTCCCCTATTAAGAGTTTCCTCCTAATGGTTTTCTTCTTATCACATTTTTGGCTTATCCCTATCTGCACTTCGACAGAACCTATTACGTCATCAACTAAATATAATGTGCACCATGGCCAAACCTGTAAGTCCTGTCAGGCTTTGGAATAGAAAACTTTGCATTTTTTTTCTTGCTAAGAATTCTAAGATAAGAATTCTTAGAAAATCGGAAAGAGATGTTCAGAGAGAGGCCCAGAGGTAATACTGGCATGATGAGCAGTCTTATGAGGCAAGAGCTGGATATAGGGCTTTAGAAAGAGCATTCATGATACACCATGTTAATTACCTTGTCCACGATAGGTACTTCGCCAAAGGTCACGAATAATTTTGTTGATTTCTTCCATTTTCATACTGTGAAATTTCATTATTGCTCTGGAAAAAGCCATTGATACTTTAAAGATAACATTATAACAATAAATTTAACAGTATATATTTAAAAATATGCAATGTATTAATAATGTATATAATAAGTAATATCATGAGATAAAACCCCCAATATTCTCAATGATAAAAGTAGAATATAGTAAGAGCTAGAAAAAATAAACAGAACCAAAACCTTGCTATTGGCTAGTATGGCAAACTCTCAGGCATATACAATTCTAGCACTCTGGAGTCCTTATCCTTCTCCATTTTCACTCTCTATGATATGACAAGCACTCCCTTAAATGCTCAAATACTGTGAAAACTTCTGAAACAATTTTTTAGGAGACATTTCTTAGGCTTAATGGAAGGACTGTTTCTACTGATGCCAACTGGTTATAGGAAGCCCTGCTGAACAGATGACAGTGAGTTAAAGAGGGGACAGGAGGTGTACAGGGTCCCTTAGTCTATGGGAAAATAGGTGAATCTCTGGAATTGCTGCCCTTTTTCTCTTCTATTATTATTAAGGTTGACCAAAGTCAACCTCTTAAGCTGCTTTTATTTCTCAGATCTGTAAGCTTTTTACCAACCAGAAGTGTTGGTTCAGAGAGGGTGATAAAGAGGCTTAAGCTGAGCTGAGCCTCAAAACTTTTATTTTCCCTTCCTAGTTGAAGATTCAGAAACCCTAACTCCAAATATGTGCATTAACTTTCTTTGACCATGGCACCCCTCTGCCCCCACAACACTCTTAAAATACTAGTAGTTTCGAAACACTAAAAAGAAGAAAAGAAATGTCTGTAAAAACAAAAGTAGCCTGTCAAAATCTAACACTGTTCTTACTAGAGTCACCTTTCGTCAAAAAGCCCTTAGGTTATTTGGAATTGGGTTTATGAATTAATAAATGTTGCACCAGTCACAAAAAGGCACACATCACTGCCATTACCATACAAAGGATGTGAGGTGGACATACTTCCATTTACAAGCCTCTTAACTGATATATACAAAAAAAGAAACTGAATGTAATGCTACTGCCTCTGCAGAATCATTTCATGACCTTCCGGTTTACCAGCAAAGAGAAAGAAATGACTCAACATAAATACATTTTAAATATCAGATGAAGCATTGTGAAGTAATAAAAACCAGAAAAAACCATATTCTGCTTGTTGATGAGAATGCAACAAGTCTCCATTTTCTATTTTATGCATCTATCTCAGTCTCAGATTTTATACTTCTGTCAAAAAGACAGACACAACTTCTAAGTATTTGTTTAAAAAAAACAAACCTCAGAGAATGTTCTTGAGACCAATCATGTAATGCTTAGCTTTATACATTACGATCTTGATTTTTCAAATGACTTTTCAAAAATGTCATCTTTCCATTCAAGTTAAAAATCTTCCATAATCAACATAAATAAGCACTCTCAATGTGGAGAACAAGCTCCAGGTGGGGCACAGATGTCCCAGGTGCACACACATAGCCTATACCACAGCTCCCTGGTACAACAGAGGTGGTACATCCTCGCCCATGGGTAGGTCTGCTGAGAGACAACAATGCAGGAAAAAGCTCTAGTCCTTAGAGGGATCCAGACTCACCTTAGAGGGATCCAGACTCACCAACAATCATGGCAGACAGAGTGGATGCCCACTACTGTTGGCTGGACCATTCACTTGTCTTTGTATCTTATCTCTCTGCTAATATGGAGCTTACAACCCCACTGTGCAATGATTACAGTAACTGCATTAATCTACTTGAAGGAATAACAATGATAAGTGGCTACTAGTGATGAGCATTTACCTTATGTAAGGTACAATTATGCTAAATAATCATATTTTATCTCATTTAATCCTTACTACAATACTGAGAGTTAGATTTGGTTATCTCCATTTTACCATTAAGAAAACTGAGATTCTCTAACAATGCATTTTCTAAAAAAGAAATAAATCAATCCTGTTTACAATAGCATCAAAAACAATAAAGTACTTAGGAATAAATTTAACTAAGGAGGTGAAAGATCTCTACTATGAAAACTACAAGACCCTGATTAAAGAAAATGAAGGCAGAAATAAACAGAAAGGCGGGAATTCCCTGGCACTCCAGTGGTTAGGACTCTGTGCTTTCACTGCTGAGGGCATGGGTTCGATCCCTGGTCAGGGAACTAAGATCCCACAAGACACACAGCAGGGCCAAAAAATAAAAAAAAATTTTTAAATTTAAAAAAGGAAAGGTATCTCATGTTCATGGATTATAAGAATTAATATTGTTAAAATGTCAATACTACCCAAAGCCATCGATAGATACAATGCAATCCATATCAAGATTCCAAGGCATTTTTTACAGAAATAGAAAAAAAACACTCCTAAAACTCATATGGAACCATGAAAGGCCCCAAATAGCCAAACAAACACTGAGAAAGAACAACAAAGCAGGAGGTATCACACTTCCTGATTCCAAGCTATACCATAAAGCTATAGTAATTAAAACAGTACGGTACTCCCACACACCTATGGACAATCTATGACAAAGGAGGCAAGAACATACAATGGAGAAAAGACAGTCTCTTCAATAAGTGGTGCTGGGAAAACTGGACAGCTACATGTAAAAGAATGAAATTAGAACATTCTCTAACACCATATACAAAAATAAGCTCAAAATGGATCAAAGGCCTAAATGCAAGACCAGATACTATAAAACTTCTAGAGGAAAAACACAGGCAGAACACTCTCTGAAATAAACCACAGGGCTTCCCTGGTGGCGCAGTTGTTAAGAATCCGCCTGCCAGTGCAGGGGACATGGGTTCAATCCCTGATCCAGGAAGATCCTACATGCCACAGAGCAACTCCTGTGCACCACAACTACTGAGCCTGTGCTATAGAGCCCACGTGCCACAACTACTGAACCTGCATGCCACAACTACTGAAGCCCGTGCTGCGCAACGAGAAGCCACCGCAATGAAGAGTAGCCCCCGCTCACCGCAACTAGAGAAAGCCCGCATGCAGCAATGAAGACCCAACGTAGCCAAAATTAAAATAAATTAAAAAAAATAAAACAAAACACCAAACTCATAGAAAAAGAGACTGATCTGTGATTACCAGAGGTGGGGGCATGGGGAGATGGGGAAATTGGATGAAGGTGGTCAAAAGGTACAAACTTCCACTTATAAGATAAATATGTACTAGGAATGTAATGTACTACATGATGACTGTACTTAACACTGCTGTATGACATGTAAGAAAGTTGTGAAGAAAGTAGATCCTAAGAGTTCTCATCACAAGGAAAAAAATTGTTTTTCCTTTCTTTTTATTTTTTCTATAGGAGATGATGGATTTTAACTAAACCTACTATAGTAATCATTTCATAATATGTGTATATCAAACCATCACTCTGTATACCTTAAACTTATACTGTGATGTATGTTTATTGAGATTTAATCAAGTTAGTAATGTGCTCAAGATCAGAGAAAAATAGGATATTAACAGCCCTTGAATATAATTAAAATTAAAAAGGCAGTCAAAATGCCGTCTTTAAAGTCATCAGGCTCAGACGGTTTTATAAGTGATATGTTATCAATTCTTCAAGGTGCAGCTAGCTCCCAAGTATATAAAGTATTACACAGCAAGGAGAAACATAAGTAAAAAGAGAGAGAAAAAAAGTATAGGCCTATTTTGCTTATGAATATAGATAAAAACATTCTAAATAAAATCAAATTTAGGACTGAAGGTGTTAAAAACAATGTATCATGACCAAATAGTGTTTATCCCAAGAAACCAAGAACAGTACAACAGGAAAAAATAATAATTTACTGCATTAAGAGATTAAAAGAAAAAAATTATCTCAATAGGTGTCAAAAAGTATGTTATAATACTGAGTTTTGATAAAACTCCTCAATAAGAGAAAAACAGAAAATTTTCTTAATTAGACAAAATGACTATTAGATAGCCACATCAAGCATCAAAATTTAATGTTAAAATATACAAAAGTGTTCCTCCTAAAGCTAAGAACAAAAGATACCTCTTAGGGCTTCCCTGGTGGCGCAGTGGTTGACAGTCCGCCTGCCGATGCAGGGGACACGGGTTCATGCCCCGGTCCGGGAGGATCCCACATGCCGCGGAGCGGCTGGGCCCGTGAGCCATGGCCGCTGAGCCTGCGCGTCCGGAGCCTGTGCTCCGCAACGGGGAGAGGCCACAACAGTGAGAGGCCCACGTACCGCAAAAAAAAAAAAAAAGATACCTCTTATTATTGCTACTCTAAAATAATGTCCTGGAGATGCCTAACAATTGAGCAAGACAATAAAAAGAAATGAAGACTAAATGAGGGGAACAAAAACAGCAACTTGTCATTGTTTCTGCAGATGATATAACTGTACACTCAGAAAACCTAAGAAATCAACTGAAAAACTATTAAGACTAATAAGGTGGTCAGAAATAAAATAAACATACATTACCTAGTAGCAAAATCCAATAGGAAACATAATAGAAAATAGGAACCTATTCATGGTGGCAATAAAAACTATGAAATACCAAGGAATAAATCTAACAAAAAGGTACAGGATCTAGATGAAAAGCTATAAAACTTTACAATAGGACAACAAACAAACAAAAAACACCCTGAGGGCTTCCCTGGTGGCGCAGTGGTTGAGAGTCCGCCTGCCGATGCAGGGGACACGGGTTCGTGCCCTGGTCCGGGAAGATCCCACATGCCGCAGAGCAGCCAGGCCCGTGAGCCATGGCTGCTGAGCCTACGCGTCCGGAGCCTGTGCTCCGCAACGGGAGAGGCCACAATAGTCAGAGGCCAATGTACCACAAAAAAAAAAAAAAAAAAAAAAAAAAAAAAAAAAAAAACACCCTGAATAAATATGAGAGACATACTATAGCGGTCCAAAATGGGAGATTCAATATTGCAAAGGTGTCCATTTTCCCCCAAGTAATCCATAAATTAAATGCAATCCAAACAAAACTCCCAACAAGATTAAATAATATTTTTAAATGAAACCCACAAGGTGACTCTAAAGTTCATATTTGAGAGATAATGCAAATGAATAAAATCGTAGTACTGGGACAGGAATAAAAACTAAATAAATACACACAGAACTTTAGTGTTTATAACTGACATTTCAAATCAATGGGACAGGTTTTAATAGTGTTGGAAAGAGGAAAAAATTAAAATTATATCACTATCCTTTATCAAATTTCAAATAAAATTCATATAAATTAAAAGATTAAAAATAAATGAGACTATTAAAAGAAAACATTTTTGTAACCGTAGGATTGGGAAGGCCCTTGTAATTGAGAAGTCATAAATAAAAAGACTAAAGATCTGTCTACCTAAAAATTAAGTCACAAATAACATCATAAAGAAAGTTAATGGGGGCCTCCCTGGTGGCGCAAGTGGTTGAGAGTCCGCCTGCCGATGCAGGGGATACGGGTTCGTGCCCCGGTCTGGGAGGATCCCATATGCCGCGGAGTGGCTGGGCCCGTGAGCCATGGCCGCTGAGCCTGCGCGTCCGGAGCCTGTGCTCCGCAACGGGGGAGGCCACAACAGTGAGAGGCCCGCATACCGCAAAAAAAAAAAAAAAAAAAAAGAAAGTTAATGGACAAATGACAAACTGGGAATAACTCCTTGATATGTATGTGAAAAGGATTAATATCTAGAATCTATTTTTAAAAATGATACAAATCACTTAGGAAAAGACAACCTAATAGAAAAATTGGCAAAGAGATGTGAATAGGCAATTCCTGGAGAAGAAATACAAACAGCCAACATATGAAAAGACATTTAAATTTAAGCTCACTATTAAACAGGGAAATGTAAATTAAAGTGAGAGCATTTTTGGTGTAACAGACTGTGAAAAATTAAAAAGGTTGATAGTATGAAAAGCAGACAAAGAAATGGGTACTTTCATACATTACTGGTAGAAACATAAACTTTGTGCTTTTGGAAGGCAATGTGGCACTAACAAGTAAAAAATATACACACCCTCTGACCCAGTAATTCTATTTCTAGGAAGCTATCTTTCTGATATATCTGCACAAGTGTGCAAAGACATACATTGTAGCATTATCTGTAGTAGCAAGCATTTAAAGGCTTCCTAATATGTCTATCAGTGGTTAAATAAAGTAGGTAATATCCATTTTATAGAATATTATGCAGCCATTAAAGATAATGAGTTATTTACATATATGAACATGATTTTCATCACATGGTAAAGTGGAAAAAAAAACAACAAAAAACACCTACAGTGTGATACTATTCACACAAAACAAAAAAGATTTGTGTGTACATTCATGCAAAAGCACTGTGAAGGAAATGAAAATATGTCACCAATGTAATACTACTTAAGTGCTGATAAATGTTAGACATTGTCAAGGAAATGAACTGAAGTCCCAGCTTGAACCATGTTCTGTGATTTGAAGAATAATGGAGTGGAGGAAGCAAAAATATCTGTAATACAAGGCTGAATGGGTTAAGTGGCACAAAATATTATGGCGTACAAAGGAAGGAAAAAGTTACATGTTTGGGAAGGGCTCTATCAAGGTAACATTCAAAGAACGAGAAACAGCATAGTAAAATGCAAGGTGTCTTAAAGAAACAAAATTATTCAGTTTGGTTAGAATATAGTGAGTAGTGAGAGATGAAATGGGAAAGGCCAGGTGTGGAAGTCTTTCCTAAAATTAGAAGAGAATAGCTACCACCACCTTTAAAAAAATTAACCTGGTAGAAGTTTAACAGGGGTGGGAGGGATAATGAGATGGGGGAAGTTACCACAGTAATACAGGTAAGAGTTAAGGAGGGCTTGACTTAGGCATGGGCTGTGGAAGAAAAGCAGCTCTGAAACAGAACTGTGCAGGAACCCTGTGGGAGCTGACTGCTGACTGAACTATACAGACCCAAAGATTAACCTAACACACTTTTTAGCACTTGGACTTTACAAGTAACTAACATTTAAGAATGACCTTGAAGGTCCATGACCTCTAGTAAACTATCATTCTGCTGAGGCAAAGATATAAATTTCATGGGCTGGAAACTATTGTGGGTAAGTGGTCATCTGGCTGGTTGCATCAGCACCACCATGTGTCTGGAGTGTGCATGTCATTCAGTTAAATGCATATAGTACTAACGCATATTAAGTGTATGTTTTGTGAAAACTGATTCCCAAAATAAAATGAAAAGGTCTAAGATCTAAGAAAATAGTGAGTTATAAATCAATCTTATATTTAAATATTCTTAAGAATCTGAAAGATTTCCTTGAAAATTTCAGTAACAATCGGTTGCATTTTATGAGGACAAATGATGGTTTTAGTGGTATTTATAATTTTGGTGACCCATGAAAGTCTTAGGATGTGATCCTCACAAATGACAAAGGCCTAATATATTTACTGTTTTAAGGGAGGCACAATGAGGCCAAAAGACAGAAAGACAAATACCAGTGAAACTATTCTATATGATACTATAATGGTAGTCACGTCATTAAATATTTGTCTAAACCCACAGAATGTACAACACCATGAGTGAACTCTAATGTGAACTACAGATTTTGGTGAGTATGATGTGTGAATGTAGGTTCTTCAAATGTACCACTCTGGTAAGGGATGTTGATAGTGGGGTAGGCTATGGTTGGGGTGGGGGGAGGCAGAGATATATGGGAAATCTCTGTACTTTCTGCTCAATTTTGCTGTGAATCTAACACTGCTCCAAAAAATAGTCTATTTAAAAAAGAGAGAAAGGGGTATGCGCTAGTATAGTATGTAGAGCTGTTTTCATCCATGCCCCTCCTTCCTTCTTCACACAGACACCTCCTTTGAATGCCAAGCTAACTATACTGTCCTTCAGCACCTCTTTGCACTATGGCTTCTGCCCCAGCAATTTCTAGATGATTTTCCTTTGTGTTCTAAGCTAACTGCCTCCACACTTGGACCTGTAATGAAAAGCTTCTGCAAGCCTCGGAGTAATCTACTTTCTAAGTACACATGGGTTCTAGCTTGATGTCACAAATGAAGCACATTAGGCATCCCCAGGACAGTAGTTCAGGGTTTTTGCTGCTGCCCTGCTCTGAGGCCACTTTTAAAATCATCTCAGGACTTAGTCATTAGCAGAGAATTGAATGCCTGAAATAGAGTCATTAGACCAAATGTCATTAGGTCATTAGTCATTAGGTAGACCAAAATCTCACCTGCCAGGAAAAGACCCTTCCAGCTCTTACATCTTTCGTATTTTAGCCATCTCCAGGACTCAAACTACTGAGGAAGGTTAGTTACCATTTTGCAAAATTTGAACTGGATTTCCTCATGTCTCAAGCTATTTCAGTAAATAAAATAATAATTAAAAGGGCCAAATACATGTGTGCCTTCCTAATAAAAAAATTCGTTCAGAAGTAGGATAAAAACAAATTCATGAAGATTACCTAAGCTGGACAAAAGCAGTAGAAAAGATTATACTTACAAAAGACATTTGCCAACAGTATTATCCTCATCTTTGTATATAAAATTGTACCAAACTATGAGATATACAGGTTGCCAAAAAATTGGCTAAGATCAATTTTGATTGAATACTCTTCTCTACTGTAGTTACCACCCTGAGAATTTCCTGTCTTCCTACATTTAGGTCAGTGGAAGCCCTCTAATATAAAGGAAGTGATATGATGAGTATCACATTCTACTGAGTATCACGTTCCAAACTAATAGTGGTTTTTATTACTAAGCACAATTTAAAATCCCTAACTTGCCAAACTTAAGTTGCACATTTAAAAGAAAAATGTCCTCTTTTTCTGGATAAAACCTTTAAGACTATTAAACGAATTTCCTGAAACACTTAAAACTGTTGAATTGCTGTACTTCCTTTAGCCAAACTCTCAAATATCAGCTTTTAAAATTCAGGCAATGGGCCACCCACTATTAACACAGTGCTTGATAAATATTTGGTTAAGAAAACCTGCGAGTGTGAAATGCCACCAGCTATCATTTGGTTTTGTAATCTACTTATTTGATGCTACAGGGGCTGCTGATGTGAAACTGTACCATATCCAAGACAAGAATGAGAATGGTGGCCATGAGATGAGTCCTGGTTAAAGCCCTCACCCCCAAGCTCTCCTTGAGTGTAAGAAGCCAGGCTCTGAAAAGACTCAAAGAGAGTTGGCTGCCTTGGATGCAAAACTTACATGTTTCCACTGAGTCTCAGAAGAAATATGACTTAATGTGCAACATTCCACATTTGGGGGAAAATGACAGTGGAACACTTTGGGGATAGGGTAGAACAGTGTACTTTCATATATTCAAAAATCACTTCATTTTAATTGATGTCTTCTTTTAAGGGAGTGGATAAGGGATAATAAATTCTAAATAATGGATGTTTTCCCCCTTCTTATCTAGTGTGTCTCTGACCATTGGCAATGCTTACATTCAGTGATTGTTTTAGATGATTACTAATAACAGATGGTAATCAGCTTTTCTTGAAAATGCACTGCTAATTTCCTGTGTTACCTTAAATAGACAGATGAAGGCAACAATTACAATGACTACGTGCTTCTTCTAAGAGGTGAAACAATATGGGAAATTTTGGACCTTACTTTCTTCTAGGTGAGAAGGCAAATTTAAGGCTCACAGTATAAACCTTAAGAAGATTTGCAAGCATAAGCCCATAAACACTCAGTTTTGGAGAAATCGGTACCACTTCTTTTCTTCTCAGTTAGAAGAACCCATCTGATAACCAGATAACAGAACTCAGTAAACAGCCTGACTTTGTTCCTTAGGCAAGCCTAAATTGCTGGAAAGCACCACTGTACCTCCCCACCCCCACAAGCTCCTGGCTGGCCCCATCAAGCTCCCTCACATGCCCTCACTCTGCTCAGTGTGATGCCTCTATGATTGAGGCACTTTTCTCTACTGAAATGCCCTTCCTTCATTATTCATGGCCCAGGTCAAGTATAGACTATGCAGCACCTACCATGGTCTCCCCTATTGAACAGTTACCACTTTGCAGGAGGGACAGGGTATGATATTTCTGTCTTCCCAGAGTCTGCCAAAGGAAGACAGAACAGGGGTTTTTGAATGAACAGGTGCCTTATTGAGGGAATTCCTCTTGTTCCTGCTGCCAATGGCTCTCAGGGTCTGTAGGGATAGCAGGAGGGCTCCTAGGTATAGTTTTCTATTTAGTTAACACATGAAACCCCAGGTCTGCAGGTCAGTGTACTAAGAGGAAGAGCTACCTTGTAGCAGAATATGTGCACATAAAATTTAAGACAAAACCAACCTACATAATACCTAACTTGGCCCCTCTGTCCCCTCTAGTTAGCACTCCATTTTTCTGCTCCTCTTCACAGCAGAATTTTTAAAAGAATTATCTATACTCACTGTCTCCATTTCTTACCAGCCATTCTCTCCTCATCCAACTCTAAGGCTTCAGTTCCAACCATGCCACTGAGACTGCTCCCCAAAGTGATGAACACCCTCCATTTTATCCATTTCAAGGGTCACTTCTTAGTCCTTCATCTCATTTGACCTCTCAATAGCATTAGACTCCAGAAATACTTTCTGTACTTGGTTTTCAAGCTACCACTCCTTTAAAATTTTTCTTCTACTTCATCAGCTACTTTTTCACTGTATTTGTAAACATCGTGAGTTTTGGGACCCTTCCCATTTCTATCCACAGTTATTCCATATGTAATCTCATTCCATGGCTTTAAATACTACAGATATGATGATAATTCCTAAATTTATACATTTCCCCTGAACTCTAGACTCCAGATTATACATCCAACTGCCTGCTTGACATCACTACTTAGAAGTCTACAGGCACCTCAAACTTAAAGTGTCCGAAACAGAACTCTAGATTTTCCCCTCCCCAATCTTGCCCATTTTAGGGAATGGGAAGTTGCTTTCCCAACATCCTACTGCTCAAGAAAACACATGTAGGATCAATCCTTCTTTCTTTTGCTTTTCCTCCCCTACATTCAATTCAGAAGCAAGGCCTGTCAACTCTATCTCCAAAACAAAAATGGAGTCCATCTACTTTTCTCCATTTCCACTGCTACCATCCTACACCAGTCCACCACTCTCTCCTGGGTGCCCCTATAATCCATTCTCCACATGGCAACAAGTGTGATTTCTTCAAACTATGAATCAGATTACGTTACCTCCCTGCTTCAAACCATCCAGTGACTTCCTATCACACTTAGAATAAAATCAAATTGTTAACCAAGGCTGCAAGGCATGGCATACTCTGGGAACCATCTTCCTCTGACCTTATTCCCCTGCTCACTATATTCCAGCCACGCTTGCCTTCTTCCTATTCCTTGAACACCTCACGTTTGTACTGGTCTTAGGGCCTCTACATCAGCTACTCTCTCCATCTGGAATGCGTGCATCTCAGCTTTGTGCATATCTTGCTTCCTCTCATCAATCAGGTCCTAGCTTAAATGTCACATTCTCAGAAAGATTCTGCCTTAGAAAAGGCCTAAAGTAGCCCCTCAGTTATTCCCATCACCATAGTTAATTTTCATTGTTTATGGATTTATTTCTTAATTTTCTGTTTCTTCATCCCTGTATACTTAGTATACAGTATCTAGAACAGTAGCAAACATGTAAGCACTCAAATCTTAATTGAACAAAATCCTAATACAAATGACAATATATATTATGCACATACATACATACACACTTTGCTAAGGAGGTATAAAATATATAAAAATAAGTTGACTATTGTGGCTCTAAACCAGGAAGTATGAGTTAATTAACAGTTAGTTAAACTTTCTATATAAATATTGGTATTAGTTTTTTAAAGGTTAAAAAAGGGTGGTGGGGGGGACCATGGTAGCAGCACAGCAGAGTGGGAATATAAAGGCCTTAGTTCTGAGATCTAATTTATCTCAACCATTTAGCTGGGTAATCTTGGACAGTCTTCTTAATCTCTCTGATGAATACTTGCCCTTTACAGGTAGATGCCCGATTCAATTAGATTATGGCTAACACATGTTAAGTATTGAATTAACATTAGTATCTCCTCTGCAGAGCCCCCACCCTTGAGAAATTTAGTCTTAAAGCATGTTTAAATAGAAACAACAGAAACCTACGTTTTCTTGGTCAAGTTCCTTAGTGCTCTTAAGAAATAGAGAATTTAACAATATACATTAAAGAATGTAACACTGGGACTTCCCCGGTGGCACAGTGGTTAAAACTCTGCACTCCCAATGCAGGGACCCTGGGTTCGATCCCTGGTCAGGGAACTAGATCCCACATGCATGCCGTAACTAAGAGTCTGCATGCCACAACTAAGGAGCCTGCCTGCCGCAACTAAGACCCAGCACAACCAAATAAATAAATATAAAATAAAGAATGTAACATGACAAAGAAAGCTGGACTAAATGGCCTGTAAATTTCCCTTTTAATTCTGACTCTATACTGAATGCTATAATGGAATTAAAAAAAAAGGTTTCCATTTCATAGATAAGGAAACTGAAGCTCAGGGTATTCAAATAATTTGCTAAAGGTCAACAGTCAGATTCAGATTCAGGTAGTCTCTAGAGACAATACTTTTAACCACGGATTATGGATTTTTCAGGATTCAAGAAGATGAAATTTATCAACTTTTACACAAACATTTCTTGCTGTTTAAAACTCAGTTCAATTTTTTCATCAAAAACAACTTAAGTGGGCTTCCCTGGTGGTGCAGTGGTTGAGAGTCCGCCTGCCGATGCAGGGGACACGGGTTCATGCCCCAGTCCGGGAAGATCCCACATGCCGCAGAGCAGCTGGGCCCGTGAGCCATGGCCACTGAGCCTGCGTGTCCGGAGCCTGTGCTCCACAACGGGAGAGGCCACAACAGTGAGAGGCCCACGTACCGCAAAAAAAAATTAAAAAACAAAACAAAAAGAAAACAACTTAAGTCATCCTATTCTGTACAGTAGATTTTTACTGATAAAAATTGGTTTTGATTTTTGTCTCTTTAAATAAACTTGCCAGTAAGGACTGGGTTTCCTATTCCTTAGTGCTCAACAAATGTTTGATAAGTTTACCGCACACATAGCATCAGTTGGTAAAGAACTCAAGAAGTAAAAAGGCTTCTAAAGGCATATATGCCTATAGCTGGAAAGACTAAAAGGAATTATGGATTTTTTTAAAAAAAGACAAATGTTATGTATGAATAGTCTACCAGGCAAGGAATTTTTTTGGCTGTGGCACAGCATGTGGGATCTGCATTCCCCAACCAGCGATCGAACCCAAGCCACCTGCAGTGGAAGCGCCAAGTCTTAACCACTGGACCACCAGAGAAGTCCCCGAGGATTCTTTAGTAATGTCTTGCCTATGCTCTTATTTCAAAATATTAAATTTCAACAATTTAAACTGTTGGATCTAAAAATCTAGGAGAGATTTCAATATTTGAAGAGGTTTAAAAAAAAAAAGTTTCCACTTGGTACAGACATACATATCTATGAGCCTTTCTGGACCCAAGGAGCATTGTAATGTTAACTTATTCACTCACAGTGAAAGAGGACAAAAGATGTGTCCCTCCAGAAGTCATTGTAGAAGTCGAACTTAATCCAACAAAAATCTTATTAGTATTTATTTTTGAAAATAATATAATTGGCTCAGTTCCAATGTTCACTTATCTTAAAAGACTATGTACTTTCCAAAATTTGTACATGCCAGAGTTATAGCTAGGTGATTCTGGGGACACCTTTACTATCATCATTAACTAAAAGAATCCTCATACTGAAAAGGGGGTCTTCCTGTCCTCCTGAGCCTTGTGGTCTGAATGCCACTGCTGAGGCTGGTCTGTTCACTATGCTATTTCCAGAGGAAGCCTTAAAAGAGAAGAGACCCTGTCTGTGTACTTCTCTTAGCACTGAGGAGGATATTTTCCTTTTTAGAAAACAACAACAGATAAAATCTAAGGTGACTGATAATTCTTCTGCTACAAATACTTAGAAATGCTAGACAGATTTATAACAAAAATTGTTTTACATTATAGCTGAGTTTACAAGAAAGAAAGGCAAATTCCTACATGGTAGAAACAAAGATGGAACTAAAAACCAGAATGGTCAATGTGTGATATGATACTGCAGCTGAATTTAGTTATTATTTTCATAACCCAGAGTTTCAGTATTATAACCCAGGACAGAAGATGAAGCATAGGACCCAAGTGAGGCAGAAAGAAGTGACTCCCAACATAAAGGCTGAGACTCTTGAACAGCAACCTTCAATAAAAGAGTGGAAAATTAATAATTTGTGAGTTCAAAGTACTGGGCAAATGCCTTACATGGGTTTAAGGTCCTTTGTTATACCACCAGTGTAGTTCAGGAACTCCCAAACTGAAAAATTAACATAAAAACTACACTTAGGCCAGTGTTATCCCAGAGTGCCCAGCAGATACAAAACAAATCTCTGTGTGGAAGGACATCCACACAAAAAGGTCACAAGGGCACTTCATAGGAAAAAAAAAAAGCACTACTAAAGATGAGCTTACAATTAAACACTACATGAAACCCAAGAAATACCTCACTAGGGCTAGAATCAGCACACAAAATAGTAGAAAGAGACTTCTAAAAATGTGAAATAAAAAAATGAAAACATGGGGACTTCCCTGGTGGTTAAGAATCCACCTGCCACTGCAAGGGAAATGGTTTCTACCCCTGGTCCGGGAAGATCCCACATGCCGCAGAGCAACTAAGCCTGTGCACCACAACTACTGAGCCTGCACTCTAGAGCCAGCATGCTGCAACTACTGAAACCCACATGTCTAGAGCCTGTGCTCTGCAACAAGAGAAGCCACTGGCATGAGAAGCCCGTGCACCACAACAAAGAGTAGCCCCCGCTGGCTGCAACTAGAGAAAGCCCTCATGCAGCAACAAAGACCCAACACACCCACCCCCCAAAAATTAAATAATTAAAAAATATGACAATGTGAAAGAGAATATGAAATATGTATACTTAAAATGAGTAAAGACATACAAGAAGAAATCAAAACAGTAAGGAAAAAATACAATATGAAAAAAAGAAAAATTTCTGAAAATGAATAAAATAGAACTTGTAGAACTGAATATACCTTGAAATACTGAAATGAAAAGTAAATTTAAAAAGGACAACTCGGGCTTCCCTGGTGGTGCAGTGGTTGAGAGTCCGCCTGCCGATGCAGGGGACACGGGTTCGTGCCCCGGTCTGGGAAGATCCCACATGCAGTGGAGCAGCTGGGCCCGTGAGCCATGGCCGCTGAGCCTGCGTGTGCGGAGCCTGTGGTCCGCAACGGGAGAGGCCACAACAGTGAGAGGCCCGCATACCGCAAAAAAAAAAAAAAAAGGACAACTCAATAGGCAGTATAAGCAGCAGCTAAAGAATCTGTGCACTGGAAGGTATTTATGAGGAAGTTACCCAGTGTATTACCAGTATATTCAAGAGGGGTTAAGCAATATGGAAGGAAGAGAATGAGAAGGTTTATTTATGTCCAATGAGAAATGAAGGACAGGATAATAGTAAGAAATGGGGGAAGGATAACCCTTGAAGAGATACTATATGAGAATTTTCCAAAATTAATGAAAGGTATCAACCCTCAGATCAATAGGCATAATTCCTGAATAGAACTAAAACTAAACCTACATCTAGACACATTCTAAAAAAAAGGCAGAACACTGGAGACAAGGGAAAAATCTTAAAATAACCAGAGAAAAAAGGCAGATTACCTCCAAAGGAATAATTAGAATGATTTCTCAACAGCAACCATGGAGGTCAGGAAAAAATGGAATATTTCCAAAGTACTAAAAGAAAAAAAAACCTTTCAATCTAGAACCTATGCTCAGGTAAACTATCAAGACTGAGAGCAAAGACTTTTCAAAGACTGGAAGAGAATTTACTACTAACAATCCTTCACTGAAAAAAATTATTAAAGGATGTACTTCAAAAAAATAAAAGAGAGAGAGTAACTGAAGCTAAAGAAGGAACGAGTGGGATTCATAAGAAATTGGTAAACATGTGGACTTATCCAAATAAGCACTGACTATGAAACCATAACATTAATTATTACTAATTTGAGATGATATAAAAACAAGGTAAAATGAAAATACCAGACAATAAAAACACAGCAGATAGGAGAAATTAATTAACATTCAAGAAGAAGATAAAGCAAGTCATATTAGAGACATGGTTCTTAAACTCTGATGTGCATCATAATCACCTGGAAGGCCTGTTAAAACACAGCCTGCTGAGCCTTGTCCCTAACATTTCTGAACTAACAGGTCTGGAGTAGAAAGTGAGAATTTTCATTTCTAACAAGTTCCAAGGTGATGCTGGTAATGTTGCTCCAGGACCCCTTTGGGAATCAATACATTTGATTTTTTTAGGTCGAATATGCATGTTAAAAAATTAAAGGTAAATACCCAAATAACTAAAGTATAATATATCATTTACAACCCAAAGAAGAGAAAAAGGAGGAATAAAGAAAAATCATTCAATCAATCCCATAGAAGTCAGGAAAGTAGAAAAAAAATAGAAATAAATATAACTAAGTAATCAATCACAATGAAATGAACAGACTAAATTCACTAGTTAAAAGACAAAAGATGGGGGCTTCCCTGGTGGCGCAGTGGTTGAGAGTCCGCCTGCCGACACAGGGGACACGGGTTCATGCCCCAGTCCGGGAAGATCCCACAGGCCGCGGAGCGGCTAGGCCCGTGAGCCATGGCCGCTGAGCCTGCGCATCCGGAGCCTGTGCTCCACAACGGGAGAGGCCACAGCAGTGAGAGGCCTGCGTACCGCAAAAAAAAAAAAGACAAAAGAGGGACAGACTGAATAAAAAACAAAATTTTGCTACATGCTGAATATACTGTAAAGTTGTAGCAATTACAACAGTCTTGGTAATGGCACAGAGACAGACAAAGTGACCAATGAAACAGAACCGACCTATGCACACATGGAATTCTGACATGACAGAAGTGACACTGCAGATCATTAGAAAAGGACAGATTTCTCAATAAACAGCCAGGACAACTGGTATCCATAAGAGAAAATGAGATTGGATTCCTACCTCGTACTGTACATAAAATTCAATTTAGAATTAAATACTTAAATGTATTTGAATGTGAAAAGCAAAACTTTAAAACTTTTAGCAGAAAATATAGGAATAGGGAAGGATTTCTTAAGACACAAAAGAGCTAACCATAAAAGATTGGTAAATATAACTATCTTACAATCAAATCTGTTTATTAAAAGACACTATAAGAAAGTGAAAAGATAAACAAAAAACTTGAGAAGATATTTATAACACATATAACTGAAAAAGAATTAAAATTCAGAAGAGCTAAAAGAACACATGCAAATCAGTAAGACTACCAATAATACATTAAAAATGGGTACAGGGACTTCCCTGGTGGTGCAATGGTTAAGAATCTGCCTGCCAATGCAGGGAACATGGATTTGATCCCTGGTCCGGCTCCCACATGCTGTGGAGCAACTAACCCCGTGCGCCACAACTACTGAGCCTGCACTCTAGAGCCCGCGAGCCACAACTAATGAGCTCGTGCACCACAACTACTGAAGCCCGCACACCCTACAGCCTGCGTGCCACAAGTACTGAAGCCCATGTGCTTAGAGTCCGTGCTCTGAAATAAGAAAAACCACCACAATGAGAAGCCCGCGCACCGCAACGAAGAGTAGCCCCCGCTCTCCACAACTAGAGAAAGCCCGCAGGCAGCAACATAGCCAAAAATAAAACTAAATTTAAAAAAAATGGGTACAAAATACAAACATTCCAAAGAAGAAACATGATCAAACAAAAAGAGATGCTCAGCATCATTAGAAATCGGGACTGCAAATGAAGACCACAATGATTTACCATTTAAAACCCATTGGATTGGGGGAGCTTCAAGATGGTGGAAGAGTAAGACGTGGAGATCACCTTCCTCCCCACAAATACATCAGAAATATGTCTACATATGGAACAACTCCTACAGAACGCTGGGAGAATACCTCAGACCTCCCAAAAGCCAAGAAACTCCCCACGTACCTGGGTAGGGCAAAAAAAAAAAAAAGAAAAAACAGAGACAAAAGAAGAGGGACGGGACCTGCACCAGTGGGAGGGAGCTGTGAAGGAGGAAAGGTTTCCACACACTAGGAAGCCCCTTCGCGGGTGGAGACTGCGGGTGGCAGAGGGGAGAGGCTTCAGAGCCATGGAGGAGAGCGCAGCAACAGGGTGCAGAGGGCAAAGTGGAGAGATTTCCTCACAGAGGATCGGTGCCAACCAGTACTCACCAGCCCAAGAGGCTTGTCTGCTCACCTGCCGGGATAGGCAGGGGCTGGGAGCTGAGGCTCGGCTTCAGAGGTCAGATCCCAGGGAGAGGACTGGGGCTGGCGGTGTGAACACAGCCTGAAGGGGGCTAGTGTGCCACAGCTAGCCGGGAGGGAGTCCGGGAAAAAGTCTGGACCTGCCGAAGAGGCAAGAGACATTTTCTTGCCTCTTTGTTCCCTGGTGAACGAGAAGAGGGGATTAAGAGCTCCGCTTAAAGGAGTTCCAGAGACAGGCGCGAGCCACGGCTATCAGCGCAGACCCCAGAGACAGGCATGAGACACTAAGGCTGCTGCTGCAGCCACCAAGAAGGCTGTGTGCAAGCACAGGTCACTATCCACACCTCCCCTCCCGGAAGCCTGTGCAGCCCGCCACTGCCAAGGTCCTGAGATCAGGGACAACTTCCCCGGGAGAACACACATCGCCTCAGATTGTTGTAACGTCATGCTGGACTCTGCCACGACAGGCTCGCCCCGCATTCCATACCCCTCCCTCCCCCCGGCCTGAGTGAGCCAGAGCCCCCGAATCAGCTGCACCTTTAACCCTGTCCTGTCTGAGTGAAGAACAGACGCCCTCAGGGGACCTACACGCAGAGGCCGGTCCAAATCTGAAGCTGAACCCTGGGAGCTGTGCGAACAAAGAAGAGAAAGGGAAATTTCTCCCAGCAGCTTCAGGAACAGCAGATTAAATCTCCACAGTCAACTTGATGTACCCTGCATCTGTGGAATACCTGAATAGACAATGAATCATCCCAAATTGAGGAGGTGGACTTTGGGAGCACCGATATATATATTTTTTCCCTTTTTCTCTTTTTGTGAGTGTGTATGTGTCTGCTTCTGTGTGTGATTTTGTCTGTATAGCTTTGTTTTTACCATTTGTCCTAGGGTTCTGTCTGTCCTTTTTTTTTTTTTATTTTAAGCACTTGTTATCATTGGTGGATTTGTTTTTTGGTTTGGTTGCTCTCTTCTTTCTTTCTTTTTTTCTACCTTTTATTCTGAGCCGTGTGGATGACAGGCTCTTGGTGCTCCAGCCAGGCATCAGGGCTGTGCCTCTGAGGTGCGAGAGCCAAGTACAGGACACTGGTCCACAAGAGATCTCCCAGCTCCACATAATATCAAACGGCGAAAATCTCCCAGAGATCTCCATCTCAACGCCAAGACCCAGCTCCACTTAATGACCAGCAAGCTACAGTGCTGGACACCCTATGCCAAACAACTAGCAAGACAGGAACACAACCCCATCCATTAGCAGAGAGGCTGCCTAAAATCATAAAAAGTCCACAGACACCCCCAAACACACCACCAGACGTGGACCTGCCCACCAGCAAGACAACATCCAGCCTCATCCACCAGAACACAGGCACTAGTCCCCTCCACCAGGAAGCCTACACAACCCACTGAACCAACCTTAGCCACTGGGGACAGATACCCAAAACGACGGGAACTACGAACCTGCAGGCTGTGAAAAGGAGACCCCAAACACAGTAACTTAAGCAAAATGAGAAGACAGAGAAACACACAGCAGATGAAGGAGCAAGGCAGAAACCCACCAGACCTAACAAATGAATAGGAAATGGGCAGTCTACCTGAAAAAGAACTCAGAGTAATGATAGTAAAGATGATCCAAAATCTTGGTAACAGAATGGAGAAAATACAAGAAACATTTAACAAGGACTTAGAAAAACTAAAGAGCAAACAAACAGGGATGAACAACACAATAAATCAAATTTAAAATTCTCTAGAAGGAATCAATAGCAGAATAACTGAGGCAGAAGAACAGATAAGTAACCTGGAAGATAAAATAGTGGAAATAACTACTGCAGAGCAGAATAAAGAAAAAAGAATGAAAATAATTGAGGACAGTTTCAGAGACCTCTAGGACAACATTAAATGCACCAACATTCGAATTACAGGGGTCCCAGAAGAAGAAGAGCAAAAGAAAGGGACTGAGAAATTATTTGAAGAGATTATAGTTGAAAACTTCCCTAACATGGGAAAGGAAATAGTCAAGTCCAGGAAGTGCACAGTCCCATACAGGATAAATCCAAGGAGAAACACACCAAGACACATATTAATCAAACTATCAAAAATTAAATACAAAGAAAAAATATTAAAAGCAGCAAGGGAAAAACAACTAACACACAAGGGAATCCCCATAAGGTTAAAAGCTGATCTTTCAGCAGAAACTCTGCAAGCCAGAAGGGAGTGGCGGGACATATTTACAGTGATAAAGGAGAGAAACCTACAACCAAGATTACTCTACCCAGCAAGGATCTCATTCAGATTTGACAGAGAAATTAAAACGTTTACAGACAAGTAAAAGCTAAGAGAATTCAGCACCACCAAACCAGCTTTACAACAAACGCTAAAGGAACTTCTCTAGCCAGGAAACATAAGAGAAGGAAAAGACCTACAATAACAAACCTCAAACAATTAAGAAAATGGTAATAGGAACATACATATCGATAATTACCTTAAATGTAAATGGATTAAAGGCTCCAACCAAAAGACACAGACTGGCTGAATGGATACAAAAACAAGACCCGGATATATGCTGTCTACAAGAGACCCACCTCGGACCTAGGGACATATACAGACTGAAAGTGAGGGGATGGAAAAAGATATTCTATGCAAATGGAAATCAAAAGAAAGTTGGAGTAGCAATTCTAATATCAGACAAAATAGACTTTAAAACAAAGACTATTACAAGAGACAAAGAAGGACACTACATAATGATCAAGGGATCAATCCAAGAAGAAGATGTAACAATTGTAAATATTTATGCACCCAACATAGGAGCACCTCAAATCAAAAGGGAAACACTAACAGCCATAAAACGGGAAATCCACAGTAAGACAATCATAGTAGGAGATGTTAACACCCCACTTTCACCAATGGACAGATCATCCAAAATGAAAATAAATAAGGAAACACAAGGTTTAAATGATACATTAAACAAGATGGACTTAATTGATATTAATAGGACATTCCATCCAAAAACAACAGAATACACATTCTTCTCAAGTGCTCATGGAACATTCTCCAGGATAGATCATATCTTGGGTCACAAATCAAGCCTTGGTAAATTTAAGAAAATTGAAATCGTATCAAGTATCTTTTCCGACCACAACGCTATGAGACTAGATATCAATTACAAGAAAAAATCTGTAAAAAATACAAACACATGGAGGCTGAACAGTACACTACTTAATAACCAAGAGATCACTGAGGAAATCAAAGAGAAAATCAAAAAATACCTAGAGACAAATGACAATGAACACACGACGACTCAAAACCGATGGGATGCAGCAAAAGCAGTTCTAAAAGGGAAGTTTAGAGCAGTACAATCCTACCTTAAGAAACAAGAAACAGGGCCTCCCTGGTGGTGCAGTGGTTGGGAGTCCGCCTGCCGATGCAGGGGACGCGGGTTCGTGCCCCGATCCCGGAGGATCCCACGTGCCGCGGAGCGGCTGGGCCCGCGAGCCATGGCCGCAGGGCCTGTGTGTCCGGAGCCTGTGCTCCGCAACGGGAGAGGCCACAGCAGTGAGAGGCCCGCGTACAGCAAAAAAAAAAATAAAATAAAATAAAAAAAGAAACAAGAAACATCTCAAATAAACAACCTAAGCTTACACCTAAAGCAATTAGAGAAACAAGAACAAAAAACCCAAAAGTTAGCATAAGGAAAGAAATCATAAAGATCAGATCAGAAATAAATGAAAAAGAAATGAAGGAAACGATAGCAAAGATCAATAAAACTAAAAGCTGGTTCTTTGAGAAGATAAACAAAATTGATAAACCATTAGCCAGACTCATCAAGAAAAAAAGGGAGAAGGCTCAAATCAATAGAATTAGAAATTAAAAAGGAGAAGTAACAACTGACACTGCAGAAAAAGATCATGAGAGATTACTGCAAGCAACACTATGCCAATAAAATGAACAACCTGGGGCTTCCCTGGTGGCGCAGTGGTTGAGAGTCTGCCTGCTGATGCAGGGGATATGGGTTCGTGCTCCGGTCTGGAAAGATTCCACATGCCGCAGAGTGGTTGGGCCCATGAGCCATGGCCGCTGAGCCTGCGCGTCCGGAGCCTGTGCTCCGCAACAGGAGAGGCCACAACAGAGAGAGGCCCATGTACTGCAAAAAAAAAAAAAAAAGGAAAATCTGGAAGAAATGGACAATTTCTTACAAATGCACAACCTGCCAAGATGAATCATAGAAAGAAATAGAAAATATGAACACATCAATCACAAGCACTGAAATTGAAACTGTGATTAAAAATCTTCCAACAAACAAAACCCCAGGACCAGATGGCTTCACAGGCAACTTCTATCAAACATTTAGAGAAGAGCTAACACCTATCCTTCTCAAACTCTTCCAAAATATAGCAGAGAAGAACACTCCCAAGCTCATTCTACGAGGCCACCATCACCCTGATACCAAAACCAGAGAAGGATGTCACAAAGAAAGAAAACTACAGGCCGATATCACTGATGAACATAGATACAAAAATCCTCAACAAAATACTAGCAAACAGAATCCAACAGCACATTAAAAGGATCATACACCATGATCAAGTGGGGTTTATTCCAGGAATGCAAGGATTCTTCAATATATGCAAATCAATCAACGTGATACACCATATTAACAAATTGAAGGAGAAAAACCATATGATCATCTCAATAGATGCAGACAAAGCTTTCAACAAAATTCAACACCCATTTATGATAAAAATCCTGCAGAAAGTAGGCATGGAGGGAACTTTCCTCAACAGGATAAAGGCCAAATATGACAAACCCACAGCCAACGTCGTCCTCAATGGTGAAAAACTGAAAGCATTTCCACTAAGATCAGGAACAAGACAAGGTTGCCCACTCTCACCAGTATTATTCAACATAGTTTTGGAAGTTTTAGCCACAGCAGTCAGAGAAGAATAGGAAATAAAAGGAATCCAAATCGGAAAAGAAGAAGTAAAGCTGTCACTGTTTGCAGATGACATGATACTATACATAGAGAATCCTAAAGATGCTACCAGAAAACTACTAGAGCTAATCAATGAATTTGGTAAAGTAGCAGGATACAAAATTAATGCCCAGAAATCTCTGGCATTCCTATAAACTAATGATGAAAAATCTGAAAGTGAAATTAAGAAAACACTCCCATTTACCATTGCAACAAAAAGAATAAAGTATCTAGGAATAAACCTACCTAAGGAGACAAAAGACCTGTATGCAGAAAACTATAAGACACTGATGAAAGAAATTAAAGATGATTCAAATAGATGGAGAGATATATACCATGTTCTTGGATTGGGAGAATCAACATTGTGAAAATGACTCTACTACCCAAAGCAATCTACAGATTCAATGCAATCCCTATCAAACTACCACTGGCATTTTTCACAGAACTAGAACAAAAAATTTCACAATCTGCATGGAAACACAAAAGACCCCGAATAGCCAAAGCAATCTTGAGAACGAAAAACGGAGCTGGAGGAATCAGGCTCCCTGACTTCAGACTATACTACAAAGCTACAGTAATCAAGACAGTAGGGTACTGGCACAAAAACAGAAATATAGATCAATGGAACAGGATAGAAAGCCCAGAGATAAACCCACGCACATATGGTCACCTTATCTTTGATAAAGGAGGCAGGAATGTACAGTGGAGAAAGGACAGCCTCTTCAATAAGTGGTGCTGGGAAAACTGGACAGGGACATGTAAAAGTATGAGATTAGAACACTCCCTAACACCATACACAAAAATAAGCTCAAAATGGATTAAAGACCTAAATGTAATGCCAGAAATTATCAAACTCTTAGAGGAAAACATAGGCAGAACACTCTATGACATAAATCACAGCAAGATCCTTTCTGACCCACCTCCTAGAGAAATGGAAATAAAAACAAAAATAAACAAGTGGGACCTAATGACACTTCAAAGCTTTTGCACAGCAAAGGAAACCATAAACAAGACCAAAAGACAACCCTCAGAATGGGAGAAAATATTTGCAAATAAGCAACTGACAAACGATTAATCTCCAAAATTTATAAGCAGCTCATGCAGCTCAATATCAAAAAAACAAACAACCCAATCCAAAAATGGGCAGAAGACTTAAGAGACATTTCTCCTAAGAAGACATACAGACTGCCAACAAACACATGAAAGAATGCTCAACATCATTAATCATTAGAGAAATGCAAATCAAAACTACAATGAGATATCGTCTCACACCAGTCAGAATGGCCATCATCAAAAAATCTAGAAAGAATAAATGCTGGAGAGGGTGTGGAAAAAAGGGAACACTCTTGCACTGCTGGTGGGAATGTGAATTGGTACAGCCACTATGGAGAACAGTATGGAGGTTCCTTAAAAAACTACAAATAGACTGCCTGGAGGGGTGGGATAGGGAGGGTGGGAGGGAGACGCAAAAGGGAGGGGATATGGGAACATATGTATATGTATAACTGATTAAATTTGTAAAATAAAAAAATAAATAAATAAAAAAAACTACAAATAGAGCTACCATATGACCCAGCAATCCCACTACTGGGCATATACCCTGAGAAAACCATAATTCAAAAAGAGTCATGTACCAGTATGTTCACTGCAGCTCTATTTACAAGAGCCCGGAGATGGAAACAACCTAAGTGTCCATCATCTGACGAATGGATAAAGAAGATGTGGCACATATATACAATGGAATATTACTCAGCCATAAAAAGAAACGAAATTGAGCTATTTGTAATGAGGTGGATAGACCCAGAGTCTGTCACACAGAGTGAAGTAAGTCAGAAAGAGAAAGACAAATATCGTATGCTAACATATATATATGGAATTTAAGAAAAAAAATGTCATGAAGAACCTAGGGGTAAAACAGGAATAAAGACACAGACCTACTTGAGAATGGACTTGAGGATATGGGGAGGGGGAAAGGCAAGCTGTGACAAAGCGAGAGAGAGGCATGGACATATATACACTACCAAACGTAAGGTAGATAGCTAGTGGAAGTAGCCGCATAGCACAGGGAGATCAGCTCAGTGCTTTGTGACCGACTGGAGGGGTGGGATAGGGAGGGTGGAAGGGAGGGAGACGCAAGAGGGCAGGGATATGGGAACAGATGTATATGTATAACTGATTCACTTTGTTATAAAGCAGAAACTAATGCACCATTGTGAAGCAATTATACTCCAATAAAGTTGTTAAAAAAAAAGATGGAAAGACAACCCTCAGAATAGGAGAAAATATTTGCAAATGAAGCAACTGACAAACGATTAATCTCCAAAATTTACAAGCAGCTCATGCAGCTCAATATCAAAAAAACAAACAACCCAATCCAAAAATGGGCAGAAGACCTAAATAGACATTTCTCCAAAGAAGATATACAGACTGCCAACAAACACATGAAAGAATGCTCAACATCATTAATCATTAGAGAAAAGTGAATCAAAACTACCATGAGATATCATCTCACACCGGTCAGAATGGCCATCATCAAAAAATCTACGAACAATAAATGCTGGAGAGGGTGTGGACAAAGGGGAACCCTCTTGCACTGTTGGTGGAAATGTAAATTGATACAGCCACTATGGAGAACAGTATGGAGTTTCCTTATAAATCTAAAAATAGAACTACCATATGACCCAGCAATCCCACTACTGGGCATATACCCTGAGAAAACCATAATTCAAAAAGAGTCATGTACCACAATGTTCATTGCAGCTCTATTTACAATAGCCAGGACATGGAAGCAACCTAAGTGTCCATCAACAGATGAATGGATAAAGAAGATGTGGCACATATATACCATGGAATATTATGCAGCCATAAAAAGAAACAAAATTGAGTTATTTGTAGTGAGGTGGATGGACCTAGAGTCTGTCATACAGAGTGAAGTAAGTCAGAAAGAGAAAAACAAATACCGTGTGCTAACATATATATGGAATCTAAAAAAAAAAGAAAAGAAAAAAATGGTCATGAAGAACTTAGGGGCAAGACGGGAGTAAATATACAGACCTACTAGAGAATGGACTTGAGGATACGGGGAGGGGGAAGGGTAAGCTGGGACAAAGTGAGAGAGTGGCATGGACATATATACACTACCAAATGTAAAACAGATAGCTAGTGGGAAGCAGCCGCATAGCACAGGGAGATCAGCTCGGTGCTTTGTGACCACGTAGAGGGGTGGGATAGGGAGGGTACAAGGGAGGGAGACGCAAGAGGGAAGAGATATGGGGACATATGTATATGTATAACTGGTTCACTTTGTTATAAAGCAGAAACTAACACACCATTGTAAAGCAATCATACTCCAATAAAGATGTTTAAAAAAATAAAATAAAAACCCATTAGATTTGCAAAAATTAAGAATCGACAAAATCATTGTCACAGAATGCATCAAAGAGAACCCTTATATTCCGCTAGTGGTATAAATTAGTAAAACCACAACAATATTTTGTAAAATTGAGCATACCCTGCAACCCAGCAATTTTACTCGCACATGTACTCTAGAGAATCTTACACCTTTGCTCCAGAAGACATGACTAGAATGTTCCTAGAAGCAAAGGTTATATCAGTAAAGAGCTGGAAACAACCCAAATGTCCATCTACCGGAAAATGGATATATTATGGTATATTTCCACAAAAGAATTCTGTATATCAGTGAAAATGCATATACCACAGCTATAAGCAACTTAAGTAAAAGCAAAACAAAGTAAAACAAGCAAAAAAGCAAATTCTAGAAGAGTACACAGAGTATATCATTTTTTTAAAGCTCAAAAAATGATACATATGATAACATTATTTTTTAAAAAGCAGAGAGCAGGGCTTCCATGGTGGTGCAGTGGTTGAGAGTCCACCTGCCGATGCAGGGGACACGGGCTCATGCCCCGGTCCGGGAAGATCCCACATGCCACGGAGCAGCTGGGTCCGTGAGCCATGGCCACTGAGCTTGCACATCCGGAGCCTGTGCTCCACGACGGGAGAGGCCACAACAGTGAGAGGCCCGCGTACCAGAAAAAAAAAAAAAAAAAAAGCAGAGAGCAAAAATCTGTGTCAGTGGTTACAAAGAGTGAGGATGACAAATGGATGAGATAAGGAGGAGCATCTATGTGGATGGCAGTTAGTGATAATGGCAGAGTTCCTGGATTGTATATGGGGGGGTGGGATCATGAGTGCTCCTTAATATTAATATGCTTTATAACTTTACTTCATAATTCAAATAAGCGTGTGTATGTGTACACACATATATACATATATTTTTCCATTCTGTGGTAGGTATGAAATAAATTTAAAAAGTTAGGGCTTCCCTGGTGGCACAGTGGTTGAGAGTCCGCCTGCCAATGCAGGGTACACGGGTTCGTGCCCTGGTCCGGGAAGATCCCACATGCCGCGGAGCGGCTGGGCTCGTGAGCCATGGCCGCTGAGCCTGCGCGTCCGAAGCCTGTGCTCCGCAGCAGGAGAGGCCACAACAGTGAGAGGCCCGCGTATCGCAAAAAAAAAAAAAAAAAAAAAAAAAAAAAATTAAAAAGTTAAAAAGGGTGAAAGTAAGACTAAATTATGCTAGTTGATATTGATTGCAATGGGAACCAAATCCCCAGTCCAATACTTACTGGTCAAGGGTCTTATAATAAATGTCCAGATCCTTGTTCACAAGCTCTGTTGTTCTCATAACAATCATCATTTCCCTATACTTTTCCTCAGCATCCCGAAATTGAGGTTCTCGAAGTTCTTTCTTAAAATGAATAATTTCTTCCTCATAACCTTTCTGTCGCCCTATTGCCAAACTGTGATTTCTTTTTATATTATCTATTTTTTCTTCCAACTTCTGATGTTCACTAGGAGAGAAAATGACAAATGAGGACCATTTGTAGATTTTAGCAGCCTAAAGTGGAAAAGACAGATTTCTTCAGATAGATAAATACCATTTATCATTCTCCTTAGCAATCAGCATATGAAAACAGTCTCTCCTTGCTTTTTCTTTAAGGTTTCAGTACTAAAGAAAACTTTCTTCTTTCCAAATCTCTGAAGCATCTAGGTTTTTAAACAGCTGATTTCTGTGTGCTCAATAAAGTACTCTTGTAACATGTGAACACTGAAAAAGTTCCTGATGTTTACACACTAACCTAAGAAAAGTACTCTTGGTGATTAATATTACAAATTCACAAACTTCTCATTGTGAACTAAGAATGCACAGTTACCAACTCTGAGAAGTTACTGAGCAACAGGTATCATCAGTTGGTTCACAGTATGTCAGACAAAAGAAAATTTTATCTCAAACAATTTATGCAGTAGTATTACTAAAAGTTTGTATTTCTCTATTAAAACAAAATTTATCTTGTATAAGTATAAAAAAGCATCAATAAAGAGGGGATATATGTATATGTATAGCTGATTCACTTTGCTGTACAGTAGAAACTAACACAACATTGTAAAGCAACTATACTCCAATAAAAATTTAAAAAAAAAGAAAAGAAAAACATGGAGAGGAGTTCCAAAAAACAAAGCATCAATACTGACAAAAACGTAAAATACTTAAACTTTTCTGATAACTTGGTAGATAATACAGATTTTAACGTATGCTTTAAAAATCTTCATTTATTTAACAATTACTTATTAGGCATCCTCTTATTTGCTAGGCACTTCTCTCAAGATTATGAACATCCTTATAGAACTGGCCTGATTATCTGTTTTGCTGACATTTCTGTTGTGTCCTGAAGAAAGGTTTGAAAAAGAGAAGTTATGCTTAGTAGTCTGAATGAATGTAAAAAGCACTGTTACGTACTAATTACAGAAGGAATTATAAAAATATCTGCTTTTGATCTTTAGTAGCAAGGAATAAACTGTTTCATTTAAAAGCTTGTTCTATAAGCTTCACGTTTTTTTTTTCAACGTGGCAGCAAGAACACCAGCATTACAGTGTTAAAGAGCTGAGGCTTGGAAGCCAGGATATCTGGTCACATTCCTGGCTTTCATTCTTATTTCCTATGATCTTTTTTTCTGGGTCTCAGTGTCCTAATGCATAAAAAACAAGCAGGCTGAAAGATGAAGAGCTTCTAGTTGTTAAGTCTGATTTCCTTGATATATGAAAGAGATCTAAAATAGCTAAACCAAGAGAACTTACAGTAACATAGGAGTAACTGTTTGTTAGGTTTTAATAACTAAATTATATTTCAATTTATTATATCCTTTAGAGAAACTTAAGCATTCTTTGATTCAGATTTGTTTGTGAAATCACAAGAAAAATGAAAAATCTACAAGGCTGAATGAATGAGTATATCCAACCAGCTGAGGTGGTTCCAAAAAATCTATTTGGCTAGTACAACCTTTTATACCAGTCTAGTGCCTTAGCATCAACCAGGTTCTTACAGAATTCCTAAGGCAACTCTAAGGCAGAGAAAGCAAGAATAAAATCTTTTCTGCTGTAGCAGGAAGACAGCAACTACAGTAAGTACCAATAAAACCAGATGAAAGAAGAATTCTACTAATTGCAAAAATGATGCTCTGCTTTGCGCATAATTACACCTGGGACCATGTAGAATGGGTCACCAATGTCAAAGTGCTTTGGCAATAACTCCATTAAGAGTTAAGCATTAAGCTCTGACCCAGGCAGGGTCCAGAGGCCATATATTCTTTAGGCCATAATCTTGTGAAACAGGCTCGTGAAAATCTGGGAACTTGGTATTTTTAATACTGGCCATCACTGCATAGTCATAGTGTGACTATAAATTCTATATTACTACTTCAGCTTGTAAAGCCATGAAATATATTTGTAAAAAAAGTGCCCATCTTCCTTTAAGCCTGAAAGGACACTTTGGCTATAGGCTTACATTCTTTTTAAAAAAACATGTATTGAATATTTTTCACATTTCAATAATAAAGACCTTTATTTAAACTAAAGATTATTTTTTAAAACACACTTTTTCATTTGTAAAACCTGCATTTGACCCATTTCCTTCAAATGTTGTTTTCTTTCTTCTTCAACTTCTTTTAGTTCTTCATTCCTTTTTCTTAAAGTAAGGTTATCCTGTAGCCACCTTTCTTGTATCTAAATGTAAATATTAAATTCGTTAATAAAAATAATCAAGTTACCAACATGTGATTCATAGCAGGCAACTGGTGACAGGTAGTGCTAATTCTGCCTTAGAATCATGTGTATCTCAGCAGAGGGAGAAGAAGCCAGTGTAAAGGAATCTCCAGGCCTGGAGGAATCTGGATGGCCCATATACACACAAAACAGACACTAAAATGATGAGATAAAATGATATAACTGGATTTTTAATATTTTATACCTATGCCCCATTGGATCATCTTGCATAAGAACCTCACAATGGAGCCTAGTGATCTAAAAGATAACAAGAGAGCATGACTACTAACAAAGTCTCCCCCACTTTTTTTCCCTAGTTGTATTTGTCTACTAACATTTGCCAAGACCATTATATACTGTTAAGTATGTCAGATAAGATTTTTACCTTCAAGCTGACAGACAATCATACAAGGCGCTAAGAAGTTTCACAAAAACAGTAAGTCTATATACTTGATGACACTTTTCTAGCCACTGAATTGCACTGAAAAATTTAAATTTAGCTGTTCTTGTTGAGTAGTTTTGTCCTTAAAAAGCAGCCACTAAATCATTTGGCGGCGGCAGCAGCACCAACACAATTATTTCAGTACTTTTCCTGGTGATTAAAATGGACTATGTTGTCAAGAGACAAACAGGAAACAATTTATAAGTTGACTCTTTGGAACTCAGGAAAAAAAATTTTCCTGCAGAAAATGGTGGTTTGGCCCATAGAAGCCTGGACAGAAAAAAATCATCCTAAGTTTGGAGTCGGGCCTTCTCAAAGATCCTTCTACAGCAACCCTTGTAGTTGAGATAAACTCAGTGATGTGGGAAGGAGGAGGCAGGGGCAGATCTTTGGTAACACTTTGTTGCCAACAGTACTGACACAGGAGTCACCAGGGAAAAAGGATTTGGGAGGTGGGAGAGAAGAAGGGAAGCCAAGGACTTCTCTCATATGTTTAATGTTCACATCCAACGCTGCCCATCTATGAATCACTCTTTTGAGGGGTTTTTTTGTTTGTTTTTTTTAACTGTCATTAAGGTTCCTTTCAGTTTTCCTGGAACTAATAATATAAATATATATATATCTATTAAAGGCATCATTATAAGCAGTTAGAGATGACTAAAATGATATGGTTGTAAATGTCCTTTTGTTGCCAAGGCAACCTAATGTGCCACCGCAGCTGCTATGACTCTCCAAGATTCTCCCATGGGGAACTATGCTTATACATTTTCCTTATTAGGAACAAAAGAATGTGGCACTGTTTGCTTTCATCTAATATTATATAACAATGGAATTTGCTTTCATGAATACCTGAAAGGACTCTTTAAAGGGCTATCACATTTTTAGGTGAGACTGATTTTTTGCATGAAATAATGTTCCTGGTCTGTTATCCTGCATGGTCACCAGAAAGCTAGGGATTTCCTTCTTTTAGGTCAGCTTCTAACTGCTCTTTCATTCTGAGAGAGAGTATATAGCACAGTAGTTAAAGAGCATAGGCTTTGAAGTTAGATATACCTAGGCTCAAATCTCAGCATTACAACTTTCAAATAGGATGACTTTGGACAAATTAGTTTAAATTCTCTGAGCCTTTTAAAGATTAAAATAGTTAGTGTATGTAAAAAGTACTAAGTACAGTGCCTGGCTCAATAATTGCTAGTGAAATACCTTTTGGGTCAAATCTGTCCTTATACTTTAAGCAGTAAAAATTCCAGTTACAGTATTCAAAATAGAAAATAGGAGAGAAAGAAGAGATAAAGTATCAGAGAAAACCAGATGCAGGTATACTACACCAAAACTGTTTTCTTATTATACTAGCAATTTGACAATGTAGGGTCAAGTTCTACCTCTGTTACTCACTACTTTTGTGACCTTGGGCAATTCAGGTCACCTCCAGTTCCCTTCATCTGAAAAATGAGGGAGGAAGATTATTAAACTTCCAAATTTTAAAATTCTGTGGAGTAAATTTAATAGGGCTTAAGTGTGTAAATAAGCCATTAGGCTCCTCAACTCTTAGATAGTAACCCCAATCACTCAGCTCAGAGAGCAGTTAATGCATGCAGCTGGTCACTTAAAGGAACCATAAAAGTTAGCTGTTTTCTAGTTACCTGCGATAGAATAATATGCTGAATAAACCCCATTCCGAAGTCCACCAAAAGTCTGGTTGGGAAAAATGCCATTTATAGAGGATTTCCTGAAAGCCATGCAGTGCTCTGACTCAGTGATTGATAGTTAAGGGGATACATCAGAACCTCTGAGGAACTTTAACAAAATATACATGCGTATGCGTATGCCCATGCCCCAGAGGTTCCCATTTATTGGTCTGGAATGGAGAAAGAGATGTGTATTTTCAATAACCCAGGTGATTTTTTTTTTAAGTTTGAGATGTAATTCATATACCATAAAATTCACCAATTTAAAGTGTACAATTCAGTGGTTTCAGTATATTCACAAGGTTCTCATTCTAGCACATTTTATCACCCCAAATAGAAACTCCATACCCATTAGCAGTCACTCTCTATTCCCTTTTCTTTCCTTCCCCGCAACCCCCAGCAACACTCCTCTGCTTTCTGTCTCTATGGATTTGCCTATTCTGTATATTTCATATAAATGGAATCATACAATATGGTCTTTTGTGATTGACTTCATTTAGCATAATGTTTTCAAGGTCTGTCCATGTTGCAGCATCTATCAATATTTCATTCCTTTTAATGGCTGAGTAATATTCCATGATGGTTAATTTTATGTGTCAACTTGACACCACAGGGTGCCAAGACATTTGGTCAAACATTATTCTGAGTGTCTTTGACAGTGTTTCTGGATGAGATTAACATTTACATTGGTAGACTGAATAAGTAAAGCAGACTGCCCTTCCTAATGTGGGTGGGCCTCATCCAGTCAACTAAAGATGTGAACAGAACAAACAAGGCTGAATAAGGGGTAACTCATCCTGCCTGACTGTATGAGGTGGGACATGGTTTTTTCCTGCCTTCATATTTAAACTGAAACCTCAGCTCTTCTTGGATCTAGAGCCTATTAGCTTTCCCAGTTCTCAGGCTTCAGACTCAAACTGGAACTACACCATCAAGCTCTCCTGAGCCTCCAGCTTGCCAACCACAGATCTTGGGACTTCTCATCCTCCACAATCACTTGAGTTAATTCCTTATAATAAATTTCTTTATCTATATCTATATCTTTATCTGTATCTATACTTATTGATCTCTTACTGGCTTTGATTCTCTGGAGATCCCTGACAAGTACATATGAATATACCAAATTTTATTCATCATCTGTTCATCAGTTGATAACCATTTGGGCTGTTTTCCATATTTTGACTGTCATGAATAATGCTGCTATAAACATTCTTGTACAAGTTTTTATGTAAACATATATTTTACGTTTTCTTGGTTATTATACACTTAGGAGTGGGAAAAACCCAGGTGATCTTGATGGGTGCCTATAGCTAACTTTTGCTCTCCAAACACTCTTAACATTTATTTTAGGCTCCAATCACACCACCTTCTTCTACACTCATCAAGGGATGATAAAGGTGCTGAAACACACTGCAAAAACAAACAAACAAACAAACAAAACCAACCATGAAGTTTGTTGAAGACCTGCTTTTTATTAATCTATACAGTGTCTTCCTTTCCATGAATGCCTATGGAGACATTTTTCTCTGGTCTCAGTCCAGAGAACTGGTTTGTTTTTAGCTTTGAGACGATGTGAAACTTAATTAATTACGACTTTCTCTCTTCATGTGACTAAAATCTTTAGCAAGCATATCAGATTTCATGGCCTTCATTTTATATACTTACTACTCTCCTGGTTTCATTTCCTTCTTCTTGGCCTTATTTCTACATTGTCTCATTTTCTCATCAATTTAAAATGTTATTTAGCATTGCTCTATGTATATAACTTAGTAAACAATTTCTAGAACACGGTAGGTTATAAAAGTAAACTAATATAGTCAGATCCACTAAATTTAGACCTTCAACTTGAAAAGGGTCACAGACTGGTGTATCTTAATTATCTCTCTATATTTGTATGGACATTACTGATTTATAGATTGTGATTTTAAATAGAAAACCCACATATAAGCTAGTGATAACTAAGTATTTTGTTATATACGCATCATAAATTTATATAGCACTTATTAGATGGCAGAGATTTGATTTACCTTTGACTGATATTCATATATTTGACATTCCTGGCACTATGGCCAGAGATTCTTCAGAAAATGGGTATGACTAATCTTCAAAGAGATTTTAACCATTATTTATAACCAAGTGATTAAAGCTTTCAAATAGCAAATTTTATTCAAAACAGCAGGAACAGAGAAGTGGTGTAGTTTTTAAAGGCAGTAACTATCATGCTTATATAAGGCATGCTGAAAATTATTTTCTTAATGTGATCTTAATTATACTGTGGAAATTAATTTCCTTAATCAAGAAAGTAAATGATAAAGGAATCAACTGAAAAACAACTTAGTATATATATATTTTACTTACAGACAACTTTTAAGAATGATACCTAGGGCTTCCCTGGTGGCGCAGTGGTTGAGAGTCCACCTGCCGATGCAAGGGACGCGGGTTTGTGCCCCGGTCCGGGAAGATCCTACATGCCGCGGGGCGGCTGGGCCTGTGAGCCATGGCCGCTGAGCCTGCGCGTCTGGAGCCTGTGCTCCACAACGGGAGAGACCAACAGTGAGAGGCCCGCATACCGCAAAAAAAAAAAAAAAAAAATCATACCTAAAAGTGAGAATGAGAATTGGCAGAAGGGGAAGGAGACTTTAATTTTATGCTTTTATGTTTAAACTTTTACCAGGTAAGTCTTTTACTGAAAATAAAAATTAAAAAAGGAAGAAGAAAAGACAATGTTATTAGAATTGCTTTTCTCAGGGAACCCTCCTACACTGTTGGTGGGAATGTAAGTTGGTACAGCCACTGTGGAAAACAGTATGGAGGCTCCTCAGAAAACTAAAAACAGAATTACCATATGATCCAGCAACCTCACTCCTGGGCATATATCCAGACAAAATTATAATTCAAAAAGATATGTGCACCCCTACATTCATATCAGCACTATTCACAATAGCCAAGACATGGAAACAACCTAAATGTCCATCAACAGATGAATAAAGATGTGTTACATATATACAAGGGAACTCAGCCATAAAAAAAAAACAGAATAATGCCATTTGCAGCAACATGGATGCAACTAGAGATTATCATACTATGTAAGTCAGAAAGATAAATAACCATAGGATATCATTTATATGTGGAATCTAAAATGTGACACAAATGAACCTATCTATGAAACAGAATCAGGGACAGAGAAAACAGACTATGGTGGCCAAAGGGGAGGAGGGTGGGAGAGGGTTGGACTGGGAGTTTGGGATTAGCATACACAAACTGGTATATATAGAATGGATAAACAACAAGGTCCTACTGTATAGCACACGGAAATATAATCAATATCCTGTGATAAACCATAATGGAAAAGAATATGAAAAAGAATATATATATGTAACTGAGTCACTTTGCTGTACAGCAGTACTTGACACAACACTGTAATTCAACTATACTTTAATAAAAAATAAATTAAAAAAGAATACAATCAGGTAAAAATGTTATGATGAAAAGAATCACAACAGCTTGAGTTATACCAAATGCACCTTTTTTTATTATTTCATTTTACAAATGAAAATATGTCTGTTTTTATACTGCCAAAGGAAAATTTTGTCTCTCAGTAACATAAAAAAGAAACATACTTTTTATATAAACATATACACATAAAAAAAAAGAATTGCTTTTCTCTACTGTTTGCATTTCTACTCAATGCAAGTATTGAAAATAAACGTAAAAAATAAAAAAGAAAGAAAAGAATGTTACAGGTATAAGTGCCACCATAAATCATTAGCAAAAAAAGGACCTACCTTCTGTGTATCAATATCTTGTCTCATGATTCCCATTTCCTTATTAATCTTTTCTTTGTGTTTCTCGCATTCACTTAGTTGAGATATTACTTTATTAAGTTCAGTTTCTTTTTGCTACAAAAATGAAAATTTCTTAAGCACAAGAAATAAAAATATAAATAAATCATTTTAAATTATATCCAATTAAATAGTTTTAAATTACCTTCTTATAGTCATCTTTTCCATCTTGAATATAATTCTCAATGTCTTTCACATAACCATGAATATTTTTAACCTTCTCTTTGATATCATTTATCTGTGGAAAAATATTTATTAAAAATACACTAGTTCGGACTAGGGCATTTAAGAAGATTTATTTCCAAGGAATATCTTTTATTAAGATAACAAAAACTTAATAGGAGAGTACAGTGAAACACTGGCTTGGAAGTTAGAAGCCCTGGGTTCCAGTTTCCATCACCAACAGATTTTATCTGAAATCAAATTTTATGATCACCCTATGATCTCCCTTTATTACCTGTGGGATTAGATTAAAAGGTCTCAATTCTCAACTTCTATTTTAGATCAAGAAGCAAAATAATTTACATTTAATCATTCTAAAAAATTTTGAATGTTAAGATTACATCACAAATATGAAAATACTATTTCATCATGTTTTTAATTTCATGTGAAATACTAGTGTCCAACATGGTGCTCTGAATAATAATTTTAACATATATTTTTGATAAGTAAATATATACATGAAATCTTACTTTATCCTGTGCTATTTTGTTGCTTGTATTTTTTTTGTTGATTAATTCTTCTTTCTCCTGCTGGAACTTTTCCAGTGTTGTTTCCAAAGGGCTTACCTGCTCTTTAGCATCCTAAGGATATAAAAATTATAAGGTCTTATATAACATTCCATTATCTTATTTCAGGTGTCAGACTTCATAATAAAATCACTTTCTATGTACCTGGCTTTAAAAGTCAATTCATTTGCTTCTTCCAACAACCCTATGAGGAAGGTACCATTATTTTTCTGCTATATTTCAGATGAGCAGAGATGATTTGTCCAGGGTCCCAAAAGCCAGTAAATGAAGGAGCCAGGATTCAAATCTCATCCAGCTCCAGAGTCTTTCTCTCATCCAGCTCCAGAGTCTTTCTTTTAACCACTACGCTATACTGTGTCAGCCACTGACTTGATTCTTAATCTATACCACATACTCCCAATTATATGAGCATGTGGCTTCAGGTATAAATTTTCATGAGTTTGTAGGGGCCCATATCAGCTCTGTGTGACTGAAAAATAGGAAAGCTTTTTCAGTCCAGGTCTTTCTTTTATAGATGGAAATATGATCATAAAAGAACTTTTTTTTTCAATTATTCTTCCATTTTCTGTTACAACTGATGAATCATAATACACAGAGCACTAAGTATGATTCCAAACACAAAACCATGTGATCAAGTTTGTAAACCAAAAATTGAGTTAACAAGCCATACCGTGCCTTCAGCACAGACACAGCCAAATTATAAAGTTTATCTGCTTTTAGCTGCATGGGTAGTGGGATTTCTCATGAATTCTGCTTTTTAAAGTATTCACTCTCATTCTAAAATGGTATGCTATACACAAAACCATCAGTTTTATTCCAGAATACATCATCTTAATAATAAAAAGCTTTTGTATGCACGTACTGCCAATACATTTAAAAAGGCCCAAATTTTAACAAAAGATTAGACAAGTTCATCAGACAAGAGATCATAAATTATTTTGGCTGAAAAAAAATCTTTAAAAAAAATATGGGGCTTCCCTGGGGGCGCAGTGGTTGAGAGTCAGCTTGCTGATGCAGGGGACACAGGTTCGTGCCCCAGTCTGGGAAGATCCCACATGCCGCGGAGCAGCTGGGCCTGTGAGCCATGGCCGCTGAGCCTGCACGTCCGAAGCCTGTGCTCCGCAACGGGAGAGGCCACAACAGTGAGAGGCCCGTGTACCGCAAAAAAAAAAAAAAAAAAAGGCTCAACATTCTGCTTGCAGGATTCTACAGTGAGTGAGTGAGTGAGTGAGTGAGTGAGTGAGTGAGTGTGTGTGTGTGTGTGTGTGTGTGTGTGTGTGTGTGTGTGTGTGTGTGTGTGTGTGTGTAGCTTTTTTAAGGGAAGGGAGTATGGTCTAGTCCACTTTTCCATGGTTGTGTAGGAACTACAATGTTCTTTCCTAGCAAAACAAGAAGTACAAGGTCTGCATTTCCACCAACTCGATGCAAAGCCCCAAGAGCTTCCTGCAAAGTAAAGCCAGCACAGAGGATCCAATCAATGTCTGCAGCAGGAAAAATTAATGGTGCAAGAAAGGAGGGACTTGATGATGGATGGCCAGTACGTGGTTCAAATTCTAGAAGTGGCCCTGCAGCTTCAGAACAGACATTTTCTCTGGTCTCAGGCCTGTGTGCCCTGACCCAGATCTTTAACCAATATGAAACTGGATGACAAGGACTCAGTTTGCTCAGAAGTCTGATTGAGTGCATCCTCCTTACCTGCTAAAAGTCTGGGTATAATTTCTACACCAAAGGTGCAATGTAGTTGATGAGAAGTTTCAGTTGAGGCTAGAGGGACAGAACTGCTCTCATTTATTGACTCCTTAGACTTGGGGACACCTTCCTTATCAGTGCTAACAGGCCATCACCTAGACCCCTGAAGTTAATATTTTCTACATCTTCTACTCTAGTGCCATGCTGAAGTGTCTGTTAATTCTTCCATCTTCACTGATACAGATATGGCCCGATGAAAGAAGACCTGTTCACTCTGGGTAGCTGGAAGATGCTCAGTTTGGGTCCATCTTTCAGAAAGGTCCTTAATACCTGTTTGGCCCTCAGTTACTGTCTTTGATTGACAGAAAACCTTCAGATGTGTTTTCTGAAGCTGGTTTACTACTAATGACCAAAAGATCATGAAGTTCCTTCAAGGCTGCTGTTACAGATGAGCAAGATTCCTCTGCTGACTCTACAGAGGGCTGACAACACCCACAGAGACTTAAGAGAAGGGGCAATTCCCATATTTCTTACTTGTTCCAGACATTTCCACATTACTTTCTGGAAGCTGTAAATCCTGAGTGGAAATGGAATTTTAAAGGAAGGGTTACATTTTGATGTTTCTACTTCCAACAAGGGATTATCCAAGGTGAGATAAGATGCACTGACGTTCCTGACATTGGTATTCTGACTGCCTGCTGAATTAATAAGCACAGCAACTAGGGGCTGTTCAACTATATCTACTTCCATAAGTGTTTCTGAATTTGAGCAGCCAAAGCATCCTGAAGGTAGAATATTTTTCTCTGTACCCGAAAGGTCCACAGTCTGCTGTAGCCTGTCTCGATCATAAAGGAACTTTTGATCTTAAGCTTAGTTTGCTGAGGCTAAGTAGATATTTTATGGTAATGAAAGCATACTAGTACATTGACGTTGGTGTGCCCACACTTATTTTGGAAGGAAAGGGGTTTTCAAATAACAAACTATTTTACTAATCAGAAGTCCACATCATTTGGCCTTATAACATCTCTACAGAATAAGTATATGATAACCACTGTTCAAAACCATGATCCTCAAGCACTTTAAGATCTGGAAATATCTAATGAATCCATAAAAGTAGAAACAATTATTTAGTGTTATTTCAATGTAGGAATATTTTATATTAGGAAGTGGTTTGGTGTGGTGGGAAGTCAAATGTCTTACACATCAGAAGACCTACCAGAAAATTAACCCTGCCTCCTACTAACTGTATGAATTTGGGCAAGTCATGGAATATTTGTAAATCTCAATTTCTTTTCCTATAAAAAGGAGATTTAGTCACATTTATCAAAATGATACACTGAATACAAAATGAGACACTGAATGGTTTAACGTCAAAGTGCTTTATAAGCAATGAAAAATACAAATGTAAGGTAATACATTTTATACCATACTCTAAGCCTCTGTTATTTTGTAATCCAAAACTACTTAAGAAACATTTACAGTAATTAGTAACAGACTCTAATCAGATTCTAACCAGATTTAATTGGTTGGGTCTTAGATTTGATAAATCTAGATGAGGGATGCCAAATGGGTTCCATTTCATGTGTCAACTCAGTGCCTGCTCAGTGTAGTGGGAAGTATTCCGAGACTACATCTGGAATTAAAAAGAAAAAGTGCTATGCCTGAGAGGCAGTGTCTGTCATGGATATAGGATCTGTAGGTAAGACAAACCTCCCATACAAGTAGGAATCCTTATATGGAGTTAGCCAGCCACCACCAGACCACCTCCAGTAACAGGAAGTTCACTACTTAACCAGGCAGCCAGTTCTTCCTTATTATGGTCAATAAATTTTCTTCCAGAAATTTTTACCTATTAGTACAAGTTCTATATACCATTTTCACTTGATCCTCACAATAACCATAGTTCTGGCCATTGCCCCAATAAAGAGAATTTCACATATTTGAACTGATTTTTAAAACTAATATGTATGAATGTTTTTACCTTTATTTCTCTGTATAAGGACTGAACTTCAGTGGATAATTCCACAGTCTGCTCCTCCAGTTGCTGACGACGTTGTAAATTAGTGGATATCTGAAGTTTCTCTGATTTAAGTTCATTTGTTGTACTTTTTAGGTGCTGAATTTGTTCCTGCTGGTCCTGTATAAGCTTACGATTCAATTCAATCTTACTGGAAACTGCATGAAAACATATTGATACAGTGATTAATGTAAGGGTACAGAAAATACTATAAGCAGCCTCATTCCAGTTTTATAGGTCTCTGTGGCATTCCCAAAGGCTGAGTTTCTGTGGGTCCCACCTACTGCAATAAAAATGCCACAAGAACCTGTCCAGCTCCCAAACCTGCTTGCTGTCCCCTCCTGAATAGGGCAGATATGACTGAGAAAGAGTACAGCTCATTTGTTACTCATCATTCAAAATCTGTTCTACAAAGAGAGGAAACAGAGGAGAAGTGATGCCTTTGAGAAAAGAAACTGCATAAACCATGGACTGGAAGAAAGACTGTTCTTTGTCCACATAATAGTTATAAAATTTATGGTAGGGCTTCCCTGGTGGCGCAGTGGTTGAGAGTCCGCCTGCTGATGCAGGGGACACGGGTTTGTGCCCCAGTTCGGGAAGATCCCACATGCCGCGGAGCGGCTGGGCCTGTAAGCCATGGCTGCTGAGCCTGCGCGTCCGGAGCCTGTGGTCCGCAACGGGAGAGGCCACAACAGTGAGAGGCCTGCATACCGCAAAAAAAAAAAAAAGTATGGTAAAAAGCATATGTTGGGAATGTTGAAGTCTTTATAAGGACACAGACTCTATTACCTGTATCTAATTTGTGTTGTTTTTCTTGTTTTTCCTGGTTTACTTGTTGAACAGTTCTATCCAAATCTAGTCCTTGGAGTTTAGCTGCTTGTTGTGCAATTTTTCTTTCAACATCCTTAAGTTCCATCTTAAGAATAAATCAAAGTTATTTCCTTTAAGAAACTTATGCCATTAACATTATTCAAAATCTTTAAGAATTAACTGCTTTTAATTACTTTTTAAAATCTAATTTGTAACTGCTCTCAGATATAATTTTAACAAATTTTCAAGGATAAAAATAAAATTAATTTTTATGATGAAATTAATTTAAATGATGTAAACAAAAGGAAGCAGACTAAAAAAGAAATATAAACAAGACTACTTCTTAATTCTCAGAACTTATGGATAATGAAATCTAAACTCAGGAATATAAATAAGCTAAGCAGTTACTCCCTGAGACTACCTGAAATTCAGGATAGGGAACTCTAAACACAATCTGTACCAGAATACTAGCTACTATCTTTAATACTCACATTTCATATTCAAACCACCATGAAACAAGTTTTATTCTGCCTTAAACTGCATTAAACTTACCTGGAACCTCTCCATAATTGTAACATCTGTCAGACACACTTTAGCACTTTCTTCCTCAGGTATAATTGTACCCAAAAGTGTTTCCTGTTCTTCTATGTCATTCTTTAGCCGCTGTATGTCTCTGTTCACACTCTGCAGTTTGTTTCTTAATTCTGGTATTTCCTTCTCCTTCAAATCAATTATGCTTTGCCTTCACAGAACACACACAATTAAAAATAAGCAATCTAATGTTTTCTCATAATGAGATTGAGGTTATGTATTTTTGGCAAGAATACCACAGAAGTGATGTTGTATCCTTCTTAGGGCAACATATCAGTGGGTACATGATGTCAGTATGTCACTCTTAGTTAAGATGGTGTCAGCCAAATTTACCCATTGTAAAGTTACTATTTTTCTCTATGTAATCAGTAAGTATCATAGGAGAAATACATTGAAGAAAATGTAAATATCCTGTTTCTCCTTAAACCTCTGTCCACTGATTTTATAAATAGTACCTACTGACAGATCTTGATACCAGCAATTTTTACCGTATTGTTTGCCAAACTGAAAGATATTTTACAAATTACCTGACCATACTCATCATAAGGGTCAAGACCATGAAAGACAAAGAAAGATTGTCAAAGACAAAGGAAGAACTATGGTAGACTACAAGAGTCTAAGGAGAAATAACAAGTATATGCAATGTGGGAATCCTGAGTTGGATTCTGATATAGACAAAGGATATTAAATAGAAAGACTGCTAAAATTCAAATATGGTTTGTAGTTTAATTAAAAGGATTATACCAAAGTTAATTTCTTGATTTTGATAACCATATTATGGTTACATAAACTGTGAACATCAGGAGAAGCTGGGTGAAGGGTATATGTGAATTCTCTGTACTATTTTTGTAAATTTTCTGTAGGTCTAAAATTATTTCAAAATAAAAAAGTTTAAAAACTGATGGAAGGACAGAAGAAAGGAAGGAAAGAAAATAGGAAAGGAAACCACTCAGTCAAATGCTACATGGGTTTATGGTACAAAAGCTGTTAAACCCACTTTACTGCTGCTACTCTAGCTAATGAATTACCAACCCTATGGCAGGTACTGGCCCCACACCTATTTTTGTTGATACCTCTGAAACAATAAAACTTGTATGTAATCTTTAAAAAAAAAAAGCTAATAAGCTTATTTCAGAAAAATCCCAAATTCTTAAAATCAAATTAGTATAATAAATTAAATTGGTTTCTAATGGGAGCCTTATAATAAACCAGAAACTCAAGGATTAGCACTTAGATACTATTATTACGTAATGATTTTTTTAAAGTCCATACTATGACCAAGAAATGCCAACCTGAATTGATCTGAGTGACAGAGACCTGTAATTTTTTATACCAAAGCAATGAAAAAATTCCCTGAATAAATATGAACATATTCAGATTATGAATAATTCATGCTCACATTACTTCCCAGTGTTATAGACCAGAAGTGGGTCTTAAGTTATGTACCCAGTACCTAGAAAGTGACAAAGCCATGATAGCCTAATGACAGTCAAGCATTCACTTGACTGGGACATTTTTGCAGAGAACTACAGGCATCCATTCAATTTTAACCCCATTTTTACATTTTCACACACACACAAAAACCCCTTATTGATGTAGTCCAGGTTTTGGTGCCTTCTTTTCTGATGATTACCTAAGACGCTAAAATAAGTATTCTAAGAAACAGTAAAGATATTTCCTGAGAGAATGGTTACTGAGCTCTAGTAGGGTTTTCTCTTTTGTTTTTAAAATTTTTCAGAAACTCAATTTTGTGACAGCATTCTTTTTCCAAGGGAATTTTATGTAAAAGGGACCAACAGATACAGTACTGAAAAAAACCTGTGGGAAAAATATTGAGTTTTTATTTAAATGAGGTGTTATAAAAAATGAACCCAAGTCAGTACTAAGAAACATGATAAACAGGTACATTTTCAGCTGAAATTTCATTCATGATGGTATGGGACAGGTTGGAAGGGACATGCTATCACTTCTGTTGTATTTTATTGGTTACAAAGACCAATCCTGGAACATGAGAGAAGACAAATACAAGAGTGTGAATACTAGGAGGCAGGGATCACTGGGGACCATCTTAGAGGCTGGCTACCACACAGCACATCTTCTTGCATCTTCCCTTCCTTCTTTTCCTTAAACTCCTCTTCAGTTTTCCAGGACAACGTACCCTCCGGGTTTTTTTGCTTCCAGAGTTTGTCTCACTTTCGCCCAATTTATTAACATTAAATTAATTTTCCTAAAACACATCTTTCATTAAATCTCAGGATGGCTCCCCATCACCTAATAGAGCTATAACTAGGCCTGAACATAATTGTAGCTCTATCTTCCCTACTTATGTGAATCAATCACTACAAATAAGTTCTCAAACTCCAGATAATGTTTCTACTGCAGCACAGGTCTTACTCTCCTACTCTTACACACACCCTCTCCTCTTTCCCCCTCTTAAATAAGTCAAACCACCTTCCCTGTGCTTTACATCCCTCCTCCTACCCTGTTCTCAAAATCCTATTCTCATTCTGTAGTCCACTGGCTTCTCTCTTCCTAATTAATGCATTTGTTTGAACCAATTAAGTACTTTATTAAGCCCAGCTTTCTATGTCTAATTCTGAGAGCTTTTCTCCTTACATAGACCATCAACTCCATGAAGGTCATGTCTTATTGGTCTCTGTGACCATCTTTGTGCTCTGGGAGACACCAAGGCAATCATCACATACTTTCTGACTTGATTTTATTTATAAATAGAAAATCATCTGAACTTCTTATACAAGCAAGGGAAAAATAAACAATAGAAATCATCTATGATTCATTCTTTCTGGAAGTGAAAAAAACATAAAAGTATAGTTTAAAATTTGTCTCTTGAGGGGAGCTTTCCGGTACTTTCTTTGCTGGGTTTAGAAAGTGACACATAGTTATAAAATCTATCAAAATTTCTGCCCTCAAGCCAAGTCTCAGGAATGAAACAAACATACACAAATTAAAGATTATATCTACCCTGTGACTAGTTTAAGAAACAAGCTTATCTTGAAACAAAATAATTCTTTCTTATCATATAAATAACATGAGATGAGCATACTGGCTTAGAATCCTGACTTTAACCTTTATTCATTCAACTCTTGCTTACTGAATACCTACCATATGTTAGACAGTGGAATAGGTACCTCTTACAGTGCTGCTGTACAGGTACAGTAATAGTAAATCCCTATTCTCACCTCATGGGCACTAGTCCCAGCATTTCATCACGCCGCTTTTCTTTTTTCTTTAGCTCTGATTCTGTTGTCTTGAGCTTATCTGGAGCAAGCCTCAGCTTAGACTGCAAATCACTGATGACTTCTTGTAATTCAGCTTCTGTCTGAAAAACTCTCTGACAGACAGGGCAACACGACTGGTCTTCATCCGTTAGCTGAGTAATGAATTGGGAGTAAACTGCCGTAGCTCCAGCCAGCATGGCTATTTAAAAAAAAAAAAAAATACTCCCAATGAAAAGAATACAAAATATAGTTTTGTCAACATGGTTATATCCTTTTCTGTAAATACATGATTATTCTTCTTGCTTTATAAACACACAATGAAAGAAATCAAAATTCTGATATTTAAATCTTCCCAAGGGCACAATACATTCAGATTTGTAGAAATTATTTTCTGGTAACACACAAGTATAATAAAACGTTTAAAGCTTGTTACGTGCCAGAAACTATAATCTCATTTACTGCTCCCTAACACCCTACACGTGGTAGGCAATTATTAATGAATCTGAAGTGCAGAAAGGTTTCGATAAATTGCCCAAAGTCACACAGCAAGCAGGCTGTAGCACCAGAACTGAAATTTAAGCCACCGAGCTCCAGAACCAAGTTTAAAAATCTCCCATCCTTAACAGTTACCTGTGAACGAAAATTCAAAAACATCAAAATGCTTTTTCTAATATAAAGTAGGTAACCTACCTCGTTGTTTTGAGGATTTTTCAATTTCTTCTTTAAGCCTGCCTAAGTCACTTTCAAAATCCTGGCTACCACAAACATCAAACAGTTTGTCTTCATAGCTGGACAACTTCTCTTCCTTCTTTTTTAGCTCATTATTTATATGATTTTTATTTTGCTCAGCTGAAGCCAGTTCCTTGCTAAAATAAGAATAAATATGGATTACAATTTTAAAACATGAGAAATGAAAAGTGTGAGAAGGTAGATCCAAGACAAACTCTGCCAGAAAATATTACAAAGGTCTGCTGTGACCAAGCACTTTTTTTTTTAGAAGTCACGGCAACAGTCCACTACTGCCTGAATCTACCCCTAGCACATGGACTCACCCTGGTCATATGCCTGCTCCCAGAAAAATGTGTACAGACAAAACCCTGCTTGGTTTTGCGGGGGTTCATGGTCTTAGATCTTGGGTTAAGAGCCTCAGCAGGGAGAATATGCTTGCCAGATCTGGAGGGAAGAGAAAAAAAGGAGAACATTCTCCTAACTCTGTGTGGACCCTCTCACAACTGTACTTCCGTTCCGTCCTGTAGAGACTTTTCCTTTGTTCCCTCCTTGTTGCTGTCATCTACTTAAAACCTGATCATTCACTGCCTCTCATTCATCAAAGACTTTGCTCACTGGTACAATTTATTTCCACTCCAACTCTTTTTTTTTTTTTTTTTTTTTTGCGTTACGCGGGCCTCTCACTGTTGTGGCCTCTCCTGTTGCGGAGCACAGGCTCCGGACGCGCAGGCTCAGCGGCCATGGCTCACGGGCCCAGCCGCTCCGCGGCATGTGGGATCTTCCCGGACCGGGGCACGAACCCATGTCCCCTGCGTCGGCAGGCGGACTCTCAACCACTGCGCCACCAGGGAAGCCCTCCACTCCCACTCTTAAATATAATCCTAGCCAGCCTCCATGCCCACACACAGATCAGGGGTTTTCAATTTACAGGTTTTGATGCATTAGGCAAGTCATATAATCAATTCAATTCATTGTATTCAAATTAAGCATAATATGTAGAATATATTGGAGTAGATTGTGTGTGGTTAGGATAGGTACTATTTTAAGAAATTTGTTTCAGATAAATGTGTGTGAGTGCACATGTGCCTCATCTTGATACTTCCCATTGTGAGTCACAGTAAAAATTTGGAAAAAAAATAACATGTAGATGATGTTCTCACCATCCTAGCCATTGAGCACTGCTCATTAAGATCACTATCTCAGCAGCACCAAACACGGTTGAACCCCTCCTTGAAAGACTATTTCCTCAAGGCAACCCAGACATCACTCCTGTCTTGTTTTCACCCTGGCTCCTGGGGCACTGACTTCGCTTGCTCCTCTTCCTTTGCTTGCCAACAGTTTAAATGTTGGTGTTTTCCAGGAGTCTGACTACAATTTTTTCTCTTCTCTTTGAATAACTCCTTCAAGTTGACATGACCTGACTCCAATTATCGCTTACAAAGCAACAACTTCCAATCAATCTTCTGAACTTCAAACTCCAGTATTCTATTCCCTAACAGACATTTCCACAAGAAACACAAATTTAACACGGTCAAATTCACTATCTTCCTCAAAAATATCTGTGGAATTTTTGACCCTATTATCTAAGTACCACTCAAGATGATATTTGAAAAAATTGGTCACTTTTTTAAACTGTGGGAAAAACATAAAATTTAACATCTTAAGCATTTTTAACTGTACAGCACAGTAGTGTTAACTATATGCACGTTGTTGTGCAACAGATCTCTAAAACTTTTTCATCTTGCAAAACTAAAACTCTATACCCACTGAAAAACTACCCCCCCACCCCCATCCCCTGGCTACTCTGAACCTCCATTCTACATACTTGCTAAGAGTTCAACATCTTTGGATACTTCACATAAGTGGAACCAAGCAGTATTCGTCTTTTTGTGCCTAGCTTACTTCACTTTAATATCCTCAAGCATAATATCTTCATCAAGTCATAGCATATAAGAGGATTTCCTTCTTTTTCAAAGATAAATAATATTCCATTATACATACACCAGTTTTTCTTTATCCATTTATCCATCATTTAGGTTGCTTCCACCTCTTGGCTATTGTGAATAATGCTGCAGTGAACATGGATTAGCAAATATCTCTTTTGAGATCATGTTTTCAATTCGTTTGAATATATACTCAGAAGTGGAATTGCTGGATCATCTGGTTATTCTTTTCCTAATTTTCTGAAGAACCTCCACAGGTTTTCTACAGTAACTGCACCATTTTACACTCCCACTAATAGTGCACAGGGTTCCAATTTCTCAACATCCTCACCAACACTTGTTATTTTGGTTTTTTTTCAACTTTTTATTTTATCTTTTAATTGAAGTATAGTTGATTTACAATGTTGTGTCAGTTTTCATATATAAAGCAAAGTGATTCAGTTATATTATTCTTTTTCAGATTCTTTTCCATTATAGCTTATTATAACACACTACTATATTTTCTGGGTTTTTTGATAATGGTCATCCTAAGTGGTGTGAAGTGATATCACTGTGGTTTTGATTTGCATTTCCTTGATGATTAGCATCATCTTGAGCATCTTTTCATATGCTTGTTGACCACTTGTATATATTCTTTGGAGAAATGTCTATTCAAGTCCTCTGCCTGTTTGTTTTTTTTTTAATATTTATTTATTTGGTTGTGCTGGGTCTTAGTTGCAGTAGGCGGGCTCCCTGGCTGTGGCATGAGAACTCTTAGTTGTGGGATCTAGTTCCCTGAGCAGGGATCAAACCCGGGCCCCCTGCGTTGGGAGCTCAGAGTCCCAACCACTGCACCACCAGGGAAGTCCCTCTGCCCACTTTTTTAATCCGGGTATTTGTTTTTTTATTATTGAGTTGTATGAGTTCTTTACATATTCTGGATACTAACCCTTATCAGATATATAATTTGCAAATGTTTTCTTCCATTCTGTTGATTGCCTTTTCCCTGTTGATCGTTCCCTTTGCTGTGCAGCAGTTTTGTTTTTTTTTTGCGGTATGCGGGCCTCTCACTGTTGTGGCCTCCCCCGTTGCGGAGCACAGGCTCCGGACGCGCAGGCTCCGGACGCGCAGGCTCAGCGGCCATGGCCCACGGGCCCAGCCGCTCCGCGGCATATGGGATCCTCCCAGACCGGGGCACGAACCCGTATCCCCTGCATCGGCAGGCGGACTCTCAACCACTTGCGCCACCAGGGAGGCCCGCAGCAGTTTTTAAGTATGTTATAGTCCCATTTGTCTATTTTTGCTTCTGCTGCCTGTGCTTTTGGTGTCATATCCAAGAAATCATTGCCAAATTCAATACAATGAAACTTTTCCTCTATGTTATCTTCTAGGAGTTTTATAGTTTCAGGTCTCACTTTTTATAAAGGAATATTTTAATCCTCTCACTTAGTTCTGCAAACTTTCAAGGAACAAGAAGCTCAACTCACTATCTGTTACCATTTTACTTAATTTGTAAAATATAGGAAAATCAAAGTCAATTAATAAGACATACCACTTCGTGACAATAAATGATTTCAAAACAATTAAAAGTGAAAGCATGAAATAAGAGACTTCTATTACATCTTCAAATGTTGTAACTACTTACTTCAATTTGGCAAGTCTGTCCCTGGTCTGATTAATTTCTTTTGATTTACTATGAAGCCAGTCTTCAAGCTGTTTTTTGTTGGGAAAATATCCTAACAATGAAGTTAATTCATCACTGTGCCTAGATTTTATTTTTCTGATTTGTTCATCTTTGTCAGCCTACAGGGAAAAAAAAAATTGTTTAAAAATAAAGCTCAATATCTCCACATTATATAAAGAACAAAAATAAATTTTAGATTGATTACAGTTCTAGGCTTTAAAAATAAAACTATAAAAATGCAAGAAGAAAATATAAAATTTCTTTTTTTTTTTTAAATTTTGGCCACACCACACGGCTTGAGGAATATCTCAGCGCCCCAACCAGAGACTGAACCCGGGCCATGGCAGTGAAAGCACCAAATCCTAACCACTAGGCCACCAAGGAACTCCTGAAAATTTCTTAAACTCTTAAAGTGAGGATGGACTTTCTAAGCCATTAGAGAAAAGAATAACAAGTCTGATGATATAAAAATTAAAACTTCTGTATGGTATATGATAAAAATTAATAGCAATGTACATGTGTGTGTTTGTGTGTATACACTTCTGTATTATTATTGTTTTGTAATTAGAAAACAGTTTTTAAACTTGAAAATCTATTTTATATTAAGTTCACTTAACCCCTAAAGTAAAAAACCAATATCAACTAAATACTTCAAAATGTAACGATTATGAATGTAAGATAAGCTATTTTAAATACCAGAAAGTATAATTAGAACAAAAAGAAAGGTCATACTTTGTCTTTGGTCAGCATCTCCATCTGGGTACGTGTTGCTGTATGATGATTTAACTGCTCCATCTCCTGGTCCAATTTACGCAGGGTCCTGTCTAGATCTGCTTTCTCATTTTGAAGGCTTATTACTTCTGTTTTTAGAGTTTCTACATTGCTGTTTTTCTCAGCTTTGCTTAGCTCACGTTCCTTAATAAGTCAAATAAATGAACAGGTTTATATGTGTTATGTTAAAATGACAAAGTGTATTAGAAATCAGCTACTCCTCAGAATGGTCAAAATATTACTGTTTGATTTTATCCAACAACAGAAAAAGCAGAAGGAATAAAATTTTTAAGAAAGATCTTATAAAGTTACCTTACTATTTTATAACTGTAGAGACTTAGTAAATAAATCTAGAAGAGTCAAACATGAGGGAAAAATGAAAATTAGTGCAAAATTAAGAAAAATATGCCTAAGTATACAGTTTAGTGACTCTTCAATCAATAACTAAGCATTTATCAAGTACCCATGTAACTCACTACATTGCCTGGCATATAGAAACTAAAAATAGTGTGATATGGTGCCTGAACAGTATCTCCCCATCACAACAGGACAATATTGTGCTAAACTGACAAAAATGTATGCTAGATGTTAAGTTTGGGAGTAAACAGAAATGTTTAAATTATCAAGACGGGACCTGAAAGTGGCATTTGCCAAGCTTTAGGATGCTTATTTTGGTAATGGAGGTGTGAAGGAAGGGAAGAGATTAGAAACAAAGAAGAAATTTTGGAAATTCATGAAAGGAAGAGGTGGGCTAAGAAAGTTTCTACCACAGAAAAAGTGATAACACAGCAATGATCATATAAAATCTGTAGTGTGTGGAACCTAGAGGGAAAATACTTTTTTTTAAACTTAGGTAAGTGGTTCTCAATCAAGGTACTCATAAGAATCACCCAGTTCTGTTTTGAGCACATTTCTATGCCCCACTCTTAGAGATTTTTATTTGCAATGTTTAAGGTCTAAGCATAAGTTTTTTTTTTAAGCTTCCTTAGATGATTCTAATTTTCAATCCACCACGTTCCAGGAGCAGAATTGGGTCATTAAGATATTCAGATAAATTCATTTTATGTGAGATTGATAAACAAGGTTGACATTTTTATTAAAATGCCATAATCTCAGGATTAGCAAAAGATAAAATACTTCTAAATATCTTACACCTTAAAATTATTAGATTGCTCAAATAGTATCTTACAGCTTTTGTGAGCTCCTGGTCCAGTTCAAGAATCCTGTCTGAAGATCCTTCCAACTGCTGTAATTCATACTTCACATTTTTCAGCTCATTCTGCTTCTTAGTTAGGATTTCTGATTTTAGCTCAATTATTCTTCCCAGTCCAGTTTTCTTATCCCTTATCTCATCTATCTGTTTTTGTTTCAGAGTCTCTTTTTCTGCAAAGTCATTCTAAATACATAATGAGAAGCATGAGCATTAACAATTTTTTCACTAAAAACTTCATTAAGAAAAAGTTTCTTTGATGCAAAAGTAACACATGCACTCTGAGGAAAATATAGAAAAGCATAAAAAAAATGATCATAACCCAGAGATAATCATTATTAACTTTGAGCAAACTTTTTCTTTACAATTAACTTTAAAAAGAAATTTTACTTAAAATCAAATAAAAAACATAGGTCTATATCTTCTTTGTACTTTTATACTCATAAACTTTAAAAAATTTGCTTCCATAAGGTTTTATTCTACCTCAGAGCAAATTTTATCCTAACACTAATCCAAAAATATGACAAAATAAGGTCAATCCAAAAATTAAAACAATTCAACTAGACAATCTGATACAAACAAAAGAAAATAACAGTATTTACCATCAGTTGCCTGGCAGTTTCTGCTTCCTTTTCTTGCCTCTCACTCACAAGTTTGTGAAAATTTTTTATCTGTCTCTCACTGAATGGTCCATGCTCAAAGCCATCCAATTCTAGTTGTGTTGCCAAAGACTGAATTAATGAATCTCTAGCTCGCATATGTTCTTGATGACGATCTGCCTGTAGCTGTAGACGACCTGTGAAAAACACAATCATAGTAATTCTTTTATCAGCTGATTTTTTAAAAAATAAAAGAGCAAGATCTCTTACATCCTTTGCTCAGTTTCCCCCAATGGTAACTATTGTATTGAGATGTAGTAAGAAATACATATCTGGTTTTTGTCCTCAGCTCCTGGTACAGAGCTCCAAAAATGCTTAGAATTTCTCAGTGATAGGGGTGAGAGGAGTATCTTTCGTTATTCATTATAAGTCCCTTTCAACTGTACCTGAGTTTATTCTAATGAGGTGACTCCTGGAAAATGGGACCTGGTCGTCAGAGGAATCAGCTCTGTGATTAGAGAGTAGGAAGTTTCAGTACCCACCCCTCCCATTTCTGGGGAGGGGCTGAAGCCTAGGTTCAATCACCAATGGCCAATGACTTAATTAATCATGTCTACATGATTACTTCCATAAAAACCCTAAGCAATGGCATTCAAAGAGCTTCCAGGTTGGTGAATACTACATGGAGGTGCTGGGTAAGTCACGCATGTGGAGAAGGCATGAAAGCTCGATGTCCCTCCCCCATACCTTACCTTATGCATCTCTTTCATCTGGGTGTTCCTGAGCTATATCCTTAATAAACTGGTAATAGTAAGTGCTTCCCTGAGTTCTAGGAGCTGTTATAGAAAATTACTGAACCTGAGAAAAGGGTTGTGGGAACCCCTGATTTATAGCCAGTGGTCAGAAGTACAGGTGCCAGACAACCTGGGACTTGGGATTGGCAGCTGGAGTGGAGTGGGAGACAGTCTCATGGGACTGAGCCCTTAATCTGCGGGGTCTATGCTAACTCCGGACAGGGAGTGCCAGAACTGAGTTAAATTACAGGACACTTAGTTGGTGTTCACTGAGAATTGGAGAATTGCTTGGTGTGGAAAAACCCACACACCTGGCATCAGAACTGTTGTTGAGTAGAAAAACAGTGTCTTCTTTTAGTAATTTGCAAAATTATAGTATATCACAACCAGGATACTGACACTGATACAATCCATCAATCTTATTCTTATTTCCCTAGTTTTACTCACATCTGTGTGTGTATTAAGTTCTACATAATTTTTCTTTTTTCTTTTTTGGCTGTGTTCCGTGGCATGTGGGATCTTAGTTCCCCGACCAGGGATGGAACTTGCGCCCCCTGCAGTGGAGGCTCGGATTCTTAACCACTGGACCTCCAGGGAAGTCCCAGTTCTACATAATTTTATCAACTGTGTTGGTTCTTATATCCACCATGACAGCCAAGATACTGAACAGTTCCAATACCATAAGAACCCCTCTTGTTTTTTTTAAAACCATAACCACATTAACCTTCCTCCTGCTCTTCCCCCTACTGGGGAACCCTGGCCATCACTAATCTGTTCTACATTTCTAAAATTTTGGCATTTCAAAATGTCATATAAAGTGGAAACATACTATATATAATCTTTTGAGACTTTTTTCACGCAGCATAATTCCCTGGAGATTTGTCATTCATGCAGAAAATGTTTAATATTATAATAGGGAAAAAGACCAAGTAAACACTGTCTCTTACCCTGTTCAACAAGTAATTCTGATTTTTCTTGATTGAGAAGCCTAGATTCTTTACTTAATTTTTCCAGTTCACGCTGACATTCTACCAGTCTCCTTTCTTTCTCCCTAACTGTTCTCTGGTGATTGTGATATAAATCATTTAGCTGCTCATCAGACCCTTGAAAAACCTGTGTAGAACCAAAATAAAGAGCTTTAATGTATAACAAGGTATCAGTCTGAGGTACAAAATATGAACCAAAGCTTATTCAATATCCTTCTTTTTAACATAAACATGGAAGTAACACAAACATCAAGATTTGTATTTTTGTTTCAAAATATGACTGTCGAAATGAAATCAAATGAGGTTCATTACAATAATCTCAAAATTCTGAAGTAAAACAAAATTCTACCACCACAAACCTTTTCCATTTTCTGTTCCAGTTCACTATTATCTTTTTCCATTTGCTTCTTTCGGCTATCCAAAGCTTTAATTTCATTGTCCAGTCTCATTATTTTAGAGAGATTTTGTTCAATTTCTTTTAGACGATTCTGAAAATAAACAAACACCCTACATAAACAGAATTCACTATAGTTTATACTGCAAATAACTGAAGATAAATAACATGTCCCAGGACCAGGCACTTAGTAAAAGTGATCTCATTTAATGGTAACACTGCTATAAAGGGAGCACTAAGAAACTGAGGATCAGAGACATTACGTAACTTGTCCAACTCCTTACAGCTAGTAAAGAAAAGCAGGAATTTAACTCCCTTCTAACTCCAAAGCCCATCCCCTGCCCTCAACAGCTCCCACAAAAGTCATTCATTCATTGGGTACTTGGAGCCACATTATGTAAAGTACCACATTTTAAGAACTTAATCCTTGGAACTTCCCTGGTGGCACAGTGGTTAAGAATCCGCCTACCAATGCAGGGGACATGGGTTCGAGTCCTGGTCCGGAAATCCTACATGTCATGGAGCAACTAAGCCCACGTGCCACAACGACTGAGCCTGTGCTCTAGAGCCCATGAGTCACAACTGCTGAGCCCGCGTGCCTGGAGCCTGTTCTTCCCAACAGGAGAGGCCACCACAATGAGAAGTGCGTGCACTGCAACAAAGAGCAGCCCCCACTCGCTGCAACTAGAGAAAGCCTATGAGCAGCAATGAAGACCCAACACAGCTAAAAATAAAAAAAATTTAAAAAAACATCACTTAATCCTTAAAAGGCTAACTATTTAATTTATTAAAAAAGAAATTAGAACTACTGAGTGGACTGGAAACTCATGGTGCATCACAAGTGAAATGTGACAAATGATCTCAGTGGCCTGCTTCCAGGGACAGCTGGTTGCCTCATTTCCTAGGAATATGAGTGAACTGGCTCAGAGTCTTCCCTCCTTGGATACTCTTCTGGTGTTTGCCTCTACAATTCCAAGGCTGACCAACTCCTCTTCTAAGACATTTTTAGAACCTAATATTTAAACTAACACATTATTACAGATATCAATTGTAAGCTTTCATAGCTGCACCAAAATGCATCCTCAACTTCAATGTCATTTGATAAATTATACTAATACCATATCTTATGATTTGTATATTAATAGGTAACACGTTATCACCACAGAAACTTTACTTTATTCACCAATGCTTCCTCAGCACATGTAACAAGTGTTCAGTATGTTAGCTGAAAGAGAAATTTGAAAAAAAATTTTTTACCAATAATAACAGTCATAGCTATCATTGATCAAATGCCTGCTATATTGCAGACACTGTACTAGGTGCTGCCATGCATTCCCTCTAATCATTATGACACTACAGGCAAACCTCAGAGGTATACTGGGTTCAGTTCCAGACCACTGCAATAAAGTGATTATTGCAATAAAGCAAGGCACAGAATTTTGTGCCTTCACAGTGCATATAAAGGTTGTTTACACTATACTGTAGAAGTGTGTAATAGTATTATGTCTTAAGAAAAAAACAGTGTTCATATTTTGATCTCTTCCCATGAATCACGAACGTTCTTAATGGCATCTAGAATGGTGAATCCTTTCCAGGACGTTTTCAATTTACCCAGATCCATCACTGGAATTACTATCTATGGCAGCTATAGCCTTACGAAATGTATTACTTAAAAAGAATTAAAAGTCAAAATGACTTCTTGATCCATGGGCTGCAAAATGGATGCTGTGTTAGCAGACATGAAAACATGAATCTCATTGTACATCTCCATGAGCACTCTTGGGTGACCAGATGCATGGTCGATGAGCAGTAATATTTTGGGGAAAAAAAAATCCTTTTTTTTTTTTTTTTGTCTGAGCAGCAGATCTCAACAGTGGGTCTAAAATATTCAATAAACCATGTTGTAAACAGAGATGCTGCCATCCAGGTTGCTCCATTTATAGAGCACAGGCACAGTAGATTTGGCATAATTCTTGAGGGCCCTGAAGATTTTTGGAATGGTCAATGAGCACTGGCTTCCACTTAAAGTCACATGCCGCATTAGTCCCTAACAACAGTCAGCCTGTCCTTTGAAGCTTTGAAGCCAGGCATTGACTTCTCCTCTCTAGCTATGGAAGTCCTAGATGGCATCTTCTTCCAGTATAAGGCTGTTTTACCTACGTTGAAAATCTATTGTACATTGAAGCCACCTTCATTAATGATCTTAGCTAGATCTTCTTTATAACTTGCTGTAGCTTCATCAGCACTTGCTGCTTCACCTTGCACTTTGAAGTTTTGGAGACAGCTTCTTTCCTTAAACCTCAAAAACCTCTGCTACTTTCAAGTATTTCTTCTGCAGCTTCCTTACCTCTCTCAGCCTTCACAGAATTGAACAGAGTTAGGACCTTGCTCTGGATTAGGCTTTTACTTAAGGGAATGTTGTGGCTGGTTTGATCTTCTACCCAGACCACTAAAACCTCCTCCATATCAGCAATAAGGCTGTTTCAACTTTCCTACCATTCATGAGTTCACTGAAGCAGCACTTTTAATTTCCTTCAAGAACTTTTCCTTTGCGTTCACAACCTGGCTAACCATTTGGCACAAAAGGCCCAGCTTCCAGTCTCTCTTCACTTTTGATATGACTTCCTCACTGAGCTCAATCATTTCTAGCTTTTAGTTTAAAGTGAGAGACGTGTGACTCTTCCTTTCACTTGAACATCTAGAGGCCATTATAAGGTTATTAACTGGTCTAATTTCAATATTGTTGTACCTCAAGGAGTAGGAAGGCCTGAGGAAAGGGAGAAAGATGGGGGAATGGCTGTTTGGTAGAGCAGTCAGAACACATACAACTTTTATCTATTAAATTTGCCATCTTATATGCGTGTGGTTTGTGGCACCCCAAAACAATTACAATAGTAACACCAAAAATCACTGATTGCAGAATATCATAATATAACGATGAAAAAGGTTGAAATATTGCAAGAATTACCAAAATGTGACACAGAGACACAAAGTGAGCAAATGGTGTTGGTGGTATAGTGGTGAGCATAGCTGCCTTCCAAAATGGCACCAACACACTTGTTTGATTGACACAGGGTTGCCACAAACCTCCAATTTGTAAAAAAAAAAAAAAAGAAAAAAAAAAGGAAAAAAAATGTAGTATATACAAAGCACAGGAAAGCAAAGTATGCCTGTACATGCTAAGTAGGAGACTCAGAGGACTTGTATAAAGCCACATACTTAAAAATGGGAGATGAGACTGGGAGGCAGGATGGTATAACAATTAAGACTACAGGCTCTGGAAGCTGGAATGATTGGACATCTCTATGTAAAGAAGTAAACCTCCATAGAGCTGATTCACTCTGCCGTACAGCAGAAACTAACACAACATTGTAAAGCAACTATACTCCAATAAAAATTAACTAAAAAAAAAAGGAAGTAAATCTCAACCTTACCTCATACCATATTCAAAGTTAACCTGAAATAGAGCATATACTTAAATATAACAACTCAGACTAGAAAACTTCAAGAAGAAAATCTTTGTGGCCTTGGGTCGGGCAAAGATTTCCTAGATAGGAAACAAAAAGCAAAAACTATAAGAGAAAATTTTGATATGCTGGACTTCATCAAAATTAAAAACTCCTGCCCTTTGAAAGCAGTTAAGAAGAAAAAAAAATTTGCAAAACACATAACCAATTAGGGCTTATATCCAGAATAATTAAAGAACTCTCACAGCTTCAATAGTAAGACCAAAAACAAAAAACACACACACAAAAAACCTATTGAAAACAGGCAAAAGATATGCATAGACACTTTACCAAAAAAGATATTCAAACGGCAAATAAACACATAAAAAGATGCTCAACGTTGATTAACATTAGGAAAATGCAAATTAAAACCATAATGAAAAAAAAAAGCTGCTCAGAGATTCTATCACACATCTATTTTAATGGCTAAAATAAAAAGCTGATAATACTAAGTTCTGACAAGGACGAAGCGCAACTGCACTCTTGTACATTGTTGTGGGACTACCAAATGTGCCACTTTGGGGCTTCCCTGGTGGCGCAGTGGTTGAGAGTCCGCCTGCTGATGCAGGGGACACAGGTTCGTGCCCCGGTCTGGGAAGATTCCCACATGCCGCGGCGCGTCTAGGCCCGTGAGCCATGGCCGCTGAGCCTGCACGCCTGGAGCCTGTGCTCTGCAACGGGAGAGGCCACAACAGTGAGAGGCCTGCATACAGCAAAAAAAAAAAAAAAAAAAAATGTGCCACTTTGAAAAATAGTTTGGCAGCTCTTAAGGTAAAACATACACTTAACACACAACCTAACAATCCCACTCCTAGAGAGTTACCCAAGAGAGATGAAAACATATCTCCAAAGACCTGTACACAGAAGTTTATAGCAGTTTTATTTGTAATAGCTAAAAGCTGATAACAACCTGAAGTCCATCAACAAAGGAATGGATGAACAAACTGTAATATATCCTTACAATGGAATACCCTCAGCAATAAAAAGGAATGAACTAATCGTACATGCAACCACATAGATAAATTTAAAAGCATTATGCTAAGAAGTCAGACACAAAAGGCTATATAATGTATGACTCCACTGATGTGGCATTCGTTGGAAAAGGCAAAACTATACTGACAGAAAACAAATCAGGGATTACCAAGGGCTGGAAATGGAGGTAGGGGACCGACTACAAATAGACTTGAGAGAACTATTTGGGGTGGAAATGTTCTATATCTTGACTGTACTGATAGTAATGCTACTGTATGCATTTGCCCAAACTCATCAAATCATATACTTTCAAAAGCGTGGATTTTACTAAATGTAAATTATATTTCAATAAATCTGATTAAAGAAAAAAGAAGTATCAGTTTAGGAATCAGAGAAGCCTGGAATCAAATCCTGGCTTTACCCCTTACTTCCAATGTGAATACCTGTGCCTCACTTTTCTCATCTATGCAACTTCATGGGGTTACTGTGGGGCTCACATAATACATTTTAACACACTTTGATCAGCAACTGGGCATACAGTAGGCCCTCAATGAACAGGACCATTCACGACACCTGTGAAAAAAATTCTGTGTTCACAAAATATCTTTGAGCAATCTAACAAAGAGAACTGGATTAATTCTTAAGAGCAATGAATATTAACACCTCTGTTATGGTACCCTACTTCTCAGAAACTACTCGGTTTCTATGAATGTTTTCACTGTATTGTGGCAGCATTAACATTATCTTGGGGCTTCCCTGATGGCGCAGTGGTTAAGAATCCACCTGCCAATGCAGGGGACACGGGTTCAATCCCTGGTCCGGGAAGATCCCACATGCCGTGGAGCAACTAAGCCCATGCGCCACAACTACTGAGCCTGCGCTCTAGAGCCCACGAGCCACAACTACTTAGCCCGCATGCCACAACTACTGAAGCCCGCGCGCCTAGAGCCCATGCTCCGCAATAAGAGAAGCCACCGCAATGAGAAGCCCGCGTGCCACAATGAAGAGTAGCCCCTGCTCGCTGCAACTAGAGAAAGCCTGTGTGCAGCAACGAAGACCCAAAGCAGCCAAAAATAAATAAATAAAATAAATTTAAAAAATTATCTTGGCTTAGATCTTTTGTGACATCTTTAGCTGATTCATTCCTTAAATCCAGCCAGTAACTAGATGCTGGGGATTCCTTCTTTGACATCTGTGTTTTGGCTCAAACCCCAGAGCACAAAACACAGGCTCTATCCCCAGAGCACACAACCTAGTAAAAGAAGCTAAAACAAATAGAAAGACAACAAAAAATATAGCAGCAGTGTTCAAAGCTTAGGTGTGTGAAATAAGACAAAAGAATCAGGCACTTGGGCTATAAGGTGCACAAGGATCATGAACTTATGTGTGGAAGAATAAATAAGAGGGCCAGAGGGTGCTTTTGAACTTGAAAACAAATTTCTCGAGCCATTTCCACTGAGGGCAAGAAAGGAAAACAGGCCTAAGTGGGCCAAGGTCAGGATAGGATGTGGTGGTATGGGAATAAAGTAGTTTATGAGAGAGTTCCTGAAAATGTAGGAAATCTGTAAAAATGGGAAAGCATGAATTATAGTGCAGTACTGAAATGGAGCTGTCTTCTGGATGGCTGCTGGGAAGATGATCTGATTCAAGCTTTATGCCGAGTTCTATGAAGGGAAGAATCCTTTTAACTCAGAGCTAAAAAAAAAAGGACTTTGGAAATCATCCACTTAATAAATATTTACTGAACCACCTGCTAAGTGTCAGGCACCAGGCTAAGCTCTAAAGATACAGAGAGTAAGATTAAACCCTTGGACTAGCCAAAATTAAATACAAATAAATAAATAAACAAACACCTCAACGTTTGCTACAGCCTTGTTTAGAATCCTGGTACTGCTCAATAAATACCAGGTATTATCACTTAGCTCTACCCTGACATTATTTCCTATACAAATGCTCCATTTCAACTATGAGGATTTCCTTGATACTGTTCAAAGACAGTCTGCATTTTGCTGTCACCATATCTGTAATTACCAATCTACTTAAAGTCAACAAAATGATACCCCAAATTCAGTCCTATGAAATCCTCTCTGGCCACCTCAGACTTTCTCTTCTTTCCTCCTCAAAGCTCTCACAGCTCTTGCCTTTTTCTGCCTTATATGTGCTTGTCATCTTTCCAACCAGGCTGCTCCTGAAGAAAATAAAACGTGTTCCAATATCTTGGTAACTACCACAGTACCTACACACAGTTATTAGAACAACTACTTCTAAAATATAACATACTTTTTCTCACTCTTATGTCTATTGCACTAAATTCTAAACCCATTAGGCTCTTCATAATCTGACTGCAAATCCTAGCTCCCACTCCTTTTACCTTGATTTACTTAACCCAGGCTCTTCCTCACAGTCCTGTTTTAATAAGCTTGTATTTGTGAATATGTACATATATACACGTGCATGTTTGTATACACACATGTAGTGTATTTTTGCAAGAAAACCCACCTGATCATAAGATATATGTGGGAGGTCAGACATGAGGAGTAGGAAGAGCATCTCTTACTTTTCAACTAATATTCTTCCATAATTTTTTCATTGTGAGCACATATTAGTTTTAAAAGAAAAAAATACAAAATAAAACCAAACATACAGGGACTTCCCTGGTGGCAGAGTGGATAAGACTCTGAGCTCCCAATGCAGGGGGACCGGGTTCGATCCCTGGTCGGGGAACTAGATCCCACATGCATGCCACAACTAAGAGTTCACATGCCACAACTAAGGAGCCCTGGAGCTGCAACTAAGGAGCCCCCACATGCTGCAACTAAGGAGCTGGCAAGCCACAATTAAGGAGCCCGCCCGCTGCAGCTAAGACCTGGCGCAACCAAATAAATAAACAAATAAATAAATTTTAAAAAAAGATTACAAAAAACAAAACAAAAATATAAAAAATAGCTTCTAGTCTGTCAATTTGATTTTTCCCCATCTTTATGGCCCAGATCAGCTTCTCCCTTGAAGGTCTTGTGATAGCTTTCCATTCCAGGCTATCACTTTTTTTTTTTTTTACAATTCAGGTCTTTTATTTTCTTTACATCTATCATGCCATGAATTCATAGGGAATGGGTTTCAACAGTTCAGGCTCTTTTCCACTGGTTCTCACAAAGTGTGCTTCTCTGGGTGGAGAAGGCTGGCACTTCAGCTAAATCTAAGTACCTTTCTGCTTGGCTTCCTTCTTTTTCTGATCATTTTCCTTCAGACTGTTTCAGGAAGCTATCTTGGCTCTTAGAGTGCTTAATATGCTTGACATGCACACTAATTCTCTTGGCAAGAATCTTGCCCTTAACTTGCTTATTTACAACAATGCCAACAGCATGCTGGGTAGCACTGTAGACTCTTCCAGTTTTGCCATGGTAACATTTGTGGGGCATTCCTTTTTGAACAGTGCCCATTCCCTTGATATCTACAATATCACTTTTGTAGATTTGCATGTATGTGGCCAAAGGAACACCTCCATGTTTCCTAAAAGGCCTAGAGAACATATAGCAGGTGCCCCTCCTCTTTCCCTTTGTGTTGGTCATTTTGGTGAATTACTGGAAGATGGCGGTTCCATCCCAAAGGCCAGGCCATCACTTTAAAAATCACTTTATTGAGATGGAACTCACCTACCATACAATTCACCCATTTAAAGTGTACAGTTCAACATATTTTAGTATATTCAGAGTTGTACAACCATCCCCCATGACATTTTCACTTCCAAAAAAGAAACTCTGTGCCCTTAAGCAGTCACTATTTATTCCTCTCTACCCACTACCCTAGGCAACTGCTAATCTATTTTCTGTCTCTTTAGATTTGCCTATTCTGGACATTTCAAATAAATGGAACAGCATTATACAATTATGTAGTCTTTTATGATTGGCTTCTTTCAATTAACATGTTTTCAAGGTTCTTGCCTACTGTAGCTTGTATCAGAACTTCATTCTTTTTTAAAGCTGAATAATATTCCATGTATGGATATGCCACATTTTATTGATCAGTTAATGGATATTTGAATTGTTTCCATTTTTGGCTATTATGAATAATGCTGTTATGAACTTTCCTATACAAGTTTTTGTACAGATGTACATTTTAATTGCTCTTGGGTATAAGATACTTAGGAGTAAAATGGCCAGGTCATGTGGTAACTCTACGTTTAACATGTTCTTTTAATTTATTTATTATTTTAATTTATTGTTGGCTACATTTGGTCTTTGCTGCTGCATGTGGGCTTTCTCTAGTTGCGGTGAGCAGGGGTTGCTCTTCGTTGCATCATGCAGGCTTCTCATTGCAGTGGCTTCTCTTGCTGTGGAGCACACGCTCCAGGTGCACAGGCTTCAGTAGCTGTAGCACGTGGGCTCAGTAGTTGCGGCACACGGGCTTAGCTGCTCCACCATGTGGGATCTTCCCGGACCAGGGCTCAAACCCATGTCCCCTGCATTGGCAGGTGGATTCTTAACCACTGCACCACCAGAGAAGTCCCTATGCTTAACATTTTGAGGAACTGCTGAACTGTTTTCCAAAGTGGCTGCTCCATTTAACATTCCCACCATCATGTATGAAGGTTCCAATTTCTCCACATCCTTTTCAATAATTATGACCTATCTTTTTGACGTTTAGCCATTCTAGTGGGTGTGAAGTAATAGCTCATTGTGATTCTGATTTGCATTTTCCTGATGAATAATGATGTCAAGCATCTTTTCATGTGCTTATTGGACACATACATATCTTCCCTGGAGAAATATCTATTCAGAGCCTTTGTCCATTTTCAAATTGTGTTACTTTTTTTTATTGGGTTCTTCATATAACCCAGATAGACGTTCCTTATCACATATGACTTGCAAATATTTTCTCCCAGTCTATGGGTTGTGTTTTTGCTTTCTCGATGGTATAGTTTGTAGAACAAAAGGTTTTCCTTTTGATGAAGTCCAATTTATCCATTTTTTCTTTTCTTTTCTCACTTGTGCCACAGTCACCATCTTTTAGCTCTTAAAGAACCTATGTTCTAAACCAGTCCCCAACCTTTTTGGCACCAGGGACCGGTTTTGTGGAAAACAATTTTTCCACAGACTGGGGCAGGGCTGGGGGAGTGATGGTTCAGGCAGTAATGCAAGCAATGGGGAGCAGCAAATGAAGCTTGCTCGCTTGTCCTCTACTCACCTCCTGCTGTGCAGCCTGGTTCCTAAAAGGCCACAGACCAGTACCAGTCTATGGCCCAGGGGTTGGGAACCTCTGTTCTAAACTATATCATTCACATAGCTCTTCACTTTACTTCTTTGTAATCCTAACTATCTTTTAAAATATAGTCCTTATTTCTCCAACTAGACTATAAGATCATTAAAAGCAAGGTCTAAGTCTTTGGCTTCCTTATCCTCAAGAGCACCTAGCACAGTGCTATGCACAAAACAATAAATATTCACTAAAATATGCATTCATGGGCTTCCCTGGTGGTGCAGTGGTTGAGAGTCTGCCTGCCAATGCAGGGAACACGGGTTCGTGCCCCGGTCCGGGAAGATCCCACATGCCACGGAGCAGCTAGGCCCGTGAGCCATGGCCGCTGAGCCTGTGCGTCTGGAGCCTGTGCTCCGCAACAGGAGAGGCCGCAACAGTGAGAGGCCCGTATACCGCAAAAAAAAAAAAAAAAGATGCATTCATGTCAATGGGCACTGGGACAGAAAGTAAAAGTTTTTCCATATTACAATTCCAAGATCTACACCAGCATTTATAGGTGAGTTTTAAAAAACTAAAGCAATCATTAAAAAAAATTTTTTTTAAATCTCCCACTATCTGCAACTTTAAAAAGCCATTTTTAAGAATGCTCTTATTTAGACTAGGAATACCTTAAGGGGCAAGGACACTACTGTAGTTCTCCTTGTACCTACAGCCCCAAGCATAGTATACCCTGGAGCACAGGAAACACTTAATAAATGCTTGTGAAATGAATAAATGGGATTTCTTTAAGATCTTACTTATAAACCACAGAATTTAGAAAGCTAACTCATTTGCAAATATATCAACACATTTTTCACCAATTTCAAATTTTGTGCAATGTCAAGAACATCCTGCAAATTATAAAAATTCCCTAGAAAGACCTGTCAATTAAAAAAAAAAGTCTCCTTAAGAATACAGAACTGTAAGGTTGAGCCATTACATTGATATTTAAGAATTAGTGATCTACATTACTAATTTAATATGATGCTACAGATTTGTTTACCCTCAAACCCAAGCTCTTCGGGCAACTTAAATACAGATGTAAGACATGAACCATAACATTATATAGTCTCTGATAATTTTTTCAAGAAATATACACACCATTCAAATGCACAGAAAAATAATGCTTTTCGGGTGAGAGATACCACAGTAAATGGTGACCTTCTCCTCAGCATACAACAAACCAAATTACCTTCAATGGATCAAGTTCATTCTCATAGGATTTGACAATTTCCTTTGACGATGTTAACTGGGCTTCCTTACTAGTAATCTGATCGCGAATCTCACAAGCTTTTTCCTTATTTTGCTTCAGATATTTTAGTTCTGTTTGACATTCTTTTACTTTCTGACCTTGAGTCTGACGTACCTGCCGAAGTGTTTCCAAGGCTTTAATGTACCTTTGAAGATATTAAATAAAAATCAAATTTCTGGCTAAGCAAATTATAGTATATTCAAACAATGGACTATAATGCAGTCATTAAGATTACATTTACAAAGAGTTTTTAATAACTCAGAAAATCCTTATGACATAATAGTAAGTACAAATGTTACATATATACTGTCAACCAGGTAAATAAAGATGCAAAGAAAGAAAACTGAAAGGAAATATGCTGACTGGTTGCCACTGGATAAGAGGTAATAACTGCTGACTTTCTTGCTTTACAATATCTTTCTGTTTAAAAAAAAGAGGCATCCAAATTGCAACTCTGGCTCAATAACTTAATGGACTACAAAATCTAATTAAAGGTTACAAACCTTGTTGCGGAAAAAATCTCATCAAATTTTTGCTTCAAAGCCTTTCCTTCACTTAAAGGCCAATTAGAGTCTTCTTGGTGACAGAAAATGACATTATTTAGCACAGATTTGGAAACCCCAAGAGAACTTATCATCTCTCGGTCAATTTCTGCACACTTGGAGCTGAGACTGACCTTTTCGCCATGCCTATAGAAAATGAAAATCAAGAACTTATGTAAAATATTCTGTTATTTAGTCAATCTTTCATGCTGTACTTGCAAAAACAAAAAACAAAAAATAGAGGCCCCTCATCCACTCCCTGTGGATAGCTTTCTCATATTAAAAGGTATAACTCTTGGGCTTCCCTGGTGGTGCAGTGGTTGAGAGGTCGCCTGCCAATGCAGGGGACACGGGTTCGTGCCCCGGTCCAGGAAGATCCCACATGCTGCAGAGTGGCTGGGCCCGTGAGCCATGGCCGCTGAGCCTGCGCGTCTGGAGCCTGTGCTCCACAATGGGAGAGGCCACAACAGTGAGAGGCCCGCGTACCGCAAAAAAACAAAAAACAAAAAACACATGATGATACATAACAGACAGGCAAAGGTACTTGAAAACATCTGAAGACTGTACAGTTTATTATTTATTTATTTATTTAAAGTCACCAATTTATTCTGTAAGGTCAGTAAAACCTCACTGCTGAAAAATAGGTATATATTTAAATAGGAGGAAAAGAAAGATCAATTAACCTTACCACAATTATTCAGAATAAAATCTTAGGAAAGCAGCAATATATTTGGACTTTTCTCATGAAATAAATTTTTGATAGTATAAAAAAATGAGTTAACTGTACATACATGAAATGTACATTACTAAAACTTTAAAAATATTTGCCTTATATGTAATATTTTATTATTTTTATTTTATGGTAAATAAATTCTCAAAGTGTAAATTATATTAATTTAAAAGAAAGATAATTTTTGCCAATTACTTTTGTATTGTTTTCTTTTTGACTGTACAGCTTAGATAAGGGATTGTTCAGTAAAAGACACACAGTAAAAGGAGTATAAAGGCAAACCTTAGTGATGCCCATCCAAGCAAATCCAAGGAAGATTCTTAATCAACAGACCTAAGTTCTACGGTCACATTGACAAAGCAATCAAATAGAGAGAACTGCCTCAGGGTCTTTTAAATAAGTTCCCTACTTCATTATACCCAGGGCCAGAAGCATCCCTGCCCTTGGATTCCAAGAGATCTCTCAGCATCTTTCATCGGAAGGATAAATTGACCATTTTCTTTCATATCGTCTGCCCAGTATCTGTTAACAACTAGATTAGGCGAGTGGATGCAGTATCTGTCTTTACTGTCATTTTATATGTATTCTGAAAATAGTACACTGAATGTACTAAGAATGTTTTGTAGGGGGACAGAATGGACAAAGATAGACCAGGAGATTAAGACATTAGACCAGGGAAAGATGATGGTACCTTGAACAAGAACGGTTCTCATAGAGATGGAGAGAAACAGACTGAAGAGCCAGTTAGGCGAAATCCATAGGACTTGGTAATGAACTGAATATAGATGGCAAGGAAGCTGTCAAGACAGACTTAGGTTCGTGTCACTGGATGGATGGGGGTGTCATTCACTGAGATAAGGAGGTCTATTTTGTAAAGCAATAGCATTATCCTAATTAACACAGAGGTTATTTGTGACCTTAGTTGGAGCTCTTTCAGTACAAGAATGGGGCTAGAGTAGGAGTCAGGAGGAAGTCAAGAAATGGAGACAGTGAGTATCAACAACTCTTTTGAAAAAATTGCCTGTAAAGGGGAAGATGGAGACAGACCGTAACTGGAGTGAAATGAAATCTGAGGTTGTGGGAGAGACCTGAGTATGTTTAAAAGCCAGTAGCTAGTACAGTGTATCTAGCACATAACAGGTGTGACACATTATTGGTTAAATAAAGAAATTATTTAATTAGTTTAACAAATGAATAAATGAAAGGGAGGGATACGATGATAAGTAATTTGCTCAACAAGGATAAAGCCATGAATTCAGGGCAGCCTACCTAATTCCAATATACATACCCATTACAATATGATACCTGCCCTTAACAGAATGACAACAGTTGAAAGGGACCTGTCTGCTTATCTCATCCTTCCCTACAGACATGATTACTAGCACTTTTCATTCATTCAATCTATATATGAGTGATTATGCACCTTCAATTCAGCAATTGTCCATAAATTACTCAAAGGAGTGGAGCATTATCACTAAGTCTTTAATGGGATCATTCTGTTTAACTGATAAATCGTATCAAATAAAAAATTAGATGTTGATAGTGGACAAGGCTGCGCAGGTGTAGAGTCAAGGTGGATCTCTACTTTCTGCTCAGTTGTGCTGAGAAACTAAAACAGCTCTAAAGGTGAAGTTCGTTAAAAAATTAATAAGCTCCCCTAAAATAAACTTAAAGTAGTAGGAAAAAACATAGTTTTATAGACCTAAAGACAAAAAAAATGAACAGATAATTCAAATATATAATAAACACCTACTTTGTTCTAGTAATGACTCCTTCCAGGGTTTTAAATTCTGTCTTTTTGCTTTTCTGAGTACAAACCATAGATCTCTGCACAGCTACAAGTTCTCCATTGACATCACGAAACTGCAGACGAATCTGTGCTCTAACATCTGTTTCTTGAGCAACCTTTGAAGGTAAAGAGAGAAAAATTATGCTACCTTAGTAAGTATCAGAACATTAGTTCTGTAAGAAAATATATAGGCAATCTTAATCATCAAAAATGAAAAAATAAAAGAAAAACAACCAAAATAAATGAGATTACATATCATTCAAAATACAGAAAGACACTGAATAGCCAAAGCAATCTTGAGAAAGAAAAACAGAGCTGGAGGAATCAGGCTCCCTGACTTCAGACTACGCTATAAAGCTACAGAAATCAAATTGCTGAAAAATGAGTTCTCTGGTCAGATAGACTATTAAATGGAATGTCATGGCCATAAATACTCCCTTCAGTATTTCTGAGATGGTGTTCCTGGCAGAAGCATTAAGGGCAGGACAGGTAACAAAGCCTCTTGCCAATGCTGTGTGTTGGTCAGACTCAAAGAGAAGGCAAGGGATGGCAAATAAATCCACTGATACGACAAGTAAATGTCAGCCTCCTAAAATACAGAGTAGTGTAGGTAAGGGTAGGGAGTAATGTACAAAGTCCAATGAGGAACAACCAGCACACCATACTGGTTCCAGAGCGTTTAAATAAAAGAAGTAAAGCATTACTGATACATTTGAAGTGATCTATATCATCTATGATGAATTTAGTGTGCCTTTTTATGTTTTTGCTTTAATAATTTCTATAGGTACATATCTACAAACATTATTGTTTCATGTTTCTATTTTTTCATATTAATGGTATACTTATATACCATACCACAACTTATTTTTTCTTCACACACAAGTGTGTTCACAGGAACTGTTTATGCTGCTTCAAATAGATCTAACACACTCATTAATTACTGTATATTATTATATCTTTGTGAAAAATATCACGTTTTAGTTATCAGTTTTCTAACTAATTCTTAGGCGATTTTCACTGATAACTTTTTTCCTGTCTCATTTAACCACAGTGAGTTTCTTTAAAGAACATACCTGCCATAGAATTATTCAATCTTAGGGTTTTTGTGTTTTCAATTATACTAATACTGTCAATTTGGTCTACAATGTAGTTGCAACAAATTTCATTCCCACTGGCAATCTAGGAGAGCTCCTATCTGAATCAAAACTTGGTTTTATTCAACATACACCAGTCTGATTCAATAAAATGCTGTTTTAAAAAACTTTCATTCACCAGGTTATTAGCAAATATTATAATATTTCCTTCTTAGATATCCATTCAATTACTTTATAAAGCAACTCACTTCTGCAAGCATCTACCTTGGATTTGGAGATGTAACAGTGAAACAAAAAATCACAGCTCTTAAGGAGCTTACATACTAATTTAAGGTGTGATATATAATCAATAAAATAAATAAGTGGCTTATAGCATATTAGAAGCTAATAATTTTTGTGCTAGAGTTTGGGGGAGGGGGCAGGCAAAGCAATTTTACATTGATTGACTGGGGAAGGCTGCTCCGGGACTATGACTTTTGAGTGAAGATTCAAACGATGTGAAGAATATACCATATGCACATCATTGTAAATGTGTCCTCTTTTCACATGTTCAAGCAATTTTGGGGCCATATATCGGGGAATGGAACTGCCAAGTAAAAACTGCAATATTTTAAACTTTAACATTTAATTCCAAGTTGCTTTTCAAACTGATTGTAACAAGTTTCTTTCCGAACAGCTGTTTATTGTACTTCATATGTGTATTAGTTTGCTGGGGCTGCCATAGCAAAATACCAAAAACTGGGTGGCTTAAACAACAACAACAACAACAAAAAAAAGCAGTATGGTACTGGCGCAAAGACAGACTTACAGATCAACAGAACAGGATAGAAAGACCAAAAATAAACCCACACACCTATGGTCAATTAATCTACAAAAAAGAAGGCAAGAATATACAGTGGAAAAAAGTCTCTTTAATAAGTGGTGCTGTGAAAACTGGTGAGCCACATCTAAAAGAATGAGATTAGAACATTCTCTAACACCATACACAAAAATAAACTCAAAATGGATCAAAGACCTAAATGTAAGACTGGACACTATAAAACTCTTAGAGAAAAACATAGGCAGAACACTCTGACATAAATCACAGCAATATCTTTTTGCATCTGCCTCCTAGAGTAATGAAAATAAAAACAAAAATAAACAAATGGGACCTAATAAAACTTCAAACTTTTGCACAGCAAAGGAAACCATAAACAAAGGAAAAGACAACCCACAGAATTGGAGAAAATATTTGCAAATGATGTGCCTGACAAGGGATTAATCTCCAAAATATACAAACAGCTCAACAGCTCAATATCAACAAACAACCCAATCAAAAAATGGGCAGAGGGCTTCCCTGGTGGCGCAGTGGTTGAGAATCTGCCTGCCAATGCAGGGGACACAGGTTCGAGCCCTGGTCTGGGAGGATCCCACATGCCGCGGAGCAACTAGTCCCGTGAGCCAAAACTACTGAGCCTGCGCATCTGGAGCCTGTGCTCCACAACAAGAGAGGCGGTGATAGTGAGAGGCCCGCTCACCGCGATGAAGAGTGGCCCCCACTTGCCACAACTAGAGAAAGCCCTTGCACAGAAATGAAGACCCAACACAGCAATAATTAATTAATTAATTAATTAACTCCTATCCCCAATATCTTCTTAAAAAAAAAAAAAAGGGCAGAAAATCTAACTAGACACTTCTCCAAAGAAGACACACAGAGGAGTGATCAAGATGGTGGAGTAATAGGACATGAAGCTCCCCTTCTCCCATAAATACATCAAAAATACATCTACACGTGGAATGATTCTCACAGAATATCTACTGTAAGCTGGCAGAAGATCTCAGACTGTTGAAACGGCAAGAAAATCTCCAGTAAGCAGGTAGGAAAAAAGAAAAAAAAAGCGAGAAAGGAATTGGGATGGGACCTGCGCCCCTGGGAGGGAGCTGTGAAAGAGGAAAGGTTCCTGTACCCTGGGAACTCCCTCACCAGTGGGGAGATTGGCTAGGACAGAAGGGGAGTTTCTGAGCCTCATAAGTGAATGCAGCACTGGGTTTGTGGCAGCCAGAGCAGAGGGAGAACTACACAGATGGTCAGTGCTGCCACCCTGCACTCCCTAGCCTGAGACACTCTTCCACCAGTGTGGGCAGGGGCTGGGTGATGGAACTCTGGATTCGGAGATCAGAACCAGAGAGAGGACTAGGGTTGGCTGTGTGGAAACAGCCTGCAGGGGGACTGGAATCCAGTGTGAGCGCAACTGAGGGTGTACTCAGAGGAAGCCTGGGCTGCCTTAGAGGCCCGTCGCCATTGTTTTGGGGGTGCATAAGAGGAGGGGCAGGACCCAGATTGTAGCCTTTTTCCCTGTGCGTGTGGTCTCAGAGGGCACGACACTGCCTGCACGGGCTCCAGGAGTGGTCTCCTGGCCCCCGCTGCCTCCCTCCCAGAACTCAGGAGTGGTTGCAACCCACTGCCACTACCCGTCCAGATGCCAGGAGTGGTCGCAAGCCCCCACTGCCTCCACTCCAGACCCCAGGAGGGGTTGTGAGCCTCGCTGCCTCCCTCCAGGACCCCAGGAGTGGTCCTGAGGCCCTGCCGCTGCCTGCCTGGACTCCAGGAGTGGTCACAAGCCACCTCAATTCCCATGATATGCTCTTAGGGTGCCCCTGAGCCGCCACCACAAACCTGAGGACCAGGCACGAGCTGCCGCATCTGCACACCTGCTATCAAGGAAATAACAACAAGCATATGCTGAGGAAAGAGGCGATAGGCATCCATACTAAAAAGAGCCCTTGCACCAAATATATTAAACTCACACAATCTACAGAGGAACACCCCCACGTATAAATAGCCCTCCACAACCACAGTATATAATTGTTTCTCCTAAACTCACAAAGTAAGAGAAGTAGAAATAAAATGAAGAAGCACAGCAACCACTCCCAAAGACCAAGAGAATTCCCCTGAAAGAACAATGAAACACACCTCTTCTAATAGACACCAGTTTCAAAAAGTATGAAAATACTAAAAGAATTAAGAAAGACTATTGATGAAAATGTAGAATACTGTAAAAAGGAACAAGAAGCTATAAAGAAGAACCAAGAAAAATTAGAAAACTCATTTGCAGAGACAAAAGCTGAGCTAAAAGCAATGAATAGCAGAATGAACAATGCAGAAGAACAAATAACTGACCTGTAAGATAGAATAACAGAAACCACCCAATCAGGACAGCAGACAGAAAGCCAGATCAAAAAAAAAAAAAAAAGAAAGCAACATAAGAGACCTATGGGATAATATAAAGCATTCCAATCTACACATAACAGGGATCCCAGAAGGAGAAAGAGAAAAGTGGATCAAAAATGTATTTGAAGAAATTATGGCCGAAAACTTCCCAAACCTAAAGAAGGAAACAGATATGCAGGTTCAGGAAGCACAGAGGGTTCCAAACAAGATAAACCCAAACAGACCTACATCAAGACATATCATAATAAAAATGGCAAAATTTAAAGACAAAGAGAGGATTTTAAAGGCAGCAAAAGAAAAACAAAGAGTTAATTACAAGTGGACTCCACAAGGCTATCAGCAGATTTCTCTACAGAAACACTGCAGGCCAAAAGGGAGTGGCAAGACATATTCAAAGTCCTGAAAGGGAAAAACGTGCAACCTAGGATACTCTACCCAGCAAGATTATCATTTAGAACAGAAGGAGGGCTTCCCTGGTGGCGCAGTGGTTAATAATCCGCCTGCCAATGCAGGGGACATGGGTTTGAGCTCCGGTCTGGGAAGATCCCACATGCGGCGGATCAACCAAGCCCATGTGCCACAACTACTGAGCCTGCACTCTAGACCTCAAAAGCCACAACTACTGAAGCCCGCGCACCTAGAGCCCGTGCTCCACAACAAGAAGCCACCATAACGAGAAGCCTGTACACTGCAACGAAGAGCAGCCCTCCATCACCACAACTAGAGAAAGCCCGTGCTCAGCAACGAAGACCCAACACAGCCAAAAATAAAAATAAATAAAATAAATAAATTAAAAAAGAATAGAGAGGTAAAGAATTTCTCAGAAAAGCAAAAACTAAAGAATACAGCAATACTAAACCTACCCTAAAGGAAATATTGAAAGGTCTTCTCTAAATAAAAGAGAAGAATCTACAGGAAAGAGAATATCACAATTGGAAAGTAAATCACTTAAATAAGCCAGTACACAGATTAAAAAAAAAATCAAAAAAAATCAAAATATTTCTGTGAAAGTGATGATAACCACAATGAAGAGCAAAAGAATGATCATGAAGATGTAAAAGAGGACACCAAAATCATAATATGAAGAGAAGAGTAAGAAAATATAGATTTTTTTTCCTACTATGTGTTTGAGCTTATATGACTACCAGTCTAAGGGAAATATTGGGTTGGCCAAAAGGTTCATTCGTTTTTTTCTGTAAGATGGCTCTAGTAGCACTTAGCTCTCTTTAACTTCATTCAAAACAATTCTGTTAGATTGTATGTGACAGTTGTCATATCAGCGTGCATTTAAAAAAAGACTTCTCAAAATTGGTGAATTTTTGTGTAGCCATTTAATATTGAAGATGGAAGAAAAAAAGCAACACTTTCAGTATACTGTGCTTTATTATTTCAAGAAAGGTAAAAACGCAACCAAAACGCAAAAAGAGATTTGTGCAGCGTATGGAGAAGGTGCTGTGACTGACTGAACGGGTCAAAAGTGGTTTGCGAAGTTTTGTGCTGGAGATTTCTTGCTGGACGATGCTCCATGGTCAGGCAGGCCAAGTTGATAGTGATCAAATCAAAAAATTAATTGAGAACAATCAACATTATACCATGCAGGAGACAGCCGACATACTCAAAATATCCAAATCAAGCACTGAAAATCATCTGCACCAGCTTGGTTATGTGAATTGCTTTGATGTTTGGGTTCCACATAAGTTAAGTGAAAAAAAACCTTCTTGACTGTACTTCTGCATGCGATTCTCTACTTAAACTTAATGAAAACATTCTATTTTTAAAACAAATAGTGATGGGCAATGAAAAGTGGATACTGTACAATAGTGTGGAACAGAAGAGATCGTGGGGCAAGCGAAATGAACCACCACCAACCACACCAAAGGCCAGTCTTCATCCAAAGGTGATGTTGTGAATATTGTAGGACTGAAAGGGAGTCCTCTATTATGAGCTCCTCCCAGAAAACCAAATAATTAATTCCAACAAGTACTGCTCCCAATTAGACCAACGGAAAGCACTCAATGAAAAGCGTCCAGAATTAGTCAACAGAAAACATATGATCTTCCATCAGGATAACACAAGACCACATGTTTCTTTGATGACCAGGCAAAAACTGTTACAGCTTGGCCGGGAAGTTCTGATTCATCCGCTGTATTCACCAGACATTGCACCTTCAGATTTCCGTTTATTTCGGTCTTTACAAAATTCTCTTATTGGAAAAAACTTCAATTCCCTGGAAGACTGTAAAAGGCACCTGGAACAGTTCTCTGCTCAAAAAGATAAAAAGTTGGACTTTCCTGGTGGCGCAGTGGTTGAGAGTCCGCCTGCTGATGCAGGGGACACGGGTTTGTGCCCCGGTCCGGGAAGATCCCACATGCCACAGAGCGGCTAGGCCCGTGAGCCATGGCCGCTGAGCCTGCGCATCCAGAGCCTGTGCTCCACAGCGGGAGAGGCCACAGCAGTGAGAAGCCCGCGTACCACAAAAAAAAAAAAAAAAAAAAAGATAAAAAGTTTTGGGAAGATGGAATTATGAAGTTGCCTGAAAAATGGCACTAGGTAGTGGAACAAAAGGGTGACTACATTGTTCAATAACGTTCTTGTGAAACTGAAAAAATGTGTCTTTTATTTTCACTTAAAAACCGAAGGCATTTTTTGGCCAACCCAACCGATATAGGAAGGGGTTAACATACTTGAAAAAGAAGGTAAGCACAAATCAAAAACATATAATGGATTCACAAAAATGAAAAAGAAGAGAACATAAGTATAATACAAAAGAAAACCATCAAACTACAAAAGAAGAAACAGAAAGGGACAAAGAAGAAATACAAAATCAACAGGAAAACAAGGTTTAAAATGGCAATAAATACATACCTATCAATAATGACTTTAAATGTCAATGGACTAAATGCTCCAATCAAACAACACAGAGTGGCAGACTGGATTAAAAAAACAAGAGCCTACAATACGCTGCCTATAACAGACCCACCCTACCACAAAGGACACACACAGATTGAAAGTGAGGGGATAGAAAAAGACATTTCATGTTAACGGAAATGACAAGAAACCAGGGGTCACAATACTTATATCAGACAAAATAACTTTAAAACAAAAGCCATAAAGAAAGATAAAGAAGGACACTATATAATGATAAAAGGAAGAATACATGAAGAGTATTTTACACTCGTCAACATACACGCACCTAATACAGGAGCATGCAAATACAGAAAATTACTACTACGAGACACAAAGGAAGAGACTGACAGGACTACAATAATAGTAAGACTTTAACACCCCACTCAAATCAATAGACAGATCTCGCAGGCAGAGAATCAATAAGGCAACAGAAATCCTAAATAATACAGTAAAACAGTTAGACGTAACTGATATTTGGACATTACATCCAAAAAAAACCCAGAATATACATTCTTTTCAAGCGCACATGGAACATTCTCTAGGATTGACCACATACTCTGGCACAAAACAAGCCTCAACAAATTTAAGAGTATAGAAATTATCTCAAGCATCTTTTCTGACCACAACAGCATGGAACTAGAAATTAACCACAGAAAAAGAAAGAGAAAAAAACAATTACATGGAGACTAAACAACATGCTACTAAAAAACCAATGTGTCAACAATGAAATCAAAGAGTAAACTAAAAAATACCTTGAGACAAAAGACAATGAAAACACAACCATACAAAAACTATGGGATGCAGCAAAAGCAGTTCTTAGAGGGAAGTTCATAGCAATACATTCCTTCCTCAAAAAAAAACAAGAAAAATCTCAAATAAACAACATAAACCTACCACTTAAAAAAATAAGAAAAAGAACAAACAAAACCTTAAGTTGAAAGGAGGAAGGAAATAATAAAGATCAGAGAGAAAATAAATAAAATAGAGATCTAAAACACAATAGAAAAAAAATCAAAACCAAGAGCTGGTTCTTTGAAAGGATAAATAAGATTGACAAACCTCTGGCCAGGCTCACCAAGAAGAAAAGAGAGAGAACCCAAATAAACAAAGTAAGAAATGAAAAAGGAAACATAACAGCTGATACCACAGAAATTCAAAAAACCATAGGGAGTACTATGAACAATTATATGCCAACAAATTCAACAACCTAGAAGAAATGGACGAGTTTCTAGAAACATAGTCTACCAAAATTGAATCCAGAAGCAATAGATCATTTGAACAGACCGATCACTAGAAGTGAAATAGAATGTGTAATTAAAAAACTCCCTACAAACAAAAGTCCAGGACCAGATGGCTTCACAAGAGAATTCCACCAAACATACAAAGAACTTATACCTATCCTTCTTTAACTCTTCCAAAAAATGGAAGAGAAGGGAACACTCCCAAAGACATTCTATAAAGTGACCATCACCCTGATACCAAAACCAAAGACAACACCAAAAAAGAAAATTACAGGCCAATATCTTTGGTGAATAGAGATACAAAAATTCTCAACAAAATATTAGCAAACCAAATCCAACAACACATAAAAAGATCATACACCACGATCAAGTGGGATATATCCCAAGTTCCCAAGGTTGGTTCAACATACACAAATCAATCAATGTGATACACCACATAAACAAAAGAAAAGACAAAAAACACATGTCATCTCAATAGATGCAGAAAAAGCATTTGACAAAATTCAACATCCATTCATGACAAAAAGTCTTACCAAAGTAGGTACACAGGGAACATAATAAAAACTATTTATGACAAACCCACAGCCAATATAATACTCAACGGTGAAAAGCTGAAAGCCTTCATACTAAAATCTGGATCAAGACAAGGATGCCCAGATGACTTCCCTGGTGGTCCAGTGGCTAAGACTCTGCACTCCCCATGTAGGGGGCCCAGGTTCAATCCCTGGTCAGGGAACAAGATCCCACATGCCACAACTAAGAGTTCACATGCTGCAACTAAAGATCCTACATGCCGCAACAAAGATCCCGAGTGCCACAACTAAGACCCGGTGCAGCCAAATAAAAAATAAATAAATAACAAGGATGCCCGTTCTCATCTCTTTTATTCAACGTCGTATTGGAAGTCCTAACCACAGCAATCAGACAAGAAAAAGAAATAAAAGGTATCCAAATGGGAAGAGGTAAAATTGTCATTATATGCAGATGATAATAAATATAGAAAGCCTTAAAGACTCCACACAAAACCTGCTAGAACTGATAAATTCAGCCATGTAGCAGGATACAAGATTAACATACAGAAATCAGTTGCATTTCTTTACATCAACAATGAAATATCAAAAAGGTAATGTAAAAAAACAATACCTTTTAAAATTGTAACCCCTCCCTGGTGGCGCAGCGGTTAAGAATCCACTTGCCAACGCAGGGGACACGGGTTCGATCCCTGGTCCGGGAAGACCCCACATGCCACAGAGCAACTAAGCCCATGCGCCACAACTACTAAGCCTGTGCTCTAGAACCCGCGAGCCACAACTACTGAGCCCATATGCTGCAACTACTGAAACCCGTGCACCTATGGCTCCTGCTCTGCAAACAAGAGAAGCCACCACAATGAGAAGCCCACACACTGCAACAAAGAGTAGGCCCCTCTCGCCACAACTAGAGAAAGCTGGAACGCAGCAACGAAGACCCAATGCAGCCAAAAATGAATGAATAAATAAATTTTTAAAATAATAATAAAATAAAATAAAATAAAATCGGAACCCCAAAAATAAAATACTTAGGAATAAACCTCACCAAGGAGGTGAAAGACTTATACATTGAGAACTATAAAACATTAATTGTAGGAAACTGAAGATTATTCAAAGAAATGAAAGATATCCCAGGCTCTTGAATTGGAAGATTACTGTTAAAACGGCCACACTACCCAAAGCAGTCTACAGATTTAATGCAATCCCTATCAAATTACCCATGGTATTTTTCACAGAACTAGAAAAAATAATCCTAAAATTCATATGGAACCATAAAAGACCCAGAATTGCCAAAGCAATACTGAAGAAAAAGAACAAAGTAGGAGGCATAACCCTTCCAGATATCAGACAATACTACAAAGCTACAGTAAGCAAAACAGCATGGTATTTGCACCAAAACAGATATATGGATCAATGGAACAGAATAGAGAGCTCAAAAATAAACCCACACACCTACGGTCAATTAATCTTCAACAAAGGAGACAAGAATATACAATGGGAAAAAGACAGTCTCTTCAGCAAGTGGTGGGAAAGCTGGACAGCCATATGTAAATCAATGAAGTTAGAACACACCCTCTCACCATACACAAAAATAAACTCAAAACGGCTTAATGACTTAACATAAGACATGACACCATAAAACTCCTAGAAGAGAACACAGGCAAAACATTCTCTGACATAAACTGTAACAATGTTTTCTTAGGTCAATCTCCCAAGGTAATAGAAATAAAAACAAAAATAAACAAACGGGACCTAATCAAACTTACAAGCTTTTGCACAGCAAAGGAAACCATAAACAAAACGAAAAGACAACCTACAGAATGGGAGAAAATATTTGCAAACAATGCAACTGACAAGGGTTTAATTTCCAAAATATACAAATGGCTCATACATCTCAACAACAGAAAAAAAACAACCCAATCCAAAAATGAGCAGAAGACCTAAATAGACATTTCTTCAAAGAAGAAATACAGATGGTCAATAGGCACATGAAAAGATGCTCAACACTGCTAATTATCAGAGAAATGCAAATCAAAACTACAATGAGGTACCACCTCACACCAGTCAAAATGGCCATCACTAAAAAGTCTACAAATAACAAATGCTGGAGAGGATGTGGAGAAAAGGGAATCCTCCTACACTGTTGGTGGAAATGTAAGTTAGTGCAGCCACTGTGGAAAACAGTATGGAGGTTCCTCAGAAAACTAAAAATAGAATTACCATATGATCCAGCAATCCCACTCCTGGGCATATATACAGACAAAATTATAATTCAAAATGATACACATATCCCAATGTTCACAGCAGCAATATCCACAATAGCCAAGACATAAAAACAACTTAAATGTCCATCGACAGATGAATGGATAATGAAGATGTAGTACACATATACCATGGAATACTACTCTGCCATAAAAAAGAATGAAATAATGCCATTTGCAGCAATATGGATGCAACTAGAGATTATCATACTAAGTGAAGTAAGTCAGAAAGAGAAAGACAAATACCATATGATATCACTTATATTTGGAATCTAAAATATGATACAGGGACTTCCCTGTTGGCGCAGTGGTTAAGAATCCGCCTGCCAATGCAGGGGACACTGGTTCGACCCCTGGTGCGGGAAGATCCCACATGCTACAGAGCACCTAAGCCCGTGTGCCACAACTACTGAGCCTGCGCTCTAGAGCCTGTGAGCCACACTACTGAGCCTGCATGACACACCTTCTGAAGCCCATGCACCTAGAGCCCATGCTCCACAACAAGAGAAGCCACTGCAATGAGAAGCCCATGCACCACAACAAAGAGTAACCCCCGCTCGCTGCAACTAGAGAAAGCCTGCGCACAGCAACTAAGACCCAACACAGCCAAAAATAAAAAATTAAATTAATTTTAAAAAGTAATAATAATAATAAATAAAATATGATACAAATGAACCTATCTATGAAATAGAAACAGAATCATGGACATGAGAACAGACTGGTGGTTGCCAAGCGGGAGGGGGTTGGAGGAGGGATGGAGTGGGAGGTTGGGGTTTGCAGATGTAAGCTTTAATATATAGAATGGATAAACAACAAGGCCCTACTGCATAGCACAGAGAACTACATACAGTATCCTATGATAAACCATAATGGAAAAGAATATTAAAAAAAGAATGTGTGTGTATATGTATATATATATATATATATATATATATATATATGTATGCATGTATAACTGAATCACCTTGTTGTACAGCAGTTAACACAACATTGTAAATCAACTATACTTCAATGAAAAAAAAAAGACATACAGATGGCCATCAGGCACATGAAAAGATGCCCATCATCACTAATTATTAGAGAAATGAAAATCAAAACTACAATGAGGTATCATCTCACACTGGTCAGAATGGTCATCATCAAAAAGTCTAGAAACAATAAATGCTGGAGAGGGTGTGGAGAAAAGGAAACCCTCCTACACTGTTGATGGGAATGTAAATTGGTACAGCCACTATGAAGAACAGTATGGAGCTTCCTTAAAAAACTAAAAATAGAGCTACCATATGATCCAACAATCCCACTCTTGGGCATATATCTGGAGAAAACCATGATTCGAAAGGATACATGCACCCCAAAATTCACTGCAGCACTATTTACAATATCCAAGACATGGAAGTAACGTAAATGTCCATCCACAGATGAATGGATAAAGAAGATGTGGTAATATATATATACAGTGGAATATTAGCCATAAAAAAGAACAAAATAATGCCATTTGCAGCAACATGAATGGATCTAGAGATTATCATACTAAGTGAAGTCAGTCAGAGAAAGAAAAATATCATATGATATCACTTATATATGAATGTAAAAAATCTTATGAATGTAAAAAATCTTATTTACAAAACAGAAACAGACTCACAGACTTCAAAAACAAACTCATAGTTACCAATGGGGAAAGGTGGTGGTGGGGAGGGACAAATTATGAGGTTGGGATTAACAGATACACAGTACTATATATAAAATAGATAATCAGCAAAGACCTACTGTACATCACAGGGAACTCTACTCAGTAATCTGTAATAACCTACATGGGAAAAAAATCTGAAAAAAATAGACATATGTATATGTATAAATGAATCACCTTGCTGTACACCTGAAACTAACACAACACTGTAAATCAACTATATTCCAATATAAAGTAAAAAAAAAATTTTTTAAGTAAATTTAAAAAACACACAAGGAGGAAAAGAATACTGTTTGATTTACTAGAACTGTATTATCTACCTCCATTATTCAGCATCATTAGGAGATCAGCTATGTGGATTTTTCAAATAAATGAATTTTATCCTTTTACGTACCAAGTGTTTTTTAAAACATTTTAAAAAACAACCACAAGCTTACAGAAAAGTAGAAACACAGTATACACCATGACTTTTCACCCAAACCGCTTGAGAATAAGCTGCTGATCTGATATCCCAACACTGATATTTCCTATAAAACATGGGCATTTTCAACCATAAAAATCAGGAAACTGAGAGTGATATGTTACTACCATGTGGTCCTCAGATCCCATTCAATTTTGCCAATTCTTCCAATATGTCCTTTACAACAATAGGATCCAGTTCAGAATTACACATAGTATTACACATTGTTCAGAATTACACATTGTTGTCATGTCTCTTTAGTTTCTTTCAGTCTGGAACAGTTCCTCAGATTTTCTCTTTCATGACTGGTAATTTAAAAAATTACCAAATGTTATTTTATAGAAGGTCTTCCAAAATTTGGATTTCTTCAGGACTAGAATCAGATTATGCATCTTTGCAGCAATATTACAGAAGTGATGATATGTTCCTTACATTGCATCTTATCGGATGGGCATGATTTCAATTTATTTCATTACTGAGGATGTTACCTTCAATCTCCTGGTAAAGGTGGTATCTACCAGGAGATATTCCTGGCAGAATATTATTTTTTCTACTTTGCTGTTAATAAATATTTGGGAAAGAGATACACTGAGACTGTGTAAATGTCTCATAACCTCATCAAGCTTTTCCTCCATTAGTTTTAACATCTCTATTAATGTTTCTTAAATGAATGAATGATTACAGTGATAGTTATCAAAGAGTAATTTTCTAATTCCATTATTCCTCCTACAATTATTAGTTAAGATTAAACTATAAGGAAGGGCTTTGTCCTTCACACCCGCCCCAACCACCACCTTGTTTTTCATTTTTTAAATATCACTATGGACTCATGAATTCCTCTCTTAGGCTCCAATTCCCAACCAGGTTTTTGTGGATGCCCTCCTCTCTCAGCCTCATCTACTGGTTTTTGTGGGGTTTTAAAAATAAATTTATTTATCTATTTTTGGCTGCTGCATTGGGTCTTCGTTGCTGCGCGCAAGCTTTCTCTAGTTGTGGCGAGTGGGGGCTACTCTTTGTTGTGGTGCACGGGCTTCTCATTGCGGTATCTTCTTTTGTTGCAGAGCACGGGCTCTAGGCGTGTGGGCTTCAGTAGCTGTGGCACGTGGGCTCACCAGTTGTGGCTCACGGGCTTAGTTGCTCTGCAGCATATGGGATCTTCCTGGACCAGGGCTCGAACCCGTGTCCTCTGCATTGGCAGGCGGATTCTTAACCGCTGCGCCACCAGGGAAGTCCCTCATCTACTGGCTTTTGGACCTCCATCATGGTGTATTATCTTTATATATTGCTGACTTTGATTTGCTAATATTTTGTTATTGATTTTTGCATGCATGAGAGTTACCCATCTGTAGTTTTCTTGTAATGTCTTTGGTTTTTGGTAACACAGTAATACTACCTTCATAAAATGAGTTGGGACATAGTTCCTTTGCCTCTCTTTTCTGAAAAAGTTTATGTAGACTTACTTCACTCTGTATGACAGACTCTATGTCAGAAAGAGAAAGACAAATACCGTATGCTAACACATATATATGGAGTATAAGGGAAAAAATACCATGAAGAACCTAGGGGTAAGACGGAATAAAGACACAGACCTACTAGAGAATGGACTTGGGGATATGGGGAGGGGGAAGGGTAAGCTGTGACAAAGTGAGAGAGTGGCATGGACATATATACACTACCAAACGTAAAATAGATAGCTAGTGGGAAGCAGCCGCATAGCACAGGGAGATCAGCTAGGTGGTCTGTGACCACCTAGAGGGGTGGGATAGGGAGGGTGGGAGGGAGGGAGACGCAAGAGGGAAGAGATATGGGAACATATGTATATGTATAACTGATTCACTTTGTTATAAAGCAGAAACTAACACACCATTGTAAAGCAATTATACTCCAATAAAGATGTAAAAAAAAAAATTAAAAAAAGTTTATGTAGAACTGAGTCTATTTCCTCCTAAAATGTTTTGTACAACTCACCAGTAAAATCATCACAACCTTAAGTTCTTGTTAAGTTTTTAACTACAAATCAATTTCTTTAGTAGGCATATTTCTTCTTGAGTAAACTTTGGTAGCTTATGTTCTTAAAAGAATTTGTCCATTTCATCTAAGTTACTGAATTTATTGGCATAAACCTGCTAGCAGTATTCCCTTATTACCTACATAATGTCTGTAGGATCCGCAGTGATGTTGCCTATTTCATTCCTAATATTGGTAATTTATGGCATTTTTATCACTTTGCTTAGAGGCTTATTCATTTTATTGATTCTTTTTTTTTTTAAAAAAAGAACCATCTTCTGGTTTCACTGGTTTTCTCTGTCTCTGTATTCTATATCACTGATTTTTGCTCTTATCTTTAATTTCTCTCCTTTACTTATTTTGAATTTAATTAGCTCTTCTTTTGCAGGTTTCTTAAGATAGAAGCTCAGGTAATTAATTCTAGACATTTTTTCTTTTCTAATATAAACATTTTATTATATAAATTTCTAAGCATTAGTTAGCTACATTCCACAAATTTTTTGTATGATATGCTTTTATTTAAAGTATTTTTGAATTTCCTTCGTGATCCCTTTTTTGATCCATGGGTTATTTAGAAATGTACTGCCTGGGCTTCCCTGGTGGTGCAGTGGTTGAGAGTCCGCTTGCCGATGCAGGGGACATGGGTTCGTGCCCCAGTCCGGGAGGATCCCACATGCCGCAGAGCGGCTGGGCCCGTGAGCCACGGCCACTGGGCCTGCACGTCCGGAGCCTGTGCTCCGCAACGGGAGAGGCCACAACAGTGAGAGGCCCGCGTACTGCAAAAAAAAAAAAAAAAAAAAAAAAAAAAAAAAGAAATGTACTGCCTGATTTTCAAATATCTGGGGATTTTCTGTTATTGATTTCTAGTTTAATTCTGTTGTGGTCAGAGAACACATTCTGTATGACTTCAATGCTTTAAAATTTGTTTTCACTTGATTTATGGTTCAGAATAGTTGTGAATGTTTTACAGTGGCTGAAAATAATGTGTATTCTGCTGTTCGCTAGTAGAATGTCCTATAAACATCAATTAGGCTAATTTGATTAATAGTATTAAAGTTTTCCACGTCCTTCTGATATTTTGTCTACTCTTTGTTTCTTTACCAAGAGGGAGTATTGAGATCTCCAACTATAATTGCAGATTTGCCTATTTCTCCTTTAGTTCCATAGATTTCTTTGCCTCTTCCATATCAAAGCTCTACATTTAGAGTTGTTATATCCTTTTGGTGAATTGACTCCTTTATCATCATAAAATGTGACTTCTTACGTCAATGTTACTAGTTCTGAAGTATACTGTCTGATATTAATATAGCCAATTCAGTTTTCTTTTTATTAGCTGGCATATTCTAGAATGCTAACTAAAGGATTTTCCATCCTTTTACTTTTAACCTATCTGTATTATTATATTTAAAAACACTGTTATTCCCTCTAAAAAATAATACAAATGAATGTATATGCAAAACAGACTCACAGATACAGAAAAGCAAATTTGTGGTTACCAAAGCGGAGGGGAGAGGGACAAATTAGAGGTATAGGATTAACAGATACAAACTCCTACATATAAAATAGATAAGCAACAAGAATACACTGTATAGCACAAGGAACTTTACCCATTTTCTTGTAAAAACCTATAATGGAGTATAATCTGCAAAAATACTGAATCACTATGCTGTACATCTGAAATTAATACAATATTGTAAATCAACTATACTTCAATCAAAAACAAAAACCCCCACTGGTATTCCTTTTGCTTTATTTAGGTCTTTTTGTTATATCTTCTATTCCATTCATTAAACTTAATGTTTTCCTTTCCATCTGTCTGCATATTTATAAGATTTGTAATTTGTTTTAAGATCGTCTGCTAATTCTGTCATCTCTTTCATTTTCTATTTATTTCTATGATTTCATTTTCTCCTGGTTATGGGTTCCTTGCATGCTTGGTAACTTCTGATTGTGAATTTTACATTGTTGAATGAATAATTTTGTTTTACTCCTTTAATGGTGTTGAATTTGCTTCAGGCATGCAGCTAAATTTCTTGAGGCTTGATCCTTTTTTTTTTCTTGGATGCATCATGCAGCATGAGGAACCTCCCGTCCCAAGGATCGAACCAGGGCCCCCTGCAGTGCAAGCACGGAGTCTTTTAACCACTGGACCTCTGGGGAAGTCCAATATTTAATGGTGGATATTGTTTTTTTATTTGGCCGAGCTGCGCAGCTTGCAGTATCTTAAGTTTCCTGATCAGGGATTGGTACTGAACCCGTGCCCTCAGCAGTGAAAGCGCGGAGTCCTAACCAATGAATTACCAGGGAATTCCTTAGAGGCTTAGTCCTTTTGAACGTTTGTTTTTAAGGTTTGTAAGGGGGCATCTACAGCAACCTTTACTCTAGGACTAATTTCGTAACACTTCCCCTCAGCCTCAAGAACCTCCTTTAACATTTCTTATGGTACAGATCTGCTGGTAACTAATACCTCTACCTTTTTTTTTCCCAATCAGAAAATGTTCTCCACTTCATCTTCAATTCTTGAAGGATATTTGTTGTATATAGAATTTTAGATTGATTTTTATTCCCCAGCATTTTTTTTTTTTTTTTTTTTTTTTGTGGTATGCGGGCCTCTCACTGCCGCGGCCCCTCCCGTTGCGGAGCACAGGCTCCGGATGCGCAGGCTCCGGACGCGCAGGCCCAGCGGCCATGGCCCACGGGCCCAGCCGCTCCGCGGCATATGGGATCCTCCCAGACCGGGGCACGAACCCGCATCCCCTGCATCGGCAGGCGGACTCCCAACCACTGCGCCACCAGGGAGGCCCTATTCCCCAGCATTTTAAAGCTGTTCTCTCACTATCTCATGGCTTGGAAGTTTTTGATGAGAAGTCAGAAATCATTGTTTTTCCCCTCTGCATAATGTGTTACTTTTTCCTCAGTCTGCTTTTAAGAATTCACCTCTGGTTTTCATCAGGCTTAGTGTAGAATGCAATATAAGTGTGTTTATGCCACTTGTTATGTGTTGAGCTTCTTGGGTCTTTTTCATAATTTTATTTCTCTGTTGGGATCTTTTCCCACATTATGGCCAATTTCCTTTAAATTCCTTAACTTATGTGTCATAGCTTTTAAAATCCTTGTCTGCTAGTTCCAAAATTTGTCATCTCTGGATATATTTCTATTCACTTTTTCCTCTCAGTTATGGATTACATTTGTTTCTTCATATATACACTAATTTTTTATTATATCCTGGACATTGTAGATGCTACAATGTGAGTTTGGATTGTGCTGACTTCCTCTAAAAAGTGTTGAGTTTTGTTCTAGAAGGCAGTTAATTTATTGGCTACTCAGCTTGATTCTGTCAAAGCTTGTTTTAGGATTTGTTAGGATGGCCTGAGGCCTCAACAGAATACTAAGGAGTTCCACAAGCTCCTCCTACTCTGGCATATCGTGACTCAAATGTCTCCCAGCATTGTGTAAACTCTAGAACCTCCCTTCAGTTCACAATCCCACTCCTCTACTCCAATAGTTGTTCGCTGCTAGTCCTCACTGAATCTCGTTCTGGAACACATGCAGCTTAGTATTTGGCCAAAGGCTCATGGGTTCCTTGTACAGATTCCTGGTGCCCCATCTCTGCACAAAAACCCCACCCCTATACCCTGCCTCACAATTCACAACCACCTCAGCAAACCCAAACTTCTTTGTTTCATCTGCCTAGTGACTACGGTTCTCTGTTGGGTTCTAACTCTATGCACTGAAGTTTGCAAAATATCCCTACGTAGAAAACTAGAATAAATGTGTAGTCACCGCATATATTTCTCTTTTCTCAAAAATCACAGCCCTGCACCATCTGTTGCCCAATGCCTGAAAAGAGTGGATTCAAATATTTTTTCCAGTTTTATAGTTGTTCATCTTGGGAGCACAAGTATGATACTCACTACTCTACTGCAACCAAAATCACAAGCCCTGGATTCAGCCTTTTTTTAAAATCATAAATAACTTTTGTTGGACTTTTCGTGACTTTTGGGCATAAATTTAACTTTTATATTAATTCATAAAATTGTTTAACAAATATTTATTAGGCACTTTGTAGCTTTCATTTGTTGTTTTGGTTCAAAAATGAGTTTTTTAAAAAATAAATTTAATTAATTTATTTTTGGCTGCATTGGGTCTTCGTTGCTGTGCACTGGCTTTCTCTAGTTGCGGCGAGTGGGGGCTACTCTTCGTCATGGTGCGCAGGCTTCTCATTGCAGTGGCTTCTCTTGTTGCAGAGCATAGGCTCTAGGAGCACAGGCTTCAGTAGCTGTGGCACGCGGGCTCAGTAGTCGTGGCTCGCGGGCTCTAGAGCACAGGCTCAGTAGTTGTGGCACACGGGCTTAGTTGCTCCGCAGCATGTGGGATCTTCCCGGACCAGGGCTCGAACCAGTGTTCCCTGTATTGGCAGGCAGATTCTTAACAACTGGGCCACCAGGGAAGCCCCAAAATGACAGTTTTTTCCTTTGAAGCATGGAAGACAGAGAAGTTAAACAAAGAGTAGAAAAAGGAATGTTAAACATCATCATAAGAGAAGTACAGGTTGCTTTGGGAGCACAAAGTAGAGGCATCTAACCTATTTAGGAGAGTTCTGGGAAGGTTTTCTAAAGGAAGTGAATATTTAAACTGAGACCCCACAGAGATAAGCAAGAGTTCGCAGATGAAAAGATCTGAGTCACTGAATGGCTAAAGTAATTTCAGAATGTTTGGTGCAGAAAGTAGGGAAAAGGAAAGTAAAGACAGAAAATGGTTTTAAAATTAAAAATTAAAAGCTTTCTGAAACATGTTAAGGGCTTTGGACTTAAAGCAATGGAAAATCACTAAAAGGTTTAATCCAGGGGAAAAGCATGCAAAAGATATGCATTTTTAGAAGAAGCATTTTGTCTTTAGGGTAAACAGACTGGACGGAGGCAAGATAGGAAGCTGAGAGTAATCCAGGAGAAATTCAGGATATAGACATCTCAGTTAGGAGGTAGCCAGAGACTGATATTCAGCTTTTCGAGCCCAGGGACTTGATCCTATCATTTTGTTAGGGGAACCACTGACTGAAACCGCCAACCCTGGTCAGGCCCCATAGTAACCACTTGCGTGAGTTATCTTACAACAGGAGGTCCTGGTAAGGAATGCATAACTAAACAAGCTACCACCAATTGGAAGAACTCGGGAAAGGTCAAAAGGAGAGAGGAGACACCAGTCCATATGTCCTACCAACCTCCCAGAATCCTTCTCACTGGACTGCATCTTGGTTGAGCAATGTATGAGCCACCAGGAAGGACAGAGTCAGAATGGTTGGCCAGAGACAACCCAGAAACCAACGCCATTACCAAAAAACCCGAGACTGCGAGCCACGTGGCTGAGCTACTGCTCTCCGCCCAGATGCCCCTTGCCAATAAAGTCTCTTGCTTTGTCAGCACGCATGTCTCCTCAGACAATTCATTTCCCTTCCTCTCAGGCCCTGGAAGGGGTCTCCCTTCCTGCAACAATTTCATCCCAAGGAAAGTAGCTGCTGAGGTCTTAGTCCACAGTAGTTAAACAAAGGATTTTTCCATCTATGTAACAGAAAATGAGTTAATTTGTTTACAATGTGCCTGACTAGCAGGCCAAACACACATATTTGTTCTCCTGGCATCTACCTTTCTGTCAAGTATCAAAATAGTAAATGTAATTCAGAGAAGGGGTATCTTGTAGCATTTTAAGCACAATATTGTTGTTGATGCTCTTACTGAGGAAGAGTCACTTCAAAAAGAGTAATTTAGATTGAGCTGATTTATTAGGGCAGAGAAACATATATTATACTTTAGAACAATTTCTATCCAAAATAAATAAAATAAAATAAAATAAGTCCTTCTCTTTCCAAACAATCTAGTTGTAAAACCATTAGATGGGGCAGAAGAAGGTAAACGTCCATGCTGGCTGGAGGTGGGGGGACATGGTAGCTCAACGTAAAGCATGCTAACTGAGCTTGAGTAGGCGGAGAAGGGTATCCATATGGGGAGATAGCTTGGCACAGAGTTTCAAAAGTCCAAGGGTGTCAGTTCAAGCAGGATAAAAAGGGCATCTCTGAGTAGGGATGACCAAGCTCAGGAGGAGGCCGATGTCCATACTGGGAGAAGGCATGATGTGGAGATTCAGAGCCTGACAACACTGAGGAAGGAATCCACGTGACGGGGGAAGCCTGCCAGGGTAATTCAGATCCCAGATTAGAGAGGGCATCCCTACAAGAGGCCACCTGGTAAAGAGTATTAGGGATTGAGAAAGGTAAGTAAGCTGTCCATGGGTGGGAAATGGGAGGTGGCCTTGCATGGGAAGTCAGAGCATAAGCAAAATGGGAAAACGTCCATTTGAGAGAGCCAGCATGAGGAGTTACAGCCCAAGCAGGGTGAAGAGAGCTTGCACATGGGGGTAGAGTTGGTCCAGTATGGAGTGTTAGAGTTCTAGGGAAGTGATAGGAGATTCATTACATACGGGGGATTGATCAAATAAGTAAATGTATTAAGAATACAGTCAATTCCTTGCTTCTCACTTCCTTCATTTTATTAACCAGGCAAATGCCCAACCTTGATTAAATCCAACTTTCCAGCTTACTCAGTGCTTGCCATCGAGCAGCTGAACAAAACTGAAAAAAACACAACCATAATGACTGATCTCCCTATAAATTTTCACCCACAAACCTCAAGTGACCCCCTGACGCTGTCATGTAACCCTTTAACACTTCCCTAATCAATTTACTCTGAGATAAAAACTACTTTACACTTTTACTAGCCTCAATCAACCCCTTCTCCCACCCTCAGCCAATGATTTCACTTCTTTTTTCCACTTAGGATACAGAAACAATCAAAAGAGAATTGATTCATTCTCTCAGTACTAAATTTACCATATATACTCTGCCTGCCATCCTTTTACAATGGATAAACAGCGTGCACTCCTGTTAACTCCTTCAGCTGAGCACTCCTGTTAACTCCTTCAGCTGAGCAATAGATCCTATCTCTTCTTGCCTACTCAAGGATTTTGCTCAGTGATTATCTTCGCCCTTGCATCAATTTCCCCCTCTATCCAGAGTCATTTCTATCAGTTTACAAATGCTCTAGTATCTCCCACTTTTAGGAACACAACATATGGGAGCAAAATGGGATAAAGGAACAGCTGAAAAAATAAGGATCCAGACAATTTACAATATCAGCCAAAAGCAAAACAAAACTGTTAAGATGCAGACAACAGAGAAATGAGCTTCTGAGGGTTCAGGTCAACTGAGGAGATGCAAATTAGATCAGAGGAAGAATGGAAGGACTGATGTAGCCGAAAGTTTGAAAGAAGTAAAGGAGAAAAGTGGGAAGTTAAGCAAATGGAGCAACATGGAAATCAAAGTTCCTAAGAAGGTAGAAACAAATGAACATAGGTAAGAAAAATTATTGAGGAGAACCAGAAAAATTCAGGCATTTGTTTAAGACAAGGTAAACAATATTAGGTTCAGGGTCAAATTAAAACAGGGAAAAGGAAAGACAAGAGAAGCTGAAGATATAAGAGGGTGAGAGGAATTGAAATAATGAGAAGAACACAGCATATAGGGAAAACTGAGGGGATGTGGGCAATTCAGATAAGGGGAATGGCTCCATCCACAGTAGGAGGTGTGAGTGACTCAGGAGAGAAGAGTTGATGAGCAAGTGTGGGTGGGAGCTCAGAACTGGGAAATGAGAGCAGCCGAAAAGTGGGTAGTAAGTGAAGAGAGCTAAACCACCATGGCCAGAAGAACCACAGAGAGGACATAAGTGGACAGCTGAGAAAAACAGCTCTAGAAATATGAAAGTATTTGGGAAGGGGTGAGTGATAGATGAGATTGGCAGAGATACTAGAGCATCAATCAACATGGAAACATCCAGAAAATACATACATACATACGTATGTAAAAAAACAAGAACAATAGCCAACACTCTCCTTGATTCTGCAAACCTTTTCAGCTATTGCCCTATCTCTCTTTCCACTTATAGCAAAATTCACAAGACAATTCTATGTGTTTCACTTCCTTACCTCCTGTTTTCTCAGATTACTAAAACTGGTTTTGTCAAGATCACCAATGGCCTTCCCATAGTCAAACCTGCTTCTTACTTGAGCTATCGACATTTCTTTTTTTAATTTTTATTGGAGTATAGTTGATTTACAATGTTTGTTAGTTTCTGCTATACAGCAAAGTGAATCAGCTATATGTATACACATATCCCCTCTTTTTTGGATTTCCTTCACATTTAGGTCACCACAGAGCACTGAGTAGATTTCCCTGTGCTATACAGTAGGTTCTCATTAATTATCTATCCTGAACTATCGACATATTTGACACAGTTGATGACTCCTCCTTCTTGTAACACTTTCTTCTTTTGTCTTCTAAGACACTATTCTCTGTTTTCCTTACTTCAGTAGTTGTTCTTTTAGCATCTTTTGCCGGCTCCTCCTCCTCTTTCTTATTTCTAAATGCTAATGTGCTCTAGGCTTAGGTCTTGGATCTCTTCTCTATATTCACTTCCTATGTGATCCCATCAGGCTTTAAGACTAACTACATACATTTATAACTGTATGCATCAATGATTCCTAATTTTCTTTCTTTAACTCAAACCTCTCCCCTGGTCATACTTCTACTTACCCACTGGACACCTCCTTTGGATATCTAACAAACATCCCCAATTTACATGGTTTTTTTTTTTTTCTTTTTCTTTTTGACTGTGCCGTGCAGCTTGTGGGATCTTAGTTCCCCAACCAGGGACTGAACCTGGGCCCCTGACAGTGAAAGCGCCGAGTCCTAACCAATGGACCGCCAGGGAATTCCCATCCCAATTTACATGTTTAAACTAGAGCCACCCAAACCTCCTTTTCCAGTGTTTCCTCATTACACTATTTTTCTACTTGCTCAAGTCAAAAAACTTGGGAGTTCTGCTTTATGCTTCTATTTTTCTCATACATCACTACCCAAATCATTAGCTAAACTGCTGGTTCTACCTTTAAAATACAGCCCAAATCCAAGCATTTCTCATACTTTCTACCATTACCACTTAATCTAACCACCAATATTTCTCACCTGGATTACCACAAAATCCCCTTTGCTAGTCTTCACACTTCTACCCTTGCCACCTACAGACGGTCTTCTCTCAGCAGCTAGACTGATCACTTTAAAATACAGATCATGCCCTCTTCTTGCTTAAAATCTTCCAATAGATTCCTATTTAAATTAGAACCCAAGGTCCTACCAGATCTAGACCCTTCAACTACTCTAACTTAATTTTCTACCAGTCTTCCCCTACCATTTTGCTCCTTCTTGTGATTCCTTGAACACACCAAACATGCTCCTATCTCAAGGACTTTGCACTTAGTATTAACACTGACTGGAATATTCTCCCCTCACATTTTAAGTGACTCACTCCCTGTTGAATGAATGAATAAATATTTAAAGATAATTTGTTGCTATGTAAAAAAGAGAACTTCAAGAATGAGGCAGGAGTTTCTCTCTAAATAAATCCACTTCTTACTATCAAAGAAAAAAAAAGAATGAAGCAGGAGGGACTTTCCCAGGGGTCCAGTGGTTAAGACTCTGTGCTTCCACTGCAGGGGGGGATGGGTTTGATCCCTGGTTGGGCAGCTAAGATCCCACATGCCACATGGCACAGCCAAAAAAAAAAAGAATGAGGCAGGAAAAACAAGTTTGGAGACTACCAGAATAATTCAAAGGGAAAAGTGTGGTGGCTTGGACCAGGAAAGGAGCAGAGATGGAATGAAGGGACATATTCTGGACATATTTTAGAAGAGTAGGTAAGAACTGCTTATGAATTAGAAACAGGATGAGATAAAGGAATCACTCAAAGGATGGCACACAGGTTTTTGCATGAGCAAACATGTGGATGATGATATCATTTATTAAACTGGAGAGTACTAAGGTAGTAACAGGTTTGAGAACGTGAAAGGGATGGGGGAACGGAACCAAGAGTTCTATTTTGAATATGTTAAATTTGAGATGCCCATTAAATAACCAAACAGCTGGACATATATATCTCGAGTGTAGGAAAGAAATTAGGGCTATATATATATAAATTTGGGATTCCTCAGCATAGAACTGTTAGCGGAACCACTGACCGACACTGCCCGCCCTGGCCAGGCCCTATAGTAACCACGTGCATGAGTTATCTTACAACAGGAGGTCCTGGTAAGGAAGGCGGAACTAACAAGCTACCACCAACTGGAAGAATTCGGGAAAGGTCAAAAGGAGAGAGGAGACGCCCGTCCATATGTCCTACCAACCTCCCACAATCCTTCTCGCTGGAATCCATCCTGGCTGAGCGATGTGTGCACCACCAGGAAGGACCCTGAGTTAGAATGACTGCCCAGAGACAACGAGGAAACTAACCCGATTACCATAAAACCCAAGACTGCGAGCCACGTGGCTGAGCAGTTCTCCTGGGTTCCCTTACCCTACTGCTCTCCGCCCAGGTGCCCCTTGCCAATAAAGTCTCTTGCTCTGTCAGCACATGTGTCTCCTCAGACAATTCACTTCCACGTGTTAGACAAGAGCAACATAACCAATACTTAAAGCTATGAGAGTGAATGAGATCACCCAAGAAGAGCCAGGCAAAAGTAGACTCATCAAAGGACACTAAAGTATGGCCAGGGAAAAAGGAGGTATGAGATTATGGTGTCATGAAAGCCAAGAGAGCAATGTTTTTTAAAAAGGGGGAAACCAACTCTATCAAATCTGCAAAGAAATTATTGAGAATTAGAAAATAACTGTTTTATCTGGCAGTATGGAGATTACTGGTGACCTTACAAGAGCAGTTTTAGTGAGGGGAAAAAAGGAGAAAAATCTAAACAGAGTAGGCTGAGGAGGAAAGGGGAAGCAATAAAGTGAAAACAATCGGTACACACAACTCTTGTGAATTTTGCTATAAACTGGAACTAAGTAGTAGCCAGAGGTTGATCTGCAAGTAAAGGGAGATTTTGTCTGTTTGTAGACTGGAGCTACCAGACCATGTTTATATGCTGATATAAATGATCCCCTAAAGAGGGAGAAACTGCTAATGCAGGAGCAAGGACAACTGAAAAGCAAAATGCTTGACTTGGCAAAAGGGACTGATTTGATCCAGCCTCTGAGAGGACTTAATTGACTTTAAGATAAAACAATAAACAATTTAAAGGTCTCCTCTTATAATTATTATTTTTAGGCAATGAAATAGCTTTATATCATATATTAACCAAAAAAAGAGACATGTATGATGACCAATAGCTCCTGTTATTTATGTGTTAATACCACATCAAAGGTTACAACCTACTTAGATAAAACTAAACAACTAGCTACCTGGCTACAAGTCTCCCCAAAGTGCCAGGTCCAGAATGGGTTTCAGGCTTATTCTCCTGAAAAGAAATGAGATCTATTAATGTCATGTTGTCCAACTAACTGAGTGCGTTACACCCACATCAAATCACACTGGGCTAATAGAAGCAGATATCAAAAATATATATGACTGGGCTTCCCTGGTGGCACAGTGGTTAAGATTCCGCTTGCCAATGCAGGGGACACGGGTTTGAGCCCTGGTCCGGGAAGATCCCACATGCCGCGGAGCGACTAGGCTCCGTGTGCCACAACTACTGAGCCTGCGTTCTAGAGCCTGTGAGCCACAACTACTGAGCCCACGTGCCACAACTACTGAAGCCCGCATGCTTAGAGCCCGTGCTCTACAACAAGAGAAGCCACCGCAATGAGAAGCCTGCACACCACAACGAAGAGTAGCCCCTGCTTGCCACAACTAGAGAAAGCCTGTGCTCAGCAATGAAGACCCAATGCAGCCAAAAATAAAAAAAAAGAAATTCATAAAAAGAAAAAAAAAATAGGTTTTAAAAAAAAAATATATATATATATATATATATATATGACCACGCCAAATGGCTCCATTCCTTTGGACAGGGTAACCCAAGCACTGACTCTATCTGGACCAGGATCAAAATTGTTACCAAACATAACCTGGTTCCTATTCCTTAGGCCACTGGTTACAATAGTTCTTTTATTGGTTTTTGGCCCCTGCCTTTTTAATCTGCTTGTTAAGTTTGTCTCTTCCAGATTACAATAGTTTCACATCAAGATAATGGTGATGCAGAGATTCTGGCCATTCCTCGGAACAGATCCTGCTGGAATAACAACAGAAGTCACCCTGGGCCCCTTAATGAGACAGGGCGAGAGCTCCGTGAACCCAACTAGGTAGGGTCTATGAGCCACATGCCAGCCTGAAGAAGCTACAGAAGACAGACCTTTGCCCTACATCCTCCCAATAAAGATTTCTTGGGGCTTATGTCTCGCACGGGGGATTTGAGGCAGGAGATAGATGGGTCCCAGGCTGAGCAGCTGGAGTTTGTCCCCTGTGGACAGATACTCCAAGATGAATAGCAAGGAGCAAGGAGCTGAGCTCTGCCCAGATAAAAGATAAAGAGACCACATGTTCCTCATTCTCAAGGTCAAGGAGACCTTCCCGACTACAGTTGCGCAAAAAGGCTCCTCGGGGGCCAAAAAGGGAGGGGGCGTCACCCCACAGTAGGTGATGTCAACCTACCCACAGGCCTCTTCGCTAGAATCCATCTTGGCTAAGAGACGCATGTGCACACAGGGGAGGACCCTGAGTTAAACCAAATACAGGCTCAGGGCCAGAAAAAGCAAGATGACTGGCCAGAGTAAACCCAGAAGAAATGTCCCATATAAGTGACTGAAACTACCACGAGGGCGCAACTCTCTCTCTCTGAGCCCGCCGGTGTGAGTCTATTCACATGTACTCTTTTTCCTCCTAATAAACACTTTACTTGTTTCACTACTTTCCATGTCTTTGTGGAAATTCATTTCTACAAAGCCAATGGACCAGGGCCTTGTCACTGCCCACTGGCCCTGGTGGTCTAATGGCTAGTACTTGGTGCTTTCACTGCCATGACCTGACTTCAATCCCTGGCCAGGGAACAGAAATCCTCTTCAAGCCACTGCAGGCCAAGGCCACCTGAGATCACTTTCATAATCACAGAGTTATCTTTAGTCACATAAACGTGGAAACAACTTAAAAGACTATCAACAGTGGGTCAGCTAAATAAATTAGAGAATATAAACTCAATGAAATACTACTTAGTAATTAAAAATAATGAAACAAAGGTGTATATATATTTTAACATATCTGCAGTATATCACTAAATAAATATTTGATGTGTATTGATACAATGGAAAAATAAAATTCTATTGATGCATTAAAATATTTACATGAGTGTATTTATATACACACACAGATATGTTTTTATAAACACAGAAAAAAGCCTGGAGGAAACACACAACAAACTCTTGGCAGGCGGGGTAATGAGAGAGGCACCTGACCCCACTATAGTATACAAGAAAAACCTATTCAGGGAGAGGGATAAATTAGGAGTTTGGGATTAACAGATACATACTACTATATATAAAATAGATCAGCAACAGAGATTTACTATATAGCAGGGGGAACAATATTCAATATCTTGTAATAACCTATAATGGAATAATCTGGAACAAAATATGTATATAACTGAATCACTTTGCCGTATACCTGAAACTAACACAATATTCTAAATCAACTATACTTCAATAAAAAAAAAGAAAGAAAGAAAAACCTACAGGCCAAAATGCATACAGAAAAGCCTGTCCTATACACACACTAAGAGTTTAAACACCATAATTCACAGGATTTCCCTGGTGGCGCAGTGGTTAAGAATCCGCCTGCTAATGCAGGGGACACGGGTTTGAGCCTTGGTCTGGGAAGATCCCACATGCCACGGAGCAACTAAACTCAGGCACCACAACTACTGAGCCTGTGCTCTAGAGCCCGAGAGCCACAACTACTGAAGCCTGAGAGCCTAGAGCCTGTGCTCCACAACAAGAGAAGCCACCGCAGTGAGAAGCCGGCACATCGCAACGAAGAGTAGCCCCCGCTCGCTGCAACTAGAGAAAGCCCGTGTGTAGCAACGAAGACCCAACACAGCCAAAAATAAATAAATAAATAAATAAATTTGTTAAAAAAAAAAAGATACCATTCAAACATTCATACACCAAGACTTTCATTATGGTACATTTTAATGAAAAACTGAAAGCAATCTAAATGTAAGAAAATGATGCAATTATTAAAAATGTTCATAAAAGGTTACATGTTTTAAGTAGGAAATACTTCAGACATACAAAAAAGTAAAAAGACTAAAACACCAATGTATCAAACATCCAGATTAATATAGTTTTTTAAATAACATGGGACTTTATTATAATGTTAGGTGGAAAAACACCTCAGAATACAAAATTAGAGTATGACTTCAGCTATATAAGACTGTATGTAAAGGAGAAGAAATACATGAAAATGTCAACAATGGCTATCACTGGGCGCTAAGACTGTATGTGGGTGACTTTCATACCTCTTCATACTTTTCCACTGCCAAATTTTCTACAATGAGCTATCATCACTTCCATAATTATAAAAATTTTATTTTAGGGACTTCCCGGTGGTCCAGTGGTAGAGAATCTGCCTTTCAATGCAGAGGACCCAGGTTCGATCCCTGGTCGGGGAACTAAAATCCCACATGCTGTGGGGCAGCAAAACCCAGGCACCTCAACTAGAGAGCCTGAATGCCACAAACTACAGAGCCCACGCACCACAACTAGAGAGAAAACCCGCATGCCACAACTACAGAGAAGCCCGCGCACCACAACTAAGACCTGACGCAGCCAAAAATATAAAAACAATTTTTTTTTACTTTAAAAGTACAAAGTTTTACTAGCACCATTACCTTGGGATCATGAACGAATGTATTTCCTTTGGTTCCAGGAGGAAAATCTCCAGTACAAATATATTTTAGACATTCAATGATGGTCTAAAGAAATAGAAAATTATATTATTTAGTTATTAGAGAACTGCAGGATTTAATCATAAAATGTTAACTCATTATAAAATATTATTACCATAGAGACTATAAAAGATATGATCAGATAAAATTTGACATTATAAAACCTGTTATATAAATATGATTAAGTGTTAAAGAATAATTGCTGTAAGTTCATAGAAAAGCTACATACTTAACGAGGTATACTGAAATAAAATAAAGAATTATTATTTGAGGGAAAATTTCTCTATTTCTAATTAAAACCCTTTAAACTAAGTCAAGTTTTTAATAACAATGGCTAAAGTAAAACATGGTCACCATAGTTGACAACACTATATTGTACAAATGAAATTTAATGAGAGTGTAACTTAAATGTTCTCACCAAAAAAAGATAAATACACATTAATTAACTAGATAGGGGGAATCCTTTTACAATATACATGTGTCAAATCACCATGATGTATACTTTAAATAGCCTACAATTTATATGTCATTATACTCCAATAAAGCTAAAATTTTTTTAAAAGTCGAAACTAAACAAATGGCTAGTATCTACAAAGACCTTACTATGTGCCAGGTATTGTACTAACCACTTTCACATACATTAAGCTTTTAATTCTCACATCAATCCTAGGCTGTAGAAACTATTTTTTTTTAATAAATTAATTTTTTTATTTATTCTTGGCTGTGTTGGGTCTGTGCTGTGCACGGGCGGGGTGAGCGGGAGCTACCCTTCGGGGCCGTGCACAGGCTTCTCATTGCAGTGGCTTCTCTTGTTGTGGAGCACCGGCTCTAGGCGCGCGGGCTTCAGTAGCTGTGGCTTGCGCGGGCTCCAGAGCGCAGGCTCAGTAGTTGTGGCGCATGGGCTTAGTTGCTCCACAGCATGTGGGATCCTCCCGGACCAGGGCTCAAACCCGTGTCCCCTGCCATGGCAGGCAGATTCTTAACCACTGCGCCACCAGGGAAGTCCCACGTAGAAACTATTTTTTAACCTCCATTTTACAGAGGAGAAAACTAAGGCATGGAGCATTTAGGTCACTTCTGCCCAGTCACACAGCTAATAAATGGTGAAGGAAAAAATTTGTATTAAAGCAGCTAGGGCTCATAAACACTAAACATACTAGTCTCTCTACCAGTAGAGCACTGAACACAATGCTAGATACATAAAAAGCATTCAATAAATAATATTTCTACATAAACAAAGCAGACAAGAGTCTGGCATTCAACTCTCAACACTAAACCTTATGTCTTTTTCTATACTTTTCACTTCATTTACTCCTCTCCCTGTTACAACGATACCACCTTGCTTTTCCTCAAAGCACCCTTTCAGGCCAGAGAGCCTCTTGGCTGTACTTTTTTCATAATTGCATACCATTCCAGGTCCAACTCAAATTTCTAAATATTTCCAGTTCTGGAGCACAGTATATAAGCTGCGCTCTGATCTTTTTTTTTTTTTTTTTTTTTTTTTTTTTTTCGGTACGTGGGCCTTTCCGTGCTGTGGCTTCTCCCATTGCGGAGCACAGGCTCCGGACGCGCAGGCTCAGCGGCCATGGCTCACGGGCCTAGCCGCTCTGAAGCATGTGGGATCTTCCCGGACCGCGACACGAACCCGTGTCCCCTGCATCAGCAGGCGGACTCTCAACCACTGCGCCACCCGGGAAGCCCATGCGCTCTGATCTTTTATTCTGACTAGGTACGAGTATCCTAACAACAAAATACTGTCCCAATTTAACCAAGCCCCAACGCATGTTTCATTTTAAAATTATGTCATTTACTTATCATTTATTATCTTAGTCGGGATAGACAGTCTTCTTAAAGTCATATATTTATATTTTATAACTTTTAAAGAAATCCTGTATGGGGACGACTACCAGGAAGTGAATGCTATGCCATGTGAGTAAGGAACGATAAAACATCAATGTAGACAAAAAGGCTTCCTGTGGGACTGTGAGCTCGCTGAGCCCGGAGGTAGCTCCCGGTCTCTTAGGATTCTGATGGAAACCTTGTCCACCGGACATGACTGAACACAGGAGTCTGGTCGGTTCCTGAGGTCGCAGTGGCCTGAAGGCCACACCAAGCCACGCCCCTGGGCCGGGAAGTCAGCCGGAGACCCAGGTACACCCTGGGGCCCCAGGAGCTGAGTCATAAGGACTCCTCTCATCCTAATCAAGAGTTCCGAACTCTGCAGATATTTTACTGAAGATTTCTAACACGTGGCGACCCGTAAACTGAAGGCGGCTATTTAGGACTTACCGTTTTCCCCGCCCCATTGGGTCCAACCAAAATTGTGAGGGGACTGAAGAATGTGATAATTTGTTTATCTTTATCCTCTATTCCAAAACTCCGCACGCCCAGAATGCTCATCTTTTCGATCCGGGACATATTTGCAAATGTTTCTTTTCTCAACAGCAGGGGTCTAGAGCCCAGGGCTCACCAAGGTTTAGCAGTGAGGCCCGAGCAGAGCAAGAGCGGGTCTTAAGGACTCGCGCGTCCCAGGGTCGGGGCTCCAGGTGAGAGCGAAAGCTCGGGCTGGAACTGTTCCTCCCACACCGGCTTTGTTCCCTGCTGGAAGGCGAGAGTGTGGGTGGGGGCCAGCCCGGGGCTGCCCGCGGGAGACGCAGAACACAATCCGGAGAACGCCGCGACCGTGGGCTCTCACACACTCCCGCCTCCGCGGCGCCGCGGGTCACGTGGGACGCTACGGCCTGCGCGCTTTTACGCCGCAGGCCCGGGGCACGCCGGGAAGTCAAAGGCCCGCTGTGCGCGCGCAGCTCTGGGTTCCGGGAACCTTACCGCGCAAGAAGGTTGAGTGCAAGGTCATCTAGAAAGCGGATTCCGGCTCCTTGCTGGCGGCGGGGGCGGGGCGGGACGGCACTGAGAGGCACTAACTCTAAGAGAAGACAAAGACTTGTGATGGACAGCGATTCTCAAAGTGTGATCTCGGGACTCCTGGAGCGGAGGGGGGTGCGGTGTTCGCTCTTGTCAAAACTTTTTCTAACAATACTAAGACGTTATTTGCCTTTGCGCTCTCAGCCGCTCCCTAATGTACTGAGTTTTCTAGTAATTACGTGATGTGCGGGACACATCGCAATGATGGCTAATGGAATGCGTGCTTGTATATTGTCCTTTTTAAAAAAATTCAAATTTAGTTTCTACTTGAGTAAATATTAGTAGTTATAACTCACTTAAAAGCCCTTTGGAATCCTCAGAGAGTGGTTTAATACCAAAAGTTTGTGAACTGCCGTTGTAGACCAAAAGCCAAAAAGCTATTATAAGACTATAAAATGTTATGAAAATATGTGAAGGAAATCCACTGCTCTAAGTACCACCCCAAGATAGGAACAGACACCTTTAAGAGATTCTGTTACGCAAGATGAATAATAAGAGATCTGTACACCATCGTGCCTATATTTAACAATAACGTATTGTATACGTAAAAATTTGCCAAGATGGTAGACCTTGTGTATAAATAAATAAATATATAAAATATATTGTGTATAAAATATACACAATATACACTTGTGTATAAAATAAATAAATAAATTAATTAATTAAATAGAAAATAAAAATAAGGTGAGAAGAAACTTTTGGAGGTGACAGATATACCAATGGCATTGAATATGTCTCCTGCTTAATATGAAGTAGCCAAAATTACCTCTTATGCAGCTGGATTTTAAAAAAAAGGTTTAACTTGAGTCTTTAGCACCTTTAGAATAAGCTTCCAGTTTACAGGAAGTATTAAGCTAATAATATCACAAGGATGGAAAAGGCAAATCTGGAAGGTGGAATGTGCTACAAAACATTGGCCCAGACTTTCAGATTACTGTTACTAGAACAAGAACTTTTGTAGACTCTAAAAGGATGGTTGAGAATTAAGAGATTTGAGTTTCATGTTACCAAGATGCAGCTCATGATCCTGGATTGGATCCTGCTTTGGACATAGAGATGTGAAGGGAATTTCGGGTATATGTGGGGAAATTTGAATGTAGACTGGAGATTAAATGCTAAAAAAACCCCATTGTTTTCATTATGTTAGATGTGATGATATTTTGCTATATGAAAAAGATCCTTTTTTGAGATGCATATGGAAGTGTTAACGATAGAGTGTCATGCTTTCTATAATTTACTTTTAAAATACTTGAGAAAAACTGAGTTGAAGGAAAAAATGGACATTACAAGGTGCCAGATTCCATTACAAAAATTTTCAACTTTGTAACAGTAGGAAACTATAAAACTAAGATAACAACTCTAGGAGGGGCGGGTGGAAAGATTTGCAATAAAAATGATTAATCTTTAAAATAAAAAGAACTAAAAAGGCGAATCAGTCAAGTTCCCAGTTCCCAGTAAACTACTACTGAAAAATGTTTAGTTTCACTTATAATTAATGAAATGGAAAATAAAATACCATGAAATACTATCTTATATCTATTAGTGAATCTCTTTATCCTTATAATACTTTCTGACATAAATTGTCTTTTTCTGATATTTACATTGGTACATCAGCTTTCTTTTGATTAGTATTTGTGTAGTATGTCTTTCTATCCCTTGATTTTTAAACCTCTTAATGTCATTTTGCATGAAGTGAACTGTTATTCCTGATAAATTTGGACGTATTTCTCATATCTTTTTTTGTGCCTTTTCCCTCTTTTTCTCCTTTCCAGGTTTCTGGATTGATTGATTTTCATTATTCTCCTGTTTTATTCTACTGGTTTTGAAGTTGCACATTCTATTTTGATTCTTTTAGTCATTATTCTTGCATTTTTCACGTGCCTATTTTGAAATCTGAAGTTAATACCTTTAGTATCCTTTTAAACAGTACAAGAACCATAAAATGCACCGAATCTGATCACTCCTTGCATCTTAATCTTCCACATTATCATTGTTTAGTATTTTTGTTCCATGTTGTCTTGAAATCCTCTGAGTTATTTTTAAAAACCAGCATTATTTATTTATGTTTACCAACATATTTATCAAGCTTTTTTACTACTACTGCTTCTTGTATCACACCTTCCTTTGTCGTTCATTTCACTCATTACATTAGCAGAACTATTAAACCCTAGTGCTAAAGAATCTTGAGGGAAAGAAATCTATCCCACAGTGCTGATATCAGGATTAAACAAAGTTATTTTTGTGAAAGTGCTTTATAAATGGTAAAACACTGTAAAACTATGAGATTTATTTTTTGTGCATTGAATATTTTTAGAGGGTTAATCTGGTAAAATGTAACAAAGCTATTAAAATGATCACACAAGTTCGTCAGCATAAGGAAATTTTTTTTTCTTTTTTTTTTTTTTGTGGTACGCGGGCCTCTCATTGTTGTGGCCTCTCCCGTTGCGGAGCACAGGCTCCAGACGCACAGGCTCCGGACGCACAGGCTCAGCGGCCATGGCTCACGGGCCCAGCCGCTCTGCGGCACGTGGGATCCTCCCGGACCGGGGCACGAACCTGTGTCCCCTGCATCGGCAGGTGGACTCTCAACCACTGTGCCACCAGGGAAGCCCAGAAATATTTTTTAAATTATACAGAGAGCTTTTTAGTAGCATTGTTTTTAATTGTGGAATACTAGCAACAACCCAAATGGTGAAGTAAACATCAATTTCATCTAATAGCAGGTAACCATTTAAATAATAAGTAGCTACATGAAAGAGAAGTATTAATAACAAAAAAGATAAACAAAATTGCACATATTGATTACAACTCTGTAAAGTTGTCTTAGTAAAGATTGGAAGAGGTCAACAAAAACCTAATACAGTAGTTGCTATGCCGAGGGGAAGAAGTTCTGTGTTTATTTTCCTATGATGTTATTTATCAATTAAAAACTTATTTAAAAGATATACTTGGAGATTGAAAGGATGGAGGTTAGAATAAGGTCAAGAAAAAGAGACGCTATCATTTTACATTTAGTCACTGCAAAAAAAATTGTGCATCATGCCCTGTTAATTGATTAGAATCAGTTCATAGAAAAGTCATTTGACCTTAATGACTACACAGTTAGTAAAAAAACACAGGTATCAGTTTTTAAAAACATGTTGCCAATTTGGAAGCCGCTAATATAGACAAAGGTTTTAGGGCAAAAGGATGAATGTTGCCTACTAATATAACTTTTCAACACCAAAGTCCTTTTTCTAAACTATACAATTACTAGTAATTCTTAAAAATTCTCAATACTGTTTGCTAATTTCTTTCTATTCTCCTAAAATAATGTGGGTTTTTTAAAATACCATGGTAGTTCACATTGGTTTGTTCTCTATAGATGAGTTGACAGCTTTGCTCTATCTTTTTTCCAGGAGTCCTGCCAAAGTTGTTTCTATTATCAGGCTCCTGGCCCCAGGGAATAGCTCCTTCAGTTTCCACAGTATTCACATTAATGTGTTCAACTAATACAACCAAGTTCCTGCTTATTCATTCAGTTATTTATTCAATAAACATTAATTGAGTGTGTACAATAGGCTGGTCATTGAGGATAAAGAGATCAATTAAATAAAACCCTTATTCTCAAGGAGCTCACAGTCTAGTGAAGTAAAAAGGTCCCAGGTGCATGACACTTATGGGATACAAAGTCTTTTTACATAATAATAATATAAACAATCATTAACTTTTTTCAATTTGCAAGGTTATTTTTAATAAACTTTTATTTCATTTAGCTTTAGATTTGCAGAAATGTTGAAAGAATATTATAGAGATCTCCTGTGTACCCTGTACCCAGTTTCCTCTGTTGTTCATATCACTATGGTACATTTGTCACAACTGGGTAACCAACATTGGCACATTACTAGACTCCACAGTTTTTAGGGGGTTTTCTTAGTTTTTACCTACTTAGTTTTAGGGGGTTTTCTGTCTGGGATGTCATCCAGCATACCACATTGCATTTAGTCATCATGTCATCTTAGATTCCTCTGGGCTGTGACAGTTTCTCAGACTTTACTTGTTTTTGATGATCTTGACAGTTTTAAAGAGTACATTTCAGGTATTTTGTCCTTCAATTTGGGTATGTGTAATATTTTTCTCATGGTTAGACAGAGGTTATCAGTTTTGAGGAGGAAGACCGCAGAGACAAAATGCCATTCTCATTACATCATGTTAAGGGAACATGCTACTAACATGAGTTATCACTGTTGATGTTGACCTTGATCACCTGGCTGAGACTTGTCAGGTTTCTCCATTGCAAAGTTACTCCTCTCATAATCCCCCTTCCAGACTGCACACTTTAAAATGAATTGTATTGTATTCCACACTTACCTTAAGTGTATTCCACACTTATAGAGAATTATGCTTCATTTCCTTGAGACTAGAATATCTACAAAAATTACTTGGAATTCTGCATAGGAGATTAAAATTATTAACTTTTGTTTGCAGGTTAACATTAATAAACACTTTTTTTTTTTTTTTTTTTTTTTTGCAGTATGCGGGCCTCTCACTGTTGCAGCCTCTCCCGTTGCGGAGCACAGGCTCCGGACGTGCAGGCTCAGCGGCCATGGCTCACGGGCCCCGCCGCTCCGCAGCATGCGGGATCTTCCCGGACCGGGGCACAAACCCGTGTCTCCTGCATCGGCAGGCGGACTCTCAACCACTGCGCCACCAGGGAAGCCCTCAAATACATTATTTTATGGTCCCTGCTCAGAGAGTTTGCAATCAGGTTGGGGAGATCAGACTAATAGAGGAATAGTTATTGACTTATGAAAACATTGTAAGAAATGTAATTTTGTACACTCATGTTCACAACGGCATTATTCACAATAGCCAAAAGATGGAAGCAACCCAAATGTCCATTGAAAAATGAACGAATAAACAAAATGTGGTATATGCATAAAATGGAAGATCACCTTAAAAGGGAAGGGGAGTTCCCCGGTGGCCTAGTGGTTAGGATTCCAGGCTTTCACTGCCGTGGCCCAGGTTCAATCCTTGGTTGGGGAATTGAGATCCCCCATAAGCCTTGCGGTGAGGCCAAAAAAAAAAAAAAGGAAGGAAACTCTGCCACATGCTACAAGATGGATGAACGCTGAGGACACTATCCTATGTGAAATAAGCCAGTCAGTAAATGACACATACTATATGATTCTACTTATCTGAGTTACCTAGAATAATCAAATTCATGGAGACAGAAAGTAGAACTGAGGTTGCCAGGGGCTGGGAGGGAGGGGGAAAACAGAGTTGTTGTTTAATGGGTACAGAGTTTCAGCTTTGCAAGATAAAAAGCGTTCTGGAGATGGATTGTACAACATTATGAACATACTCAACACTACTGAACTGTATACTTAAAAATGGTTAAGATGGGGCTTCCCTGGTGGCGCAGTGGTTGAGAATCTGCCTGCTAATGCAGAGGACACGGGTTCGAGCCCTGGTCTGGGAAGATCCCACATGCCGCGGAGCAACTAGGCCCGTGAGCCACAACTACTGAGCCTGCGTGTCTGGAGCCTGTGCTCCGCAACAAGAGAGGCCGCGATAGTGAGAGGCCTGTGCACCGCGATGAAGAGTGGCCCCCACTTGCCACAACTAGAGAAAGCCCTCGCACAGAAACGAAGACCCAACACAGCCAAAAATAAAAATTAATTAATTAATTTAAAAAAGTACAGATTCCCAGCCCCACTGTAGACTTTAAAAAAAATGGTTAAGATGTTATGTTTTATGTTACATGTATTTTACCACAATTAAAACATTTTTGAAGATACATAATTTTGAATAGGAGGATTTTTAAATAACTTGCCCTCCAATAGGGACCCACAGTTATACTGTAGATCAGAGACTGCAAAATAGCACTCTGTATGGTTCTTAAAACTATGAATTGCCAACATTTAAAAATCAGGAGATGATACATAATAATCAGGATTTCTGGCTTCTTTGAAAAATTGGATGATTTGGCAGCATAAGTCCAAGGGTGTCACATGGCAACAGTCAGCTGGAGCTGACCAGTACTTGCCACCTGGAGACACGTCACTCTGCTGCAGTTTTCTGCAGCCCCACCATCTGTGCTGTTGTCACACCTTGCCCATCTCACTCATTTTCATAGCCAGCATGACTCCCTAAAAATAGTGATTGGTTGGTGAGTTTTCTCCTGCTTAGTGAACACTAGTACAGTGGTGTCTCAATCCTCCACCACCTAGTTTCCCTGTGCAACCCTATAACAGAGAGAAGTTTAAAACTCAGAACCTCATGTACTTAAGGTACCAAAATAACAAGTCACTTGGCAGTTCCTCTGAAACCTTCATCTAAGCCCACACTTCCTCAGTGTAGCCCAAAGGAGCTGAGGAGAACCAGAACAAACTTTCTCTATGAAATCTTCTGGGGAGAGAAGGCTCTGCCAGAACTCAGCTTTGGTTTTGAAAGCACCATTTTAAGAGCACCTTGATCCAGTCTATTGTGATTCCTACCTCACTCCTGCAGCAAGCCACGGTCACTCCTGCAGTCTCAAGGAAAAGGGCTTTCAAGTATTCAAACCAGGCATGTCTAACGAAGAGTCCAAAACTTTAGCACAAACAAAACCAGACATGGTACAGGAAGGCTGCCACTAAAGTCCCATACTACTTTTATCCCACCTGTGCAGAGCTGTGACTACCCCCATGTAAAAGGCTTGATGGGACTTCCCTGGTGGTCCAGTGGTAAAGAATCTGCCTTACAATGCAGGGGACGTGAGTTCAATCCCTGGTCAGGGAACTAAGATCCCACATGCCACGGGGCAACTAAGCCTGCGCGACATAACTACTGAGCCCGCGTGCCTCACCTAGAGCCCATGCACCATAACTACAGAGCCCACGTGCCCTGGAGCCTGTGTGCCACAACTAGAGAAGAGAAAACCTACACAACACAACTAGAGAGAAGTCCGCGCCGCAAGGAAAGATCTCGCATGCCTCAACAAAGATCCTGCATGCCGCAACTAAGACCCAACGCAGCCTAAAATAAATAAATAATAAATAAATCTTTAAAAAATAAAATAAAAGTCTTGTCTACCTCCTAGATGCCTCTATTTCACATACAGAACTACATCCAGCTTTGGAAAAGGATTCTAGGTAACAATTCATATTTGGTACAATCTGTGTTAGATACTCAAGGTAGTCCTAAAGCCAGGCTTTCAGGCCACCAACACAGAACCACTTTGGGATGCTCACTGAAACTCTCCATTATAAGCAATGGCTTACACTTCCATTATGTGTGCTAAGGCCAGGGAAGAAGGAAGTGTGTAGTCTAGAAGGGGGCCTCATTTGCTCCCTTCTGGGGTTATAGGTCAGAGCCTAAGGTACACAAAGGCTGATTCCCCTGATCACACCTATTCATACATGGCCCACCCAGGGTGTGAAAGGACACTCTCACCCTTGTGGGATGTGAAGGAGAGGCCATGCCCATATGTTATGTGGCTGTGACGGATGTTTTTTGGTTGCCTTCCTAGCATCTAGGTCCCTCTTACTACTACCTAGGGCCCCAACTTTCTCAGGTATGAAGTTTGGGTGGGATGAAGCCCATCTCCAGCCCCAGGGAGAACCAATTAGTATATCTCATACCCCTGGCCACAGTTCAAGGGTGAACATGGGATCAAGGGTGAACAAGGCTAAATTCTTGGACTTTTAATTGAGCGATCAGAAAAACACAATTTGCTTTCTCCTGAGGCTCATGAACAGGGTATATATAGATTCAGGAGGTTGGACATCATCTTGGGTCCACAGTGACCCAAGAATGGGTCACTGCCTGAGAATGAAGACAATGGTCACTGAGATAAGCAACATAAAGGAACCTCCACCCTGGATCATTTGGTTGTATGAGCTAACAAATCCCCCATTTGGCTTCAACCAGTTTGGGTTAGGTTTTTGATCACTGGCAACAGAAAGGATCCTAATTGAGACCCCAGTGAACACAACTTGACCCAGCTAAGTTTTGATGGTCTCTGCTCTAATCACCAGTATTTTCAATTCTTTTTAAGACAGATCAACCTGGCTACAACTGCATTAGAGTTTACTTGACGTGAAAAGAAATTCTCGATATTTACATATTTTAGCATAAAATTCTATTTAGTGGTTTACATTATACTTCTTTTTACGCAAATCTTTTAAAAGGAAATTCAATCTTCTGATTTTAAGAAATGCAAATGTGGGGCAATGATGTATCCACCTAAGGATTTTCTTTTGTAATGGAAAATGTTTTTAAAGGTGAAAAATAGGGATTTTTTTTATTGTCAAAAGATAAAAGTAAAATTATTTTTTAAGGTACAGGCATTGGAAACAGTTTCACTATATGCCATTATTAAGCATTCTCTATCTGATTGTTAGAAATTATTCATTTCCTCAAAGAGAGAATAAATTGGTTGGGGATGAAATCTCATACTATGCACATTCTTTGCCAAGGCAAACGCTCAACATTTCAGAGCCATGAGAATGCTTCTGCATTTGAGTTTGCTGGCTCTTGGAGCTGTCTACGTTTGTGTCATTGCTGTAGAAAGTCCCATGAATAGACTGGTGGCAGAGACCTTGCTACTGCTCTCCACTCATCGAACTCAGCTGATAGGTGACGGGGTAATTTTCTTTTTGATTCCTACAGTCTTTAAAATATATAGGTAATCATTTGTGGTGGCTAATTTTTAAAGATCTGTCATTAATCATGAAATTATGAGAGTGTTAGTACTATATAATTGATAACCATATTACTAGCAAGAATTTTACTAAAAGTTATGAGTGCTAGAGTGCTTTAAACATGAATATATTTTCTTTCCTTTTCAGAACTTGATGATTCCTACTCCCGAACATACAAATGTAAGTTAAATCAAGATTTGATAAATGATTGAGTGAATAAGTAAATTTCATATTTTAAGCTATAAAGCATTAGTTATCACTGGAATGATTTAATTTTCTCCATTTTGTTTTTGTGTGTGTGGATGCAAATGTATGTACTTATAAATATTAGGAATAACTTTACAAGTAGAATTCATTAAACAAGTGGATCAGGCCCTTTGGTGATGTTGTCAGTTCTCCATCTCAAAGAGCCTCATGTAAGGCATTCTTTTTTTTTTTTTTTTAGGTATTTAATGTCTTTTTCTTCACTATATGCTTTTTAAATTTTATTTATTTTTTTAATTGAAGTATAGGTGATTTACAATGTTGTGTTAGTTTCAGGTATACAGCAAAGTGATTCAGTTATATATATATATATATATATATATATATATATATATATATATATACACACACATATGTCTGTTCTTTTATATATATATTATTTTTCAGATTCTTTTCCCATATAGATTATTACAAAATATTGAGTAGAGTTCCCTGTGCTATACAGTAGGTCCTTGTTGTTTATCTAGTTTATATATAGTAGTGTGTATATGCTACTCTCAAATTCCTAATTTATCCCCCCCGACCTTTCCCCTTTGGTAACCATAAGTTTGTTTTCTATGTCTGTGAGTCTGTTTCTGCTTTGGAAATTAGTTCCTTTGTATCATTTTTTAAGATTCCACATATAAGTGATATCATATGGTATTTGTCTTTCTCTTTCTGACTTCCCTTAGTATGATAATTCTAGGTCCATCCATGTTGCTGCAAATGGCATTATTTCATTCTTTTTTATGGCTGAGTAGTATTCCACTGTATATATGTACCACATCTTCTTTATCCATTCATTTGTTGATGGACATTTTGGTTACTTCCATGTCTTGGCTATTGTAAATAGTGCTTCTTTCTGGAAGAATTCCATACTGGGTGAGAGAGGCCTCCTAGTCTCCATTCAACTCTATCTATGGCTTTCCTCTCACTCTCATGTCTTTCTGAAAGTTTAGCAAGTTAGGTTTATATTTTTAAAATCATGGTCAGTAGACATTAAAATATACAATGAAAAAAATAAAATAAAATATACAATGAATGCCCTATATTAATATATGTGTCATTTCCACATATTTAAATTATTATGACCATATAATGGAATTGTATACATTTGGAGTATGTCATGGTTGTATTAAAATGTAAAATATATGATTTAATTAGTCTAAATAGAATAAAATTACCAGCTAGAACTACAAAAGGAAACTCATGGGAGCTCAATCAGTATTGTAGTTGCATTATACTTCCTAAACATTTTAATTTCGGTTAAGGAGTTAATTTATATCATTTGTAAAACTCCTCAGTAGTTATATAAACTTTATCTACTTTTGGAAATTATATCTCAGTGTGAAGTGGTTTGCCACTTGGAAAAGGAACAAGTAAAATATTCTTTGGAGAAGAGAACTCATGTAAACAACACAACTAACTTCTGGAACTAAATTTTTATACCTTGTTTTGATTATTTATAGTTTTTAAATCTTCCTCATTTAGCACCAACTATGCATTAAAGAAGTCTTTCAGGGAATAGACACATTGAAGAATCAAACTGCACAAGGGGATGCCGTGGAAAAACTATTCCAAAACTTGTTTTTAATAAAAGAATACATAATAGACCTCCAAAGAGTAAGTTAAAAACATTTAGTGGAAACTTAAGTAAATTTGTCTGGCTCTGCCTATGTTTACAAGAATTGACAATTTCCTGCAATACTTACTGTCTACTCTTTTCACAGAAGAAGTGTGGAGGAGAAAGATGGAGAGTAAAACAATTCCTAGACTACCTGCAAACTTTTCTTAATGTGATAAACACCGAGTGGACAACGGAAAGTTGAGACCAACCTGTCTCACTGTAGCGAAAGATTCTGGAGGAGGAGAAGGATGTTTTACTGCAACAAGGATGAGGGCCAACCAAGGGTGGGGCCTTAATATTCAGTGTAATGAAACTTCAGAGGCAAAGTAAATATTTCAGGCATACTGCTACCTCACACAGGCAGAAAGTATAAAAACAAAATATTTGAGCTGTATTTCAGATATCAGAATCATTGAAGTATTTTCCATCAGTTTGCTCTAAGCAAAATAGATATATACTTTTATCTATCTTATTTAACATAACATTCTGTAAAATGTCTGTTAACTTAATATTATTTATGAAATAATTGAGAACTTGGAAAATTAATATTTATTTCACCTTAGGCTATGTTCCAATAAAACAAAAATAGACAACTCTGGTTCAATTTGTTGCTGGCCTTTGTCTGACTTCTGAAGTGAGCACAGTCTGTGTGAGAACATGCCAAGTTTGGAGAGCATTCCCATCTTCCAGGTGGCAGAAGTCGCAGGTTGCTAGGCATACCATGGGTGGATGAGATCTAGCAGGACTTAGTGGGGAAGGGGGTAGCAGGGACATGGGCAGGGGCTGGAGCCTGGTTTCCTCTCCATGGTATACCCAGAACCTAGGTTGGTGCAGGTAAAATGGGAGGTGATGAATGAATGATTATAAGGGCCTTCCAGAACTGGCCAGAGAATTAAAATGAGTTTCACGGCTTCCCCTGGGGAGGAAGGCAGTGTAGGAATCTGTATCTAGGTCTCTTCCCAGCCTATGAGAAGAATGTGGCAGGCCAATCCCACTGCCAGTTTGGGGAAGAAACGCTCCTTGTGGAGCCCAGAGCACTGTGACCTGGGGGTTCTTCACCTCACCTGACATTGTGGCATAACAATGGTCAGAGAAGCACTGGTAGGCAGTTATATTGGGGAGGCTAGGTTCTAGAGGTGCCCATCATCTGTATTCCCAGGGGCAGAGCAGCATTAGGCAGAATAACACTCCAATCTGCCTGTTTATGACTATCAGTACCATAATTGGAAGTTCCTCTGCTTGAGGAAATTTCTTAAGGATTCAGAAAATATGTTCTTTAAGATATATTTTAAAACTGAGACCTGGAGGAGAGGCCCAGTAACAATATTCAGCTATGCCATTAATTCCTTCCTTCGCTTACTGATCACAGGCCCTACTGCATGCTGGGAGAGAGTTGTGGCCATGTGCTACAGGGCCTTACAGATGGTGCCATTACCCTGGGCATTATCTGCATAGATTGCACGTGTTGCGCTTGACTGCTTGTGTGAAGCAACTGCTCCTACTGTTTCTGGGTGTGGGAGAGGGGCCAGGGCAGTCAGACACAGATTCCCAGGTGGGAGAATACAAGTCCTTTTGTGCAAGAAGACATATTTCCCTTCCAGCACAAACACAGGTATGGTAGTCAGCACTCTGCTGTGGCTTAGGCTCCCAACTTGTGCACCCACCAAGCCCCAATAGCTGGGGCTGAGATGATGAAGAGGTGTCAGCACAGTACTACGCTGACTATTCTCGAAACTGACAGGAAACAGGAAACTCAATTTGAGAAGAGACTGAATGTCAATTTAATTCAATTCAGCAAATATTTATTGAGCTCCCATATGTTCCAGGACTGTTCTAGGGACTAAGATTTGTCAGTGAATAAAAAAGACAAAATTCCCTGCCCTTGTAAACTTATATTCTCTCTCAAAAAAGGTCATTTTCTAGCCAAGATATGGAAGCAACTTAAGTGTCCATCAACAGATGAATGGATAAAGAAGATGTGGTGTATATATTGATATATATGTACAATGGAATACTACTCAGTCATAAAAAAGAATGAAATTTTGCCATTTGTAACACGGATGGACCTGGAGGGTATTAGGCTTAGTGAAATAAGTCAGACAGAGAAAGACAAATACTGTATGTTATCACTTATATGTGGAATCTAAAAAGTTAAACAAACAAGTGAATATAACAAAAAAGAAACAGACTCACAGATATAGAGAACAAACAGTGGGGAGGGGAAGGGGGGCAATATGGGGGTAGGGGATTAAGAGGCACAAACTACTATGTATAAAATAAATAAGCTACAAGGATATATTGTACAGCACAGGGAAAACAGTCAATATTTTATAATTACTATAAATGGAGGATAATCTATTATACTCCATATAGAATTTTGAAAAATTTGGAATCACTATGTTGTACACCTGAAATTAATACTGTAAATCAACTATACCTCCATTAAAATAAAAATAAAATTAATTTGGCAGGGAAAAAAAGTCATTTTCCCACTTTTTTTATCAAGGTCCAATATAGTTATTGTGGATTTAAGGCTGGAATATCCTAAAGTCCCACTAATGAACTCTTACCAATCTACCATCTCAGAGAAGCTGAACGCAAACAGGGCTGTATGAAACTAACCAAAATGGGACTTCTTAGATCCACCAACGATTTTTAAGGCAGAAACAATGATTCTTCAGCTGATTCTACTTTCCCTGTAAAAGCAATGCCAACCAGATGGCCCCTGGACAGAAAGAGTGGGATTCTTACAAGTTATATCAACTGCTCCCTCACCTAGCCTGACTATTGTGGGGCTCCAGAACCTAGAGCATCAAAGGAGAGGGATTTGGAAGGCTCCAGGTTACAGGAAAACTTTCATGAGTCTTGCTTTTCCTCTCAAAGCTTATCCCAATAAAAGAGCATCTATTTGCGCTCTGTCTTAGTGATGTCGCTGTTATTGCCCAGTGGGAGGAGCCAGAGTGAAACATTAGGCTGGGTTTTGGAGGGCCACAGAGGAACCTTTCCAGAGAACACCTCAACACAATGCATCTAAAACCAAAGTCCCTCTTTGTAATCCATCCTCATCCCCTCAAACCTGCTGCTGCTGGTCCTCCTTGTCCTTCTTTCTCCTCTTCCATTGAGGTTCCCTATTTGGCTAATATAACCATGACTACCTTCCCATCACCTTTCTGGAAGACTCCCTGACTTTTACCCTCTGTGCCCTTCCATCCACCATTCAGCCTCGGAAATGTCTCTCCAGTTTCCCCTCTCCATCCCCGCTGCCTCAGTTGAGGCCCTTGCCTCTCACCTAGACTCAAGTCATCACCAGCTCCCTACTTTAGGCTCTCCTCATGACTGTCAAGTCAGGGCTTTTGATAAAATACACTCACGGCCATTATGTCACTTCTGGGCATAAAAACCTCTGGCTCTCAGGTCCATCTCCTTCACAGGTCATACCTTTGTCCCCTCCAAGCCCTGCCATTCAGAAATACAGGCATCTCTCACTAAACATTGCTGGCAAGAAAATGCTAACCAGGAGCCTCATTCTTATTATTTAAATGGGAAAAGTTTTCATGCATTACATCTCAATCCAAAATCCTCAACCAATTTTCCAAGCATAAAACACAAAACACTGTAAAATTCCTGTGTATAAGCAACAAGCTAACATGTTAGGTTGTAAAATATTTTAAAATTTATTTCTGTATTTATTTATTTAATATATTGTGGTAAAATAAGGATGTAAAATATTTAAAACTGTACTTCCTGATCACTAAACCATTAATATGGCCTCTTTATCCATATAACATGCTACATGTCCCTTTAGTTGACATTCAGAGCCTTTCCAATTGTCTTCTGTGAACTTTGATATGCTACCAATATATTTGGAGTAAACCTAAAGGCTTTCTCTGTTGAGCTCCCTCCCTCATCACTTTGTTTAAAAATGCATTGAGTTTTGGGGACATATATCTAATATTTTCCCTATGTAAGTATTGGTAGAAAAGGATTGTATTGAAAGGCATATATGTTCTTTTTTTTTCCTATTAGTTCTTTATTACAGATCTTTAAAAATTTTTTATTTATTTATTTATTTTTGGCTGTGTCAGGTCTTAGTTGCAGCACGTGGGATCTTTCCTTGTGTTGCACGGGCTTCTCTCTAGTTTTGGCATGCAAGCTCCAGAGCATGTGGACTCTGTAGCTGCGGCCCACAGGCTCTCTAGTTGTGGTGTGTGGGCTCAGTAGTTGTCCCGTGGCATGTGGGATCTTAGTTCCCCGACCAGGGATCAAACCTGAGTCCCCTGCATTGGAAGGCAGATTCTTAACCACTGGACCACCAGGGAAGTCCTGAAAGGCCTATATGTTCTTTGAAGAAATGTTCTACGTGGAAAACTGGGGAGAAGTTCTGTAGGGTATGCTAGCTCTTATTCTTCCCAGATTACCCAGGAGTTTTTACACCTCTGTGCTTTTGCCCACACTGTCTCAGCACATCTGTCTTTTCCCATGTGGGGAACATGCAATTGCCCTTTGGATGTTTTCATCCATCCCTCTATCTTGGCTCTCATAGTCTGGCTCCAGTACTACCTCCTCTTTGATTCTCTCCCTGGCTATTACTCCCAGCAGTATTAGGTGTCCTGCATTACTTTGGACATTCCTCTATCAGAGCTCTTGTTTTTATATTGTAGTATTTTCAGATCCACCTTATACAACTCTGAATATGTATCAGTCAGAATCATCTAAATGATGTTATAGTAATAAATCACCTCTGAATCCCAGCAGAAGGACACAACAAAAGTCTCTTTCTTAATCACACTATGGGTGTGGTCTGGGCAGCCCTGCAGAGCAGCTGTCCTCCAAGTGTTGGCTCAGTGTTCCAGGATGCTTCCATCCTATGGTACTGCCATATCAGCAACTGCTGTTGCCATTCCCTTGGAGAATCACACCTCAGTTCTTAAAAACTTCCACTTAAATCACATTGGTTAGATCAAGTCACAGCGCCATGAGTAACTTCGAGGGGTGGGAGGAAATACAATTCTCTCATGTGCTCAGAAAGAGAGGAGAATCAGACATACTAAAGGGTAACACTAATCTCTAATACAATAGACCCTCAACAGATGTTTGCAATGTTCCAATGTTTTGTCAAGGGAGGGAACCAAACTACCGTCTACTGACCGTTTACTGTGGTTAGGACTTCCTTAGACATTTTATATCACTATCTCAATTAATTCTCATCACAAGCCAATGTGAGATAAAATTATTCTTTTTTATGATATGGAATCAAAGGCTCGGAGAGTTTAAATTATTGGCCAAGGTTACACAGCTAATAAGTGATACAGCTGGGATTCAAACCCTGGTATGTCTCATTCCAACCCTCCCATAATTTCTTTTTTTTTTTTCTCCCTTAATTTCTGAGGAAGTCATATTCTCTTGGCCTTAAGAAATCAGTGAAGTAGAAAATAAGGCTGACCAACTTATTTACTCCTTTAAAAGCCCTGTCTCTAAGTTCAGTCTCATTCTGAGGTACCAGGCATTAGGGCTTCAACATACAAATTTTGGAGAATACAATTCAGTCCATAATACACATTAAAAAGAAACATTTTCCTCTAGCATCTGGGATGATACAGAGGCTTACCTCCACAAGGAGCAGACAGATCCCATGTTCCCTCCATTTTAGGGACCCACAGAAGTTAGAAACAGCAGGCTGTACATCTGAAAAACAAAGTGCTGACACACGTGTGGAAAAACCAACTCGGGAGGCTCCAGGGTTTTTCTGATGTAGTGCATCATGGACATTCCCACAAAGTAGCTTCCGTGAGGGCCTCTCAGGCAGGTCAGGCGAACCTCATGGCACCCTGGTATGTGCCCAGCCCCAGAGCCAGAAGCTGCACTCCTCTGTGGGCCCAAGTCCTGGTGAGTATTTCTCACTGAGAAAGTTCCCTATTATAGGTGACCCTAAACAAAGTCCAAGGCAAATGCCAGATGGCTTCCCTTCCTTCTACTCTGCAATCCATTCTCAGGGCTACTTATGAAACAGAGCTGAGCAGCCATTCCTCAGGATCCCCAACACCTTCTCCTAGGAAGAAGCCGTAGGAGATACTGAGGATAAAATTAGAACATCTCATGTGCATCTAATCAGAGTTCCAGAAAGAGCAAAGAGAATGGGGAAGAGGAAATATATGAGGAGACAATGGCTGAGAATTTTCCACTGTTGATGAAAACACCAATCCATGGCTTCAGGACATCTAGTGAATCAAGCAGGATAAATTAAAAGAAACCAATACGTAGATACATATAGTAAAAGCCTAAAACACCAAAGGGGGGAAAAAAGCACTTAAGAGCAGCCAGAGAGAAAAGATAGATTGCCTACAAAGGATATATAATTAGAGTGAGAGCTAATTTCTCAACAGCAAAAAATTAAAGCCCAGTAACAGCACAATGTTATATTCAAAATGTTAGAAAAAACTGTTAATCTAGAATTCCATGATCAGTGAAAATTTCCTTCAAAAATAAGGATGAACTAAAAATTTTTTTTAATTGAGTTTATTTTTTAGGGCAGTTTTAGGTACATAGCAAAATTGAACAGAAAGTACAGATTTCCCATATACTCTCTGACCCTACACATGCACAGCCTCCGCCACTATCCACATTTCCCACCAGAGTGGTACAGTTGTTATGATCTATGAACCTATACTGCTTATCATTACCACCGAAGTTTACATTAGGGTTCACTCTTGGTGTTGTATGTTTTATGAGTTTTGGCAAATGTATAATAACATGCATCTGCCATTATAGTGTCATACAGAATATTTTCACTGTCCTAAAAATCTCCTGGCTCCACCTTTTCATCCCTCCCTCCCTCCTAAGCCCTGGAAATCACTACTATTGTTACTGTTTCCATAGTTTTACGTTTTCCAAATGTCATATGGTTGGAATCATACAGTATGTACCCTTTCCAGATTGGCTTCTTTCACTTAGTAATATGCATTTAAGGTTCCTCCATGTCTTTTCATAGTTTGATAGTTCATTTCTTTTTAGTGCTGAATAATATTCCATTATCTGGATGTACCACAATTATTTATCCATTCACCTACTGATAAACATCTTGGTTGTTTCTAAGTTTTGGCAATTATAAATAAAGCTGCTGTAAATATTTGTGTACAGGTTTTTGTGTGGATATACATTTTCAACTCATTTATGTAAATACCAAGGAGCATGATTGTTGGACTGTATTAGTTTTTGTTAGAAAATGCCAAACTGTCTTCCAAAGTGGCTGTACTGGGGGCAGGGGGAATTGGATGAAGGTAATCAAAAGGTACAAACTTCGAGTTTTTAGATAAATAAGTACTAGGGGTGTAATGTATAACATGATAAATATAATTAACACTGCTGTACATTATGCATGAAAGTTGTTAAGAGAGTAGACCCTAAGAGTTCTCATGCCAAGGGAAAAATTTTTTTCCTATTTCTTTAATTTTATATCTATGTGAGAGGATGGATTTCACTAAACTTATTGTGATAATCATTTCATGGTGTATGTAAGTCAAACCATTATGCCGTACACCTTAAACTTATACAGTGCTGTACGTCAACTACACTCAGTAAAGCTGGAAGAAAAACAAAACCAAAAACAAAGCCACTGTATCATTTTGCATTCCCACCAGCAATGAATGAGAGTTCCTGTTGCTCTACATCCTTCTAGCACTTGGTGTTTTGGAGTTTGGCCATTCTAAGAGATGTGTAGTGGTATCTTGTTATTTTAATTTGCAATTCCATAATGACATAAGATTTTGAGCATTTTTCACATGCTTATTTGCCATCTGTACCTCTTCTTTGGTGAGGTGTTATTCATGTCTTTTGCCCATTTTAAAATAGGCTAAAAACATTTTAAGAGGAACAAAAACTGGGATAAACCAATAAATTCTCACTAAAAGAACTCGATAGATTGCACCTCTGCAAGGAGAAAAATCATCTCAGAAGGAAGGTCTGAAATGCAAGAAGGAATTACCCAGTTACTATTTTATACAGGATGATATTATTTTCCTCCAGAAATGATTTATTTCACTTTAGCATAAGGACAGGCCATCTTAATTTAGTCTGAGATGGGTGATAGAAAGCTGGGCTTTGGTTTTAACAGACTGGTTTATTTTGTTAGTTCTTATTCTGAGAGTGTAAGTCTTCAGGGGTCCCAAGTGAAAACCTGGCAGTATTTACAGGAACCCCACCTACCTGGTGGGCACTGAACTTCCATTTTTGTTCCATTTTACCCATGAGACCGCCTAAAACTCTGCTTTATCCACAGTCCAGTCCCTCAGCCACAGCTTTTCTGTCAGCTTCTCTGTGGCTCAGCTCCTCAACCTCTAGAACAATGCTTACTGGTCAGTAAATGCCCCAAGGCAAAAGCTGTGCCATGTCAGGCTCACTTCTAAGTTTCCTTCTCTCTAGGACCTTAGTATCTTAAGTCTTCACTGCCTTGTTAGCTCTCTGATTTTTAAAATAGATTTTTAAATCTATTTAAATACAGCTTTCTTAATTGTTCTTAGCCAGAGGGCTAGTTTGTGCAAGCTGGTCTAAGGCTGAGGGACGACTGTACATTGAATAGCATGTTGATTGATTATCCACCTTTCTTGCCTCTAGGAACAACTTAAGGTTAACAGCCATCACTATAAATCCCTAAGCGTCAAAGATCAAGGCACCCTGGTTGCCACTATAGCCTTGCTGCCAATTGTAGTAATTATGCCCACCTTTTCTCTGATGATTAAGTGCCCCCAACCTGGCCACTGCCATTCTAGGGATCCCATCGTGCCCATTGATATTAGGGAGTCAACGGAAGCGTCCTCCACCTTCAACCCAGCTTACAGAGAACATCCACTACCAAGCTATGCAATGATGCCTGTTTCTTCTCACTAGTGCATCCCTTGCTGTGTTAGTGAAGGAGTGTTCTCTGTGCCCTCTAGGGAATGTCGTCAGAGCTTCAACACCACAGAAAGGAAGTTCTGGTACCTCCATTTCATATTCTGTAGGCCTTCATCAGGGTCAGGTTTCAAAGGGCCATTCCAGCAAATTGTCAAGATTAGCTCTTGGCAAGGTGTTCTTGCCAAAACATTAAATCCTGAGTCAGTAAGTAGCCCCCATGTCAATGAATTCAAACCTACTCAACTCTTAAGTTCTTCTAAACTAATAGCCTCAGGTCCACTATGCTCTGGATTCTGACAGTACATATTAATGAGCTCCTTTCACTTCCTTGCCAAGACTGTATGTCAGTTTTGAAAAGCTATTGCCTCTCAGCTTCAAACCTACTTTTTATACTCTGCTGGAACTGGGGTTCTGCAAACCAATTTCTCCTTTGCCAGCTCTTTCTCTGTTAGAATCTGTCAATAGCAGAAGCTAGATTAGGAGGCTGGAGGAAGAAGGGACTTGATCCTTTCTGTTTGCTTCCTATTCTTTATTTCTTTTCCTACTCCCACCTTTAATATTCATATTCCTAACCCTAAGGTTAACCCTGGCAGCAACAGTTTGTTCCAGTAGCAGCAACTGATTAGTTTGCAGTTTTTCCCATATTCATAGAACCAACCTCAGCACAACCTCATTTCCCTCTGGGACCGCAGCATCAGCCAGTCAGCACTCCCTCAGAGGTCTGGATCCCATTCCCATAAACCCATTTCCTGAGCTCAGAAATACTACCAACAGTGGGGCAGTGCCCACTTCTCAGAGGTCTGAGTTTCAGGCCCTCCAAGGTACTAGGTTTTAATATTGTTAACCCTTTCCCTTTGATACCCAGCCATACAGGTGGTAATTGCTTCCCACAGTTGCTAGCTTCATAAAATACCTTATTGTTCCCTTTTTATTTTTATTTATTTATTTATTTATTTATTTATTTATTTATTTATTTATTTATGGCTGTGCTGGGTCTTCGCTGCTCTGCGCGGGCTTTCTCTAGTTGCAGCGAGCAGGGGGCTACTCTTCGTTGTGATGTGCGGGCTTCTCATTGTGGTGGCTTCTCTTGTTGCAGAGCATGGGCTCTAGGCACACAGACTTCAGTAGCTGCAGCACTCAGGCTCAGTAGTTGTGGCACATGGGCTTAGTTGCTCCGCAGCATGTGGGATCTTCCTGGAACAGGGCTCAAACCCATGTCCCCTGCATTGGCAGGTGGATTCTTAACCACTGCGCCACCAGGGAAGCCCTTCCTGTTCCCTTTTTAAAAAAATGGTTTTTTATTGTGGTAAAAGTCACATAATATAAAACATACTATTTTAACCATATGTAACTGTACAGTTCAGTGGCACTAAGTACATTCACATTGTTGTGCAACTCTCACCATCAATCCATCTCCCAAATTTTTCACCTTCCTAAACTGAAACTCTGTCCCCTTTAAACACTAACTCCCCCCTCCCCCTCCCCCCTCCCCTCCCCTGGCATCTACCAATGTACTTTCTGACTCTATGAATTTGACTATTCTAGTCAAATTCAATGCTTCATATAAGTGGAATCAAACAGTATTTGTCTGCACTTATTAATGTGTATTGGAATGCATTTTTAAGGTTAACTTAATATATGTCCTGCAAACAGATTGTACCTTCTCTTTTTTTGTCCCTGTGCTATACAGTAGTCACTGACCAGCCAACTACTTCATACACAGTAGTGTACATATGTCAATCCCAATCTCCCAATCCATTCCACCCCCCACCCCCTTGGTGTCCATACATTTGTTCTGGATTTCTGTGTCTCTATTTCTGCTTTGCAAATAGGTTCATCTGTACCATTTTTCTGAATTCCACATATATGCATTAATATACGATATTTGTTTTTCTCTTTCTGACTTATCTCACTCTGTATGACAGTCTCTAGGTCCATCCACATCTCTGCGAATGCACAATTTTGTTCCTTTTTATGGCTGAGTAATATTCCATTGTATATATGTACCACATCTTCTTTATCCATTCATCTGTTGCTGGACATTTAGGTTGCTTCCATGTCCTGGCTATTGTAAACATTGCTGCAATAGTTTTTTAAGGAACTTCCATACTGTTCTCCATAGTGGCTGTATCAATTTACATTCCCACCAATGGTGTGAGAGGGTTCCCTTTTCTCCACACCGTCTCCAGCATTTATTTTTTGATGATGGCCATTCTGACCAGTGTGAGGTGGTACCTCATTGTAGTTTTTTTTTTAAATTAATTAATTAAGTTATTTATTTATTGGCTGCTTTGGGTCTTTGTTGCTGCACGCCAGCTTTCTCTAGTTGCGGTGAGCGGGGGCTACTCTTTTTTTTTTTTTTTTTTTTGTGGTATGCGGGCCTCTCACTGTTGTGGCCTCTCCCGTTGCGGAGCACAGGCTCCGGATGCGCAGGCCCAGTGGCCATGGCTCACGGGCCCAGCCGCTCCGCGGCATATGGGATCCTCCCAGACCGGGGCACGAACCCGTATCCCCTGCATCGTCAGGCGGACTCTCAACCACTGCGCCACCAGGGAGGCCCTGGGGGCTACTCTTTGTTGCAGTGCACAGGCTTCTCATTGTGGTGGCTTCTCTTGTTGCAGAGCACAGGCTCTAGGCACATGGGCTTCAGTAGTTGTGGCATGCGGGCTCAGTAGTTGTGGCTCATGGGCTCTAGAGCACAGGTTCAGTAGTTGTGGTGCACGGGCTTAGTTGCTCTGCAGCATGTGGGATCTTCCCAGACCAGGGCTCGAACCCGTGTCCCCTGCATTGGCAGATGGATTCTTAACCACTGAGCCACCAGGGAAGCCCACCTCATTGTAGTTTTGATTTCCATTTCTCTAATAATTAGTGATGTTGAGCATCTTTTCATGTGCCTCTTGGCCATCTGTATATGTTCTTTGGAGAAAAGTCTATTTAGGTCTTCCGCTCATTTTTTGATTGGGTTGTTTGGGGTTTTTTTGATATTGAGCTGCATGAGCTGTTTGTATATTTTGGAGATTAATCCCTTGTCAGTTGCTTCGTTTGCAAATATTTTCTCCCATTCTGAGGGTTGTCTTTTTGTCTTTTTTATGGTTTCCTTTGTTGTGCAAAAGCTTTTAAGTTTCATTAGGTCCCATTTGTTTATTTTTGTTTTTATTTTCATTACTCTAGGAGGTGGGTCACAAAAGATCTTACTGTGATTTATGTCAAAGAGTGTTCTTCCTATGTTTTCCTCTAAGAGTTTTATAGTATCCAGCCTTACACTTAGGTTTTTAATCCATTTTGAGTTTATTTTTGTGTATAGTGTGGGAGTGTTCTAATTTCATTCTTTTACATGTAGCTGTCCAGTTTTCCCAGCCCACTTATTGAAGAGAAGACCATAATTCCAAAAGATACATGTACCCAATGTTCACTGCAGCACTATTTACAATAGCCAGGACATGGAAGCAACCTAAATGTCCATCAACAGAGGAATGGATAAAGAAGACGTGGTACATATATTGTTCCCTTTTTGCTTTTCTCATTTTCAAATGCCTGCTTAACAGTTATTTATATTCAATTCCCTCTATTAAAGTAACTGGTATAGTTTCTGTCTCCTGACTGGGCCCTAACTGAAACAGGCTATCTGAGATCTGACTCTGATTATTAGCCCAGAGGCAGTGAGGGATGTTGAGGGAGGGTCACAAGGAGAACAAATGTCATCATGTGAAGCATATGTTTCAGGAGAAATAATTATTCTGTCTCCAAACAAGGAGAAGCTACTCTACTCTGGTAATGGGGAAAGGGCTGCTTATGCCAGTTAAGGAGGCCTCAGAAAAACTGGGGCTTTCAAGAGTCTCAGGTTTTCCCACCCAAAATTTCCTATCACAGGTCTCATGGTCTTACTCTTTCCCTATAAGAGCCCCAACTTTGATAAAGAAGAATGTCAAAGGTACACAGCTATTCTCCCTTGAAGTGCTACAAAGACCTGCAAATAATCAGACCCTGAGCCTAATTTTCAGCTCAGTCTGCCTTATGGCTGTAGGAGATAAGGGTCTGCTATAAAGTTGCCATAGACATATCCTAGTATTCGGAGCGTATCTTTAAGTGGAGTTAGAGTGCCCTGAGCCTATAATTCTCATTTGGAAAGGTCTCCAGTGCTGTCAGAAGAGTCAGTGTATTCTGCAATCCTTATATAATAATTAACATGGTTCCCATAAATCCCAGCCACTGTAACTGCCATTGCCTTGCTCTCCATCTGCCCTTCACCCAAATTAACCAAAGTGTAAAGCTTAAGACATCTGAAAGCCATGGCATGGCAGAAGTTATTGCCAGGACTTCGGTGGCGGTCCAGTAGTTAGGACTCCGTGCTTCCAATGCATGGGGCACAGGTTTGATCCCTGATTGGGAACTAAGATCCTGCAAGCCACGCAGAGCCACCAAAAATAAATAAATAAATAAATGCCAACCTACTTATTCTCAGCAGTAGGTTCCTATTATTTTAGAGAGGTGAGTGATCCAACTCCAAAATTTCATTCCAAGGGTTCATTACACCTGATACCAATTGTCATAGCCCAGGTCTCCTCAGAAAGCAGAGCCTGTGGCAAGGATTGAAGCGCTGACACTTTATTTGGGAGTTACAGTAAGTCCCCTACATACAAACCTTCAAGTTGTGAACTTTCAAAGATGGGACTGTGCCCCTGTAGGGCAGCTGTTGTACTGTACTGCTGTACTTTTCAAGGTACCGTACTGTAAGATTAAAAATGTTTTATTTTTTGTGTTTGTTTGTTTGTTATGTATTATTTGTGTGAAAAGTATTATAAACATGTTACAGTACAGTACTATATAGTCGATTGTGTTAGTTGGGTACCTAAGCTAAATTTATTGGACTTACAATCAAATTGGACTTACGAACGTGCTCTCGGAATGGAACTCATTCGTATGTAAGGGACTTACTGTATAAGCCCAGGTTGGTGAGGCTGAGGAAAAGGGGGAAGTGAGGGGAGAAAGAAGTGAAGCAATGTGATGTGATACACTGGCCACAACGTCACACGGAGGCAGGAAGAAGCATAGCAAGTCTCAGCAGGTATGTTTGCTTGTCTCATGGAATTGCTGCAGAAGTGCTGAAAGGAGAACGTATACCTTAGAACAGTGCAGAGAAAGGGCAAAAGAGCGAGGAATTGATATGGCAGACTCCCTTTTTCTCTCCCATACCCCATTTTTCAAGGTTTACTCCACAGGAGCTTACTTCCCTGAACTTCCAAACCACATCACCCAGTCATCAGCAGCCACATAAGAAGCCAGACCTCATTCCACACAGTGTGGCATTACGTCTATGTCTGCAAGTGAAGGGGAGAAGCTCTAAGAAGGCACACAAACATGTGTCCAGTACAAACAGGAATTCCCAAAACTGATGTAAGAAGGCAAAGAAAACTGGAAGGGTTCTATAACCGTTAAAGAAATTCAATCAATCATTTAAAATCTTCCCACAAAGAATACACAAAGGCCAGATAGTTCTATAGGTAAGTCTCAACAAACTTTCAAGTCATATGTAATTCCAAACATATATAAACATTTCCAGAGAATAAAAGGGAATATTTTACAATTCATGTTGTGAAGCTAATATATATTATAATAAAATCAGAAGGGGATTGTATAAGAATAGAAAATTATGATCCTATACTCACTCATGAACATGGATGCAAAAACTGTAAACAAATGTTATTAATTCAGGGACTTCTCTGGTGGCACAGTGCTTGAGAGTCCGCCTGCCAACACAGGGGACACGGGTTCAAGCCCTGATCTGGGAAGATCCCACATGCCACGGAGCAACTAAGCCCGTGCGCCACAACTACTGAAGCCCACACGCCACAGCTGCTGAAGCCTGTGTGCCTAGAGCCCGTGCTCCGCAACAAGAGACGCCACTGCAATGAGAAGCCCGCGCACCGCAATGAAGAGTAGTCCCCGCTTGCCGCAGCTAGAGAAAGCCCGCACGCAGCAATGAAGACCCAATGCAGCCAAAAATAAAAAATAAATAAATTTATTTTAAAAAAATGTTATTAATTCAAATCCAGCATGTATAAAAAGATATTACATAATAAACTAACTTGAGTTTATTCCAGGAGTTCAAGATTCTATATTAGAAAATCTATTAATATACTTTACTACATTAACCAATTAAAGAGATAAATCACATTATATCAATGCAAAAAAAATTACTGAAATTTAAAATCCATTTATTATAACTACTTTTAGCAAAGCTGAAATAGAAAGGAACTTCTTTAAGCTGATAAGCTTACAGCAGATACTGTGCTCGATGGTGATATGTAAAAGTATTCCTCTGAAAGCAAGGACAATGCAAGAATGCCTGCAGGACCACTGTATGTGCCCTTCACAATCCCAGGGAGCACCATTTACATCATAACCATTGCAGATTTGAATATGTATCATGAGGATTTCCTACCAGACAGGAGTAAAGTATCTTGAGCAAGAGGCTTTTTCTTCCAGTTTGCACAAAGGCTTTATATGGGCATGTGGTGGCCCTGGATAACGTTAACTCCATTTCTGTTAAAAACTATGACTGATGGTCCTGGACTTTGCAATAAGATTTTATAAGTAGTACTAATAAATATGAGGATTATAACAGAAGACACAAAACTCATACATATATACACATATGTATATATATACATATATATGTATGTATATATGCAAATGATACAATATGACAAAAATAAAACCCAAAAGAAGATAAAGTCAGTCAAATGATTATAAGGAACAAGACTTCAGCAAATTGCTGGATCAATATACAAAATCAATTATACTATTACACATCACCAACAAATAGAAATGCAAGTTTAAAGAAGATATCACCTATAATACTTACAAAAATATAAGGTGCCAAAGAATAAATCTAACAAAATATGAGAGAAAATTTAAAACTTTACTGAAAGACATTTTCAAAGGACCTTAACAAGTGAAGAGACCTACTATGTTTATGCATATGAAAACTCAATACCATAATTTGGAACCTGATCTAAAAATTCAATGCAACTTCTATCAAAATCCCAACAGTTTTTTTCATGGTACTTACTTAGTTGATTCTAAAATGTCCATGAAAGAATGAGAGTCTAAGAACAGCCACTGCAGTCCTAAAGAGGGAGATCACAGAGAGAGAACTTGCCCCACTAGATACCAGGCTTTAATAGCTAGGCCAATCTGATACTGACATGGGGTAGAGCAGTGGTTCTCAAGAGAGGGCGATTTTTCCCCCAGGGAACATTTGGCAACTTTTGGTTGTTACAGCTGGAGAGGACGGAGGGGATGCTACCATCATCTAGTGGGTAAAGGCCAGGATGCTACTAAACATCCTACATTACACAGGTCAGCTCCCACAACAAAGAATTATCACATTCAAATGCCAATAGTGCCAAGGTTGCGAAATCCTGGGGAGAGAGGTAGACCAACAAATAACTAACAAAAACTACAACCTTGGGGTGGGCATATCCAGCAGGAAACAGCTGGAACACTCATGTTAGGTAACTTGAGGAGAGTTTACTTAATAAAGGGACCATTATAAAAGTGAGAACAGGGTGTAGGAAAACCATGAGGGAAAATGCAGTCCCCTGGGGCTAATCACAGGAGCTGTAACAGAAGAGGGAATAGTTACTGAAACTCTGAGCTCCAGAGGGCTGTGTGGAGAGGGCCACTGGTAGGAGCTGGGACACTCAGTCAAGGGACACAGCCAGCATGCAGCAACCTTGCAAGGAGAGAGCTGGGAGGACACGTATCCTGACTTGACTGAGCTCCCAGCCAAACCCAATGGGGAGCCCGTGAGCAAAGAAGTCATTAACGTAGTCCACACAGGTCTCTGCCTCCCAGGACTTGGGAAAGGTTAAAGAAGGGGTGGGAGAGGGTCTGAAGGAGCAAACAGAAGCTCTCCAGCACAAACAGAAGGATTTCATAAATAAACCCCCAAAGTACAGATTATTAAGGAGAAGATGGATAGTCAACATTCCTCAAATTTACCATAAGCAGAGTGAAAAGATAAGCCACAATCTAGGACAAATATTTGTATCATGTATAAAAGACAAAGGATTAGTTTCCAGAACACGTAACAAAGTCCTCATAATCAATAAGAAAAAGATAAATAACCCACTAGGAAAAAAAAGGTAAATGACATGAATAAGCATTTCTCAGAACAGGAAACACAGATGGCCAATAAACATATAAAGAGATGTTCAACCTTGTTAGTAGTCAGGGAAATGCAAAATTAAACCACAGTGAGATAACATTTTACACCCACCAGACTGGCAAAAATGAAAAAGTCAGATATTACAAGTCTTGCCCAGGATGTGAAGTAAAAGGAATTCTTACACGTTGTAAAGTATACGTGTAAGCAGGACAGTAAACTGGTACTTCTGAAATGTAGTACTTAGTAAAATGGAAGATGCATGTACTCTTTGACCCAGAATTTCAATCTACTAAAGAAATTCTAAAGAAATTCTTGCATGTGTACATCAGGAGCTATAAGCAAGTATGTTCATAACAGCACTGGGGTTTTTTTTTAAATAAATCTTTTTATTTTAGAATAATTTTAGATTTACAGAAAAATTGTGAGGAGAGTACAGAGTACTCCACACTCAATTTCCCCTCTTATTAACATCTTATATAAGAAATGTACATTTGTCACATTGATGAACTAATACTGATATGTTATTATTAATTAAAATCTATACCTTATTCAGATTTCCTTATTATTTGTCTAATGTTCTTTTTGAATTGTTTTTAATTGCTAAAATTGGGGGAAAAACATAAATATCCATCAGTAGATAAATAAATTGTGGTTTATTCATTCACCAGATTACAGTAAATACAGCAAATGAAGGTATAGCTACATGGGTCAACATGGATGAATCTGAAAACATTTTGTCGAGCAATAAAAGTCAGTTTTAAATATACCCAACATGATCCCATTTATGAAAAGGTTAAAAGTCAGCAAAATACAATCATATATAATTTGAGCATATTTATATATGTGATAAAACTAAAAAGAACAGCAAAGAAATAATTAACCAAAAAATCAAGACGGTGGTTATCTCTGGTGGGGTTGGAGTGAGATGCTATGGAAGAGACATCTTCACGGGATAGGGTGGTGGGCACATGGGGTTTTATTTTGTTAAGCTTTAAACTGTCCATGTACATTTTATTTTATTTTATTTTGTATGTATGATACATTTCATAATAATTCTAAAGCTCTTACCCCCTTGCTCTTTTTTTCCCCCTAAAGCATATTTTCCACACAGTCCTCATCCTCCAGAATTCTGGCTTAAGGGAAAAGGTGATGCATTAGTGTCAGAGGAAACAGGAACCCCAGCCCTCCATGCCCAAACCAAAGAAATGTGATTATGTCTCTTATCATCCTTTCAAATCCCACCACACATCATGGTGCTTCCTGTTTCTCAGAAGCTGAAAAAGGTGCTGACATAATGTAATGAGTGGAAGCAAGGCTGTTTATACAGATCCACCCAGAACCCTGGGTATCACCCCAGTGGACAGGCTGGACTCTCAGCTGTGGTCAGGCGCAAAGGCCAAACTCAGGCCCCTAGTTGGGGAATGACCCCAAGTTTGAAGATTCATGGAGCAGGTGACTCTCGCTGTATAAGTAAGCAAGGCCACGTCATCTGCCCTCAAAGAAGCCTTGCACCACAGTGAAGGCACTGCTGGGCTCTGGGCTTGGACTCCAGCTGGGGCCTGGGGATGTCTGCCACCACCTGTGCCTTCAATTCCTCCACATCCATCCCTCCCTTGTCTGGGCACATGGTTGTTTATCCATCACCCAGAAAACACTCACTGAGCACCTGTGATGTGCCACTCACTGTTCTCAGTACTGGTGACATGGCAAGGTGCAGGACATAGGCCTGCTCTAGCAGCATTACAGCATTACACCAGCAGACAGGTCAGACAATAGGCAAATGAAACAACTATAAACTGTGGTAAGTGCTATCCAGGAAAAACAGGCAAAGGTGGAGGAAAATAACCCCATGCCAAGGTGTAAGTATGAAAGTCAGGGTACCCAAGTTCAAATTCTACTGCCTATTCTCTGGGTAAGTTAACTAACCTTCCTAGGCCTCAGTTTCCCTTTCTATAAATTGGAAGTGATAAACAAACTTACTGTATAGAGTTGACTGAACATTTATTCTTTCAAAAAATATTTGCTGAGCACCTCTATGTGCCAGGCACAAAGGATTATTAGTGAAGATGACAACAAGGCCTTGCCCAAAAGGTGCTTACAATGTATTGGAGGAAGTTGCTGGATAAGCAAAGGCCATTTCAGGTAGTGATAAGGGCTAGGTACTGATATGACAGAGGGAGATCAGGGAGGTGCTGGGGAGCAAGGGCCACCTTACATGTCAGGGAAGTCCTCTGTGCTAATAGTGAAAAGGAGCCAGCTCTGGGGAAGTCTGGGGGAAGAGACTGCCAAACAGAAGGACTACCAAGTGTGAAAGTCCTGAAGTGGTGTGAACTTGGTGCAGTTGAGGAGCAGCAGGAAGACAGAGGCGGCTGGAGCACATTAGTTGAGGGTCAGGAGACAAGGCTAGGGAGGGAAGGGAGGGCCCATGCAGGCCATGAGAACACTTGGCATTTCTTCTACTATGGGAACTCACTGAATGTTTAAAGCAGAGGAGGGACATTACCTGACATGTTCTTAAAAGATCTCTTGCGTCTGTGTGGAAACAGATGAGTGTACTAATGTTTAATAAAGAAAATAAGTTAGGAGGCTATTACTCTAGTGTTGGTGGCTTGAACTTGGGTCTGTGTGGGATACAGGATGAACAGTGTGGGATGGGCTGGAGGAGGCAGAATCCCATCATGCAAGGCTTGTAGTGGGACCACTCCCTGCAGCTTCTTCCCTGCCCTTGGGATCCATATCTGAACTCCACTTTCTGTTGGAAAAGCCCTCCCCCTCTTTGAATTCCACCCTCTCTGTAGGTCGTAGGCCTCCCTGGACCTAGGGTCCCTGCCTCCTTTCTCCCCACCTGCTGCCTCATAGCCCTGGAGCCCTCTTGTGTAACTCAGATGAATGCTAGGCTCATCCAGCTCCTGAAACCTGGATGAGCAGGCTCCAACTCCCATCTGCCCACATGCAGCATTTGCCAAGGTAGCCGCATGTCCCAGGGGCTTCTGTTCGCGTGACCATCACTGGGTTCCTGCTCCTGCTGTTTATCCAGATACTTTACGAGTGCTGCTCCTAGAATGCAGCCCTTTCCACTGTATCCTGTTCACACAGCAAAGCTGACCAGCCACCCAGATCTCTATGACAGAAGCAATCTCAAACTGAACACTAGTGTTCCTGGTCTTTGAAGTTGTGTGGTGGATTTTCCTCTTCTCCATCCCCTTTTCATGCCCTCATCTCCAACTCTGTGCCATCTTGCCAGCTCCCCATCCCTTCTCATCCAATTCCAGTTCATTTCTAATACAGAGCAATTTCCTAGCTCTTTTGGGACCTCAGCTCCTATTTTCACCCAGGGACCCACGATCTCAGCTTCCCGGCTCCCTCTACTGTCTGACCCAGGTATTTCCCCAAGAATTCCTGCTAACACTGGATACTGTGACTGGCTGCAAGGCTGCCATTGAAGCCCGGGCACATATAGTGGTCCTAAGAGTTTAAGGTGCTTAAGACATATCAGAAAACAAATGAAACCTGTCTGACACAGAAGCCTAGGCTGAAGGAAGCCAAGCTCTGTTTACACAGTTTTCAGGGGCGTTCACATGCCCCAACACCGCCCTCTGGTGGCTGACAGATGTTAATTCTAAAACCCACTGTTCCCACCTCTGAGGCCAAGCACCAGCCTTCCCCACCTTGATGCCCAATGGCTTATTCCCCAGGTGTAGACAGAGCCACGTCCTTGGACCGAGTTCTGTCTTCTTCAAAGGAGCCATTAGATTTCTGGGGGCCTACCCAGTTGAGTCTCAGCAGTGGTCTGAGTCCAGTCAAGGAAAGAGGTCAGGTGGGACCTTGAGCTTGAATGGCCTAAGGGATCTAGAGATCACCACCCATCTTTGGTCTCAAGTCCTTCTCTTGACCACTTCACATCTCACAGCTTTTTGATCTCCACCCTAAACACTGCCCCAATGGGCATCAAGAACAAATCCAGGGGACAAGGGTGACTCTGGCCAATGGTTAGAACCATATGCACTGACAATTAAAATTGTGTCCAAGCATCACTTTTTCTCTCCTCATCCCTCAGGCTCATATCAGTGTTAGCTCCGTCAGAGGAAGGGGCCTGCCTTACTCATTCCTCAGATGCTAACACAGTGCGGGCAATCCACAAATTTCAGACGGCAGAGTGAACGGATGCAGGGATGAATGCGTGTAATGAATGTGGCTCATTCGCCCCCTCCTGCCTTCTCATCCTGCCTCTAGAATGCAGTGCGCTGTGGCTCTTAATAGCTTTTCACTTAACTACCTCCCCTACTCTCCCACCTCCAGCCCTCAAGTGACAATCTTTCTGGTTCCCCTCTGGCCTTGGTCTCCAAGATCCGCGCTTGTTGTAAGAACACTGGGCTAGGTTGTGTCAGGAATCCCAGCTCTGCCATCAATAAGCTCCTGGAGGTTCTCATCGCCCCATCCATAACCAAAATGGGGCACTCCCAGCCCTAGAAAGTAAGTGGAATGAGAAGGTACCCAACCTTACTTAGGACTGTGATGTCCTAACCCAGAGCTGCAGTTCTCTCTTTCAGCAACAAAAGTGTTGCAGGCGTGATGTAAAAATATACATACATTCACAAATGTACAAGACAAAAGCTTCCCAGAAGTATCCTCCATTAGTTGGGGATATGTTGTCACTTTATAGCCTCGGTGTCTTTCACTTTGCCAGGAGGGCACTTTAATTATCCATCTTTCATACATGGGGAAAGTGAGGATTAGAGAGGCCAAGTAACTTGCTCGAAGTCACACAGCTTGTGAATGGTAGCTTGGGATACAGAATGAGGACAAAAGATAAGTGCTGGGAGAGCATTCTGAAAAGAGAAAGTTTTCTCAAGTGCTCAGCTTTACCATCAGCTGTTTTCTGTCACTCAGGCTGTGGATGCAAAGGTTAAACAGTGTTAGCAGTAGCCAGCTACAGGAGGATTTCTAAGTTGGGTGGGGATTGGGGTGGGTGGGGGTGTGCTCCAGCTTTGGGCTCCCACATTTTCTGTTCCTGTAACTCTGGATTACAAAACTCAATTTCTTTGTCACCAGATCCTGTGCTCCTTGAGGGCAACCACTGCATTTTATTCTACAGCTTTACTGAGGTATAATTAACATAGAAGAAACTGAACTTAGTTAAAGTATACAATTTAATGTTTGGAATCTGTATGCACCTGTGAAACCATCACCACAATCAAGATAGCAAACAGATCAATCACCCCCAAAAGTTTCTTTGTACCACTTAGCAATCCCTTCTACTCTTTTTGTGCCTCCCCTCCCCTAGGCAATCATGGATATGTTTTCTGTCACCAAAGTTTGTATCTTCTAGAATTTTATAAAAATAGGATCATCCTCAGCCTAGTTTCTTTGACTCAGCAGAATTATTTTGGGATTTATCCATATTGTAGTATATATCAATACAGCTGACCCTTGAACAACATGGGTTTGAACTGCAATGAGTCCAGTTAAATGAAGATTTTTAAAAATAAATACATATATGTGTTGTAAATGTATTTTCTTTTCCTTATTGTTTTCTTAATAACATTTTCTTTTCTCTAGCTTACTTATTTCTAAGAATACAGTATATAATACATATAGAAAATATGTGTTGGGGAATTCTCTGGCAGTCCAATGTTAAGACGCTGTGCTTCCACTGCAGGGGGCATGGGTTCAATCCCCGGTCAGGGAACTAGGATCCTGCAAGCCACGTGGCGCGGCCAAACCAAAAAAATGTGTGTGTGTGTGTGTGTGTGTGTGTGTGTGTGTGTGTGTGTGTTAATCGACTGTTTGTGTTATCTGTTAAGGCTTCCAGTCAACAGTAGGATATTAGTAGTCAAGTTTTGGGGCAGTCAAAAGTTATATACGGATTTTGATTGTATAGGGGAATCGGCATCCTTAACCCTTGCGTTGTTCAAGGGTCAACTGTAGTTTATTCCTTGTTTGATTTATTTTTAAATTAACATGCAGTTTAAAAAAAAACTTTGGGCTTCCCTGGTGGTGCAGTGGTTGAGAGTCCACCTGCCAACACAGGGGACACGGGTTTGTGCCCCGGTCCGGGAAGATCCCACATGCCGCGCGGAGCGGCTGGGCCTGTGAGCCATGGCCGCTGGGCCTGTGCATCCGGAGCCTGTGCTCCACAACGGGAGAGGCCACAACAGTGAGAGGCCCGCATACTGCAAAATAAATAAATAAATAAATAAAATAAAAATAACTAAAAAAAAATCTTTTTTTTGTGAACAGTTCTATGAATTTTAACATGGGTATATTTGAGTAACCAACACCACAGAATTAGAATACAGAACAAAAAAATCCTTGATGCTATCTCCAACTCCTCTACCCCTAACCTCTGGGAACTAATGATCTGATCTCCAACAACATAGTTTTGTCTTTTCAAGAATGTCATATTAATGGAATCAGTCAGCACATAGCTTTTTGAGATCAGCTTCTTTTACTCAGCATGATGACTAAGAAATTCACCCAAATCATGTGTTCATTTCTCTCTCTTCTTTCTCCCTTCCTCCCTCCCTCTTCCTTCCCTTCCTCCCCCCCTTCCTTCCTCCCTCCCTTCCTTCCTCCCTTCCTTCCTTTTGTTTTTTTGAAGAGTAGTATTTCATTGAATGGATGCATGAGTTTATCCATTCACTTGTTGCATATTTGAGTTGCTTCCAGTATTTCACAATTATAAATAGAGCTGCTATAAACATTTGTGTACAGGTACTTGTGTGAACATACATCTTCATTTATCTAGGATAAACACCTAAAAGTAGGATCGCTGGATGATATAATAAATGAATGTTTAACTTCATAAGAAACTGCTAAATTGTTTTCTAAAGTGGCTATATCATTTTGTGTTTCCATCTGTAACGTATGAGAATTCCAGTGGCTCCACCTCCTCACCAACACTTCGTCTTGCCAATATTTTTTTATTTTAACCATTCCAATAGATGTGCAGTGATAGCTCATCAGTTTTAATTTGCATTTACCTATTAATGATGCTGAAACAGTTTCATTTGATGTAATTGTTGATATATTATTGCTTAAGTCTGCCACTTCATTTTTTTGTTCATTTTCTGTTTGTTCTCTCACTTCTCATTTCTTTATTTTCTTGTCTCTGCCTTTTGAGTTCTTTATATATTTTAGATATGTCTTATCCAATATAGGATTTCAAATATTTTCAAATCTATGGCTTAACTTTTCATTTTCTTGATGATTTCTTTTGAAAATCAAAAGTTTTACATTTTGAAGTCTAACTTGTCAATTTTTCATTTATGGGTTATGCTTTTGGTATTGTAGCTCAGAAATCTTTGCTTAATCCAAGGTCACAAAGATATTCTCCTACATTTACTTCTAAACATTTTATAACTTTTGTCCTTACAATTATGTCTATGATCCATTTTGAGTTAATTTTTGAGTGTTATATGAGGTTATTATGTAACTTCTTCTTCATGCACATAGTTATTCAATTGTCCTAGCACCATTTGTTGAAAATACAATTGAGTTGTCCTGGCACCTTTATTAAAAATGAATTGGGGACATCCCTGGTGGCACAGTCGTTGGGAGTCTGTCTGCCAATGCAGGGGACATGGGTTCGATCCCTGGTCTGGGAAGATCCCACATGTCACGTAGCAACTGAACCTGTGTGTCACACCTACTGAGCAACAAGAGAAGCCACCACAGTGAGAAGCCCGCACACTGTAATGAAGACTCAATGCAGCCAAAAATAAATAAATTAATTAATTTTAAAAAAATGAATTGACTATAAATGTAAGGGTTTGTTTTAGTACTCTCAATTCCGTTCCAAATATATATATGTATAAATTTGGATATACATATATATTTATCTTTTGTCGATACCACACTATTTTGATTACAGTAGCATTATAGTAAGTTTTTAAATTTTTATTATTTTTCTTTGAGTTATATTTGAAACACAAGATTGTGTAAGTTTAAGGTGTGCAATATATTGGTTTGATACATTTATATTGCAATATAATTGTCATAGGAGCAGTTATTGTTTTGATGCTATTGTGAATGAGATAGTTTTCTTTCTTTCTCAGATGTCTCATTGTTAGTGTACAGAAAAGCAACTGATTTCTTTTAATTAAAAAAAAATTTTATTTATTTATTTTGGCTGTGCCAGGTCTTAGTTGTGGCACCCGCAATCTTCGTTGTGGCATGTGGGATCTTTAGGTGCAGCATGCAGACTTCTTAGATGCAGCACGCGGGACTTCTTAGTTGAGGCATGCAAACTCTTAGTTGCATGCATATGGATCTAGTTCCCCGACCAGGGATCAAACCCAGGCCCCCTGCATTGGGAGCATGGAGTCTTACCCACTGGACCACTAGGGAAGTCCCAGAAAAACAACTTCTGTATTGATTTTATTTCCTGCAACTTTACTAAATTCATTGATTAGATCCAATAATTTTTTAAGTTGAGTCTTGGGGATTTTCAATATATAAGATCATATAATCAGCAAATACAATAATTTTACTTCTTCCCTTCCAGTTTGGATGCCTTTTATTTCTTTGTTTTGCCTGACTGCTCTAGTTAGTACTTGGAGTACTATGTTGAATAAGAGTGGTGAGAGTGGGCCCGCTTATCTTGTTCCTTATCTTAAAGGAAAAGCTTTCCATTTTTCTCCATTAATTATAATGTTAGCTGTGGGTTTGTTGTATATGGCCTTTGTTACATTGAGGTATGTCCCTTCTATTCCCAATCTATTGAGGGTTTTTATCCTGAAGGGATGTTGCAGTTTGTCAAATGCCTTTTCTGCATCTATTGAGATGATCATATGATTCTTTCTTTCATTCTATTAATGTGGTATATCACATTTATTGATTTACATTTGTTGAACCATCCTTGTATCCCAGGGATAAATCCCACTTGGCCATTGTATATAATCTTTCTAATAAGTTCTTCAACTCAGTTTGCTAATATTTCGTTGAGAATTTTTGCGTCTATGGTCACCAGGGATATTCGTTTATAATTTTCTTTGCTTGTAGTGTGCTTACCTGGCTTTGGTATCAGGGTAATTCTGGCCTCATAGAATGAGTTTGGGAGCGTTCCCTCCCCTTCCATTTTTTGAGAAGAGTTGGGGAAGGATTGGTATTAATTCTTCTTTAGATGTCTGGTAGAATTCTCCTGTGAAGCCACCTCGCCCTCAAGTTTTCTGTATTGGGAGGCTTTTGATTACTGGTTCAACTTCCTTATTTATTATTGGCCTGTTCAGACTTGCTATTTCTTCCTGGTTCAGTCTTGCTAGGTTGTATGATTCTAAGAAATGATTCCTTTCTTCTAGGTTATCTAATTTACTGGTGTATAACTGTTCATAGTAGTCTCTTATGGTCTTATGTGTTTCTATAGTGTCAGTTATTATCTCTCCTCTTTCATTGTTTGAGTCTTTTCTCTTTTTTTCTACTAGTCTCAATAAAGATTTGTCAATTGTTTATCTTTTTTAAAAAGCAGCTCTTGGGGCTTCCCTGGTGGCGCAGTGGTTGGGAGTCCACCTGCCAATGCAGGGAACACGGGTTCGTGCCCCGGTCCAGGAAGATCCCACATGCCGCGGAGCGGCTGGGCTCGTGAGCCATGGCCACTGAGCCTGCACATCTGGAGCCTGTGCTCTGCAACGGGAGATGCCACAACAGTGAGAGGCCTGCATACCGCAAAAAAAAAAAAATAATAAAATAAAAAAGCAGCTCTTAGTTTCATTGATATTTACTACTGTTTTTCTGGTCTACATTTCATTTTTTTTCTACTCTGATCTTTTTTTTTTGGCGGTACGTGGGCCTCCCACTGCCGTGGCCTCTCCCATTGCAGAGCACAGGCTCCGGACGCGCAGACTCAGCGGCCATGGCTCACGGGCCCAGCTGCTCCGTGGCACGTGGGATCCTCCCGGACCGGGGCACGAACCCGCGTCCCCTGCATCGGCAGGTGGACTCTCAACCACTGCGCCACCAGGGAAACCCTACTCTGATCTTTTTTATTTCCTTCCTTCTGCTAACTTTGGGCTTACTTTGTTCTTCTTTTTCTAGTTCCTTGAAGTAAAAAGCTGGGTTTTTATTTGCAATCTTTCTAATTTCTTAATGTAAGCATTTATCACTATAAACTTCCCTCTCAGAACTGCTTTTGCAGTGTTCCATAGGTTTTGGTAAGTTGTGTTTCTATTTTCATTTGTTCTGAAATATTCTTTGATTTCTCTTTTGATTTCTCCTCTGACCCTTTGGTTGTTCAGGAATGAGCTGTTTAGTTTCCACAATTTGTAGAGTCTCCAGCTTTCCTCATGTTGCTGATTTCTAGTTTCATACCATTGTGATCAAAAAGATACTTGGTATGATTTCAATCTTCTTAAATTTGCTAAGACTTGTTTTATGTCCTACCATATGATCTTTCCTTGAGAATGTTCCATGTGTACTTGAAAAGATAGGTCAAAACAAACAACCAAAATTCCTTGAGAACAGGGCCCATTCTGCTCCCTCTGGTACTGAGAACCTAAACTGGGAATTTAGGCTGCTGTCTTCAAGGCTCTCACCAAGCTGGGGAGGGGGGAATGGGTAAGTTAAAACACCACAAAATTCTCCTACCAAGATTCAGCATTTTGTTTTGTTTTTCTTGATTAAGCATTTCTCTGGTTGCTGTAAAATTTTGATAAGTCTCCAGAGTTCCAATAAAGTTGATTCTGACAGTTTTTGCCAGTTTCTCTGCTGCTTTTGTGTAGAGACAGGCTTTTGAAATTCCCTACTCCTCCATTTTTGCTGACATTACTCGTAGACCATTTACACTTAATGTAATTACTGATATGGTTGGATTTATGTCTAGGGATTTTATTATTTGTTTTCTGTTTTCCTTTCCCTTTATCCTGAGTATATTTGGATTGTTTGAACATTTTTTTTTAGCATTCCATTTAAATGCATCTGTTGTGTTTGTAATTACCTCTCTTTTTTTTTTAGTGATTGCTCTAAGGATTATAATACAATATACATATTTCCTTTTCAGGTCTGCTTAGAATAGACATTTTACCATTTTAAACAGAATGTAAAAACTTACCATCATGTAGGTTCCTTTACTCTCCCCTCCTTCTGTTGTAGTTTTAATATATTACATATACATACATTGAAAACACCACCAGAAAATGTTATAATTTTTGTTTTAAACATAAAACATTTTTTAAAGAACTCAAGAGCAAAAGAGTAGAATGTTAAATTAACCCAGATTTTACCATTCTGTTGTTCTTCCTTCATTCCTGATACTCCAAGTTAACTTCTGGTATCATTTCCGTTCTGTCTGAAGAAATTTTTTTGGAAATTATTTTAGAACAGGTCTGCTGTCAAGGAATTCTCTTAGATTTCCTGCATCTGAAAATGTTTTTATTCACCTTCACTCCTGAAGATATGTATTTTTACTGGATACAGAATTGTATCCAATTCTGGGTTGATAGTTCTTTTCCTCTTGTATTTTAAAGATGTGATCCACTTCCTTCTGGTTTCCACAATGAAATTTTTTTTCTGGCAGATATAAATAAAGTGAAATATGCACACACATATATTAAAATATATACATCTTTTAATATATTCACATAACATAAATACATGTAATATATAATGAAATATATAGTGAAATACACACATACAGGTGTGTATGTGTGTGTGTGTATGTATCTTCAGTTTTCAACAGCTTCATTATGATACATATGGGCATGAATTTCTTTGGTTTATCCTGTTTGGGGCTTGCTGAGATTCTGAATCTGTAGGTTTATGTCCTTTGCCAAATTTGGGAAGTTTTCAGTCATTATGTCTTCAAATTTTTTGTCTTCACTGCACTCTTTCTCCTCTCTTTATGGAACTCCAATGACATGAATGTTAGACTTTCTGGTATGGTCTTTGAGGCTCTATTCATTTTTTTAAAAAATCTTTTTCTTACTGTTACTCAGACTAGATAATTTGTACTGGCCTATCTTCAAGTTTACTTACTTACTGACTCCTCTGTCATCTCTGTTCTGCTCTTGAGCTTATCTAGTGAGTATTTGATTTTGGCTCTTATATTTTTAAGTTCTAAAATGTTAGTTTCTCTATTTATCTTTTATTTATTTAAGACTTTCTATCTTTCCATTTATTTCAAGAGTGTTAGCCTTTACCTTTTAGAGCATTTTCACTATAGCACTTTAAAATCTTTGTCATTTAATTTCAGTATCTCACTGTTGGACTTTTTTGATCATATTTCACCATGCAAGTTGAGATTTTCCTGGATCTTTGTATGCCAAATAATTTTGTTTTGAATACTGGACATTTGAATTTTATGAGACTCTGGATCCTTTTGAATACTATGGAGAATGTTGACATTTATATTTTAGCAGGCAATTGACCCTATTGGGCTCAGGTCACAAATTCTGACCAGTCTACTGTGGATTGTGGTTTCAATGTTAGTTCCATTTTCAAAGCCTTTTCAGTGCTGTTCAGATCTGTCCTGTATGTGCACCCTCCAGTGGTCAGTCTGAGAACAGACAGTGGTTTATTCTTTAGTTTAGTTCTCAAGTCTTTGGTGTGCTGCTTAGGATCAAATCCTGGGCATGCTCATCTTGGGGGTGAGCCCAGGAGTTCATAAACAACTTTATGGAGTCAGTTTCTTGAGTGCTGCCTTCGCCACAATCTCTTTGGTACTTTTAGGTTCTCTGGGGCTCCTCTTTTTGGTTCTCTAGCCAAAAACCTGGAGTTTCAGTTACTTTGCTTTGTTGTGTACTTCCTGCATCCAGGGCTAAGTGGTAAAAGGATGGAGAAAGAGAAAGAGAGCAAATGAAAGAGGAGACCAGTTAGATTTGTCCCGATCTCTTGATACACCTCCAATCAGAACAAAGGTTTCTCTCCCTCAGAGTTTTAGGCACCTGAAAGCCTCAGACTGCAGCAGGAATGTTAGGGGGCTGGGGCAGGAGAGAATGGAGAAAAAAATTTAAAGGGGTATTTCCTCACTCTCTCTGAGCATTAGGAGTTCCTTTCCCTTTCTTCAAACCAGAACTAGAAGGGTTCTCCTAGAGTTTTCACTGTCTGTGGCCCAGTTACCCACTTTCAGGTTTCAGGATGCTTTGAGTCTGGCCCAGGGAATACTGGAGGGAAAATAGAAAACTCACCCCTAGTCCAATGGTACTCCAAATTCTGCTTTTCTTCCCCAATTCACCTGCTATTATTTACTCTTCAAAGTCTTCCATGCATTTTGTCTAGGTTTTAATGTTGCATTCACTGGGAGAGACAGGGAGGAGGATATTTACTCTATGTTACCTAGTTCATTCCTTTTTACTGCCAAGTGGTATTCCACTGTATAAATATGCTACAATCTATTTATCCATTCTCTTATTAATGGTCATTTTTGTTGTTTCCAGTTTCTGTCTTTTAAAAATTAAGCAGCAATAAACATTCATGTACAAGTCTTTGCGTGAGCACATATGTTCATTTATTTTGCATACATACCTAGGAATGGAAAGCCTAGGTTATATGGTATGTGTATATTTAACTTTCTAGGAAAATGCCAAAATGTTTTCCAAAGTAGTTCTATCATTTTACATTCTGTCAGCAGCTTAGGAGCATTCCAGCTGCTCCATATCATTGCCAATACTTGGTGTAGTCTTTTTCATTTAGCCTTCTTAGTGGATGTGTAATGGTATTTCATTGTGGTTTCAGTTTGCATGTCCTTAATGACTACTGATGTTGAGCATCTTTTCATGTGCTTATCTGCCATATGCATATCTTCTTTGGTGAAATACCCATTCAAATCTTCTGGCCATTAAAAAATGTGTTGTCTTTTTTTTTTTTTTTTTTTTTTTTTTACGGTACGCGGGCCTCTCACTGTTGTGGCCTCTCCCGTTGCGGAGCACAGGCTCCGGACACGCAGGCTCAGCGGCCATGGCTCATGGGCCCAGCCGCTCCGCGGCATGTGGGATCTTCCCGAACCAGGGCACGAACCCGTGTCCCCTGCACCGGCAGGCGGACTCTCAACCACTGCGCCACCAGGGAAGCCCATGTGTTGTCTTCTTATAATTGAGCTTTATTCTTTATATATTCTATATTCTTTATATATTCTATATACAAGTCATTTATCAGACATATGATTTGCAAATATTTTCTCCCATTCTTCAGCTCTGTTTGGCTTCCCCTCCATACTCTACCTGGATCCACTCCCTGTTCTTTCCACTGATACCACCACCACCCTGGTTCATCTCTCCTGGATCATCCTCCTACTCTGGCCTCCCCATGGTCTTCTTGCTTCCACACTTGCAGAAAGACTTGGACTAGACCACAGTCCAATCTGCAAACAGCAGCTAGTGAGCATTTAAAAATGCACACTGAATCATTTCACCTCCATACATAACATCATACAAAGGCTCTCCACTCCCTTGGCATATGCTCAAGCCCCAAATGCCCCACGTTATCTGACCATTGCCTATCTTACTGGCCGCATCTTCTATCATTCTCCCCCTTGGCTGCCATGCTGCAGTCACAAGAATCTTTTTCCTTAAACACACTGAGTTTGCTCTCTTCCCAAGACCTTTGCACTAGCTATTCCCTCTGCCTGGAGTGCTCTTCACTATTTTGCACACTGCTGCCCCTCATGTCATTTAGAAAGTTAAAATATCATCCCTTTAGACAGATATTCTTTGAACACAAAATCTAAAGTTGCTGTTTCCATACTGTCTATGACATCATGCTATTTTATTTCTCTGCAGAATAGTTATCACAGTATGACACTCTCCTTGTTGTTTGTTGCCTGCCTTCACTAGAATATGAGTTTCATGACAGCAGGGACTTCATCTAATTCATTTCTATATCCCTAGTGTCTAGAGCCATGCCTGGCACATAGTACAGGCTCAATAAACTCTTGTTGAATGTCTGTGCCCATAGCACCTACCTCTGTGCCTGTCACCTGGCTAGAGAGTAAATGTTTGCTGTCTGAATTTGTCAAGTAATCCATCCCCATGGCACCAATGATCAAAAGTATCCCTGGGGCCTCCCTGGTGGCGCAGTGGTTAAGAGTCCGCCTGCCGATGCAGGGGATACGGGTTCGTGCCCCGGTCTGGGAGGATCCCATATGCCGCGGAGCGGCTGGGCCCGTGAGCCATGGCTGCTGGGCCTGCGAATCCGGAGCCTGTGCTCCGCAACGGGAGAGGCCACAACAGTGAGAGGCCCGCATACCGCAAAAAGAAAAAAAAAAAAAAAAAAAAAAAAAAAAAAAAAAAAAGTATCCCTGGGCTAGAAGAGGGAGAGAAAAGACACATGTGCAGGGAAAGGACAAGAGAAAAATTGCAGAGAAGCTTGAGAGAAGATCAATTCCTCTAGACGTGTTTTGGGAGCTTTGTGACAGAGTTGTCATGTCCATGGATCTGGTGTGGGCTCCCAGCCAAGGGACAGCCCTACTTTGGTTGCTAGGGCTGTTAGGCCCACACAGAATGTACATGAGGTCATGGTGTCGTTCATAGGCACAGCCCAGAAGGCCTTCACAAGGCTTGCTTGTCAAAGGAAATTAGACCCTTTTGACCTAATCCCCTGTTCACTCTGCTCCTGTGCTTCCGGGGGTCTGCAAGTTGACTTTCCCATCCCACAATCCTCAGCACGGTGGGCCAGCCCTCCCACGAACGGGTGATAGCTCACTGCTCCCAGGGCCCTCACCCTCTCTCGGGCCATATGGCACCAGGCCTGCCGGCTGAGCTGGCACCTAGGATGAGTACGCAGTTTTAGCACACAGCATCCGTTTGTTCTCTTCAAGGATCCTCCTATAGGCCTCAGCTCTCCCTGAGAGCCTGGTAGTTGAGTGCTCTGAGGAGTCTCTGTGAGGAGCTTATATTGTCCTGCTGCATCAAGATGGCTGCTAAAGTCACACCTGGGTCACGGTGAGGAACTGCTCTCCTGAGCACTCGGCCCTCTCTAGGGCCTGTCTCAAAGAGAACAGCAGACACCCACACTGTTTTGGCCTGGGAAACAAGTTTCCTGGGGGTCAAGACTGCTGCCTGGGCTCTGAGGAGCCAGGTGAGGCCTCACTGTAACCAAGAGTCACTATGTAAACAAACTCCCAGAAGCCTCTTATCTGAGGTGGGGACTCCAGGTGCCAGGGCTATGGGAGAGCACGACTTATAGGGGAAAGCCACCTTTTTTTTTTTTTTTTTTTTTTTTTTTTTTGCGGTACGTGGGCCTCTCACTGTTGTGGCCTCTCCCATTGCGGAGCACAGGCTCCGGACGCGCAGGCTCAGCGGCCATGGCTCACGGGCCCAACCGCTCCGCAGCATGTGGGATCTTCCCGGACCAGGGCACGAACCTGTGTCCCCTGCATCGGCAGGCGGACTTCAACCACTGCGCCACCAGGGAAGCCCCGCCACCTTCTTTTTTAGTGGCAGAAACTTCTGGGAAGTGGCTGCCCAGGGTGTGGCCCTGTTTGTGGACTTTCTGGCTCAGAGACAGGGGGGCTGAGGTGGCACATGCGGGGTCCTCTCACTCCTCTGTCCGCTGGGCATCTCATTGCACGCCAAATAGGAGGGGAATGAATCCAGATAAGGTTTGAATCTGAGAAGCCAGGCAGCTGCTCATGGACTCTCTGATTCTTGTTCTCTGACATGTCCCTGTCTCCATTCTCAGCCTGGATTGGACAGTTGGGGTAGGAATTCTGTCTGGGGATGACTCTTCCTCTTTTTAGAGTGCCTAAGGCACTGTGCCCTCACAAGCCTATCCCTTGGCCCTCAGTCCCAGGACAAATCCCTCTAGGGACCAGGGTGATGGCTCTGGGAGAACCTGATGGGGCTCCTGAGCCCACCTGAGGAGATGTGTGCTCTGTCTAGGATGCAGGCCTTCTTGGGCCATGACACCAGGGGAGAGGACAGGGTCCTCTTTCTCTCGCCTCCCCCAGCAGTCACCTTAGAAAACTCCATCTCTCCCTTTTCTTGGAGTCTGCTAAAGGTTACAGACCAGGAAGCAGGTGCTTTGTTTACCAGGTGGCACCCGCCTATCTACCTTAGCCAAAGTCCATCCTCAATTCCTGCTCCCACCCTTTGAGCCAGCATCGTCCATGCACGCTTTTCTCTTCCCTAGACGCCGAGGAGGGTGCTATCCAGCAGGGGGCACTGCTGCCACAGGGTCAGAACTTCCAGAGGGCTGGGGCTTGGGAGCAGAACTGCTAATCCCCTAGCAGGTGGACCTGGGGGTGGACTCTGGTCCTGCTGGATAACAGAGGTATGATGAATTGATAGACACACCCCATCCAGCAGTGGGGCATCCTCATCCGGCCTTTCTTACCTGCTGTACCCACACACGCAGTGTCCAAAGGGCAGGGCCAAACGGTGCTGGTATGTTGTTTCTGGTTCTGGTTGTGATCACCAGCGACCTGGGCATTCCTGGGGCAAACTGTGAGTTTTGACCTCCTGCCCTACTCTTTAGCTCAATGCCCTCAGTTCCCCAGACTCACAACCTAAGACTGAAGCAAAGGCCCCTTAGGCAGAGTGGGGGTTTCCCTACACTTCTCCCAGAATGGGGAACCTAGGGAAGGACTGAGAAGGGTCTTGCTCCAACCCATCTCACATCCTGACCATTCACGGATCCTGCTCTCAACCAGGCCCACTTCTCTCTATCCCCTATGGCCAGAGAGCCCTAAGCCACATGGAGCTACCTGAGCTGCTTCCTATCCAGTGTGCAGCAGGGTACCAGACTAGGGCGATGCAAGCAGGGGCCTATGGTACAACATTTAAGGAGGCACTCACTCTCACGGCCATGCAAGAACAGAGTTGCATGAGTGCCTCCTCCACAGAAAGTTTTCTAAAGCACAGGTCAGACTCCCAGTTACCCTCACAGGGCCTGGCCTAGAGTTTACTTCAACAAACATCTGATGACAGACCTTGGTGCTCCAGAAGGAGAGAAACCATGGCTCTCACTCCACAGAGCCCTGTCTGCCAGGATCAAGTCCATACTCCTGAGGAGCATTCAAGCTTCTTCACAGTGTGGCCCCTGTTGGCTGGTCCAGCCTTAGTTCCTAAAGCAGCCATACAAGGCCACACCACAGTGTAGGATCTGTCCTGTACTTCTGAGCCTCCAGGCTTTTGCTTGGGCTGCTCCTGCATCCTAAACACCCTCTCCCACTGCTGACTCATCATCCTTCAAGGCCCTGCTGAATGCCAGCTTCTCAGAGTGGCCATCTGCGACACCTGCTGAGATAAATTGCTCCTGTCCCCACACCCCAGCATTGCTGCTCCTTTGCCTCACACTCCAGGTAGGACATACACCTGTCATTCTGTAATCGAGTACACTTTCTTTTTTTTTTTTGCAGTATGCGGGCCTCTCGCTGTCGTGGCCTCTCCCGTTGCAGAGCACAGGCTCCAGACGCGCAGGCTCAGCGGCCATGGCTCATGGGCCCAGCCGCTCCGCGGCACGTGGGATTCTCCTGGACCGGGGCACGAACCCGTGTCCCTTGCATCGGCAGGCAGGCTCTCAACCACTGTGCCACCAGGGAAGCCCCTCGAGTACACTTTCTAAGTGCCTACTGTTTGCAAGGGGTGTGCCGGGTGCCAGGGAAATGGCTCTGAGTGTAATAACCACATCTCTTGTCTCTGGAGAGCTCACATCAGCTTAGTGGTGGGGACCGTGCCTACTCACTTCTAAGTCCCCCTGCATGGCTGGCAAAGGCACAGGGCTGAGCAACATTCTGTGACCATCAGATGCCCCTAAGTCTTCAGCCTTCTGGAGTTACCACTCCACTAAAAACAAAGTAATACATGTGTGCTCCAGCCCATGAGGCTGTGGGAAGCCTTCTCCAATGTTCTTGAGGGTTCTCGAGGAAGGGAGACTAGCTTTTGTTTCCTGGGGGTGGCCAGTCACCTGAGGCCTCCTGGCCCAGAGCTCCTTCTCCCAGCAAACCCTGGTCCATTTTGCCCCCCAGTATGGACCCAGTCCTCTGAAATACTCCCAGAGCAGCATTTCACATTGGCTATCTGACATGGTGACATGCTCATTATAGTCTCTCACTTGCCAACCTGGAGGGCAGACAGTCATGCTCTCTCTGGACTGGCCAGGCAGGTGGGTCTCTGCTGACCTTTCACCCCTCCTCCCAGTCAGTCAGTCAGCCAACAGATACTTCCTGAGGACTTACTCATGCAGAGAAAGGACTGGAACCTCTCACACCTGGCTGAGGTTCTAACTAAATTGAGGCCCTTTGTGGACCTACCTTCCAGGAGAGGAAGAGAGACCCTACCTGATGTTAACAGCTCCTTCCCCTTGTTAAGTGGCTGGCTGGCCCTTGTCACTAGATTCCCAGTCTCTCTGCAGGACCGGGAGAGGACACATATGTGAACAGCGTGATGGGAAAGAGAGCAAAGATTCCCTTGGAAGGGTAGAACCAGACAGAAATGACCACAGTGCTACTCAGGGAAGCCATGTCCCTCCCTTCCTCCCTCCCTTTGGGGGCATCCATGAATTTCTGTGAAAACTATCTGTTGCCAAGACCATCTCAGGGAAAACGTGCATGCTGCTGAGACAATCTGAAACCATCGTCCATCTATCCATCCCCATTCATGCCACACTGGTTCATAGGGCACCTGCTGTGCTCAGCCAAGGCTGGATCTGGAGGCTACAGCAGTGAACAGGACAGAGCACCCACTGGACCAACCCCTTCTTCTCTTGCCTCTTGCCCTGCTTTCCTTCTACGAATGTTCCTATAACTCAGCACTTGCTGAGTCCAAGCTACAAAGACATATTCCTGTTGATATTTTCTAGCTTAAGCTACATCTAATGTTTCTAAAATGTGACCTCAAATGGAGCCCAACACAGACACTCTGAAGATCAGGTCCTCCACCAAGTCCAATTTATGGGCCAGGATCAGGGTTGGGTTCTCTGCCTCAAAGATACTATTTGGGCTAGGCAGAGGAATAGCATCAGTGGGTCCAGACTTGAGCCCAGGAGAAGGAGAGGACAAGACCCTATTTGGTCTGGGACCTCACTAAACTGCTGCTATGGTCCCTGGACCCCTTAGGGGCACCCCCTCACTGTCTTAAGCCTTATTTCCAGGGCAGCCCCTGGAGTCGGGATTCCCAGGCTGAGTCACCAGGGTCACCAGGGGCTGTGCTCATAGCACACGCTCCACTCTTGCAGCATTTGGAGTTTCCCTGGCCCTCTCCCAGGCCAACCACCCTGATCCTGAGCCTGGACCAGAGGAAATCAATGCTGGACTGGACAAGGAATGCTTAAGGGTCTGTCTGCCCCTCCACTGGCTAACTGGCTGCCTCCAGAGTAGCCACCACTGCTAGCTGCCCCACCCTCAGCTCCTCTGGACTGAGGGAGCTCTACTTGTTTGATGTTTCTTTCCAAGAGCCATGTTCTCCAGGCTGTAAGTAAGGAGATCCCTACGTAGGAGCTCAAAAGCAAGAATTTGGGAAATATGGGCTTGCAAGCATCACTGCCCACCTTGACGGCAGCTATTACTTTGGTCTGAAGAGGTCAGGGAGGGTAGGGTGCTGGACTCTGCCTCACCTTCCCAAACTCCCAGCCTCCCTGGCTCAGATCCAGGCCCAACCCACAATCATCCCTGGCCTGAGCTGCAAGCCCTGGGGAGGGAAGGAAGTGGCCGACCCCACAGCCAGCATTCCTCTGTGATGACGCCAGTCTGCTCACTGCCCAACCACCCTATCTGGAGGGCAGTTCTCAGGGAGCCACAGGGGACTCCCTCCCAAAGAGGCTAAGGCCTCTCTTACAGAGGGGGGCCTCCTTCGGCTGGGGGCATCAGCATGACCTGACTGGGCTAGGGGCCAAGAAGAGATGGGCCCAGAGGTCCCCTGGGAGCAGGTCAGAAGGCCACAAGACCCACCCTAAATACCTCTCACTCACTCCATTTCTTCATTCATTCAATAAGCACTCACTGAGACCCTCCTTGTGTTAGCCCTATTCGAGGCCCGAAGGATCCAGCAGGCTGGACTAGGCAGGCAGGCCCTCACCTCAAGGGGCTCCAAGACAGGTAGGAGGAATCCTCCAACAAATAAAATACACAAAAAGGATAAGTTCAGCAATGGTAAGAGCTATGAAGACAATAAATCAGGATGTGACCGCGACAGCGAGTGGTACAATTGGGGACCTCAGCCATTGGAGGGGGTCTTCCACATTCCTCAGACACTTCTTGCCTGCCCACAGTGCCCTCCTCCCATGCAAGTACAGCTCCCTCATCCACACCCCACCACGCCCCCTTCTGAAGGAACGCCACCCGGGAGGGGGCTGGGGGCAGGTGCATTCAGGTGGGGCTTTTCCGAGGCCGGTTTTCCCCCGCTCCCGCTGGAACTTCCAGAGAGCCACGGACCCGCGACACTGGACGCCCGCCCGTCCCCCTCCTCCTCCCCCATCCGCAGCCTGCGAACCTCTGCGCTCCCGGCTTGGTTCCCGGAAACTCCTCGATTTCCCTGTCGCTTCGGCGTTTGCAAGAAACCGAAACCCAGGCCCCGCCCCCCGCGCCGGCTGGGGGCTGGGGTACTAGGGGCTGGGGCCTGCGTGAGGGGCCGGATCCGAACTGGGCGGCCGGAGCGGCCCTTCCCCCACCGGCAGGGCCGAGGCGGAGGTGGGGAGGGAACCCTCTGAGTGCCTGGGCTCGACTCGGCGCCCACCCCCCGCGGGCATCGTCCCCAGCGGCCCAGCACCACCCGCGCCTCCCACAGGAAAGCTGCAAGTCTAACCCGATCGCTCTGGCTGCATCGGATGGCGGAGTGCCCAGCGAGGGAGGGGACGCAGTGCGGCCTCCCTTGCAGCAACGTAGAGGTGGGCGCCATTTCTGTGCGCCTACTGTGTGTCCGCCAAACCAGGGAAGGGGCGGAGAGGCATTTACAAAGAGCTCTGCACCCCGAGTGTGGCTAGCTTCCTCTTGGGAGGGCGGGCACAGAGAAGTTTAGCAACTTGCCCGAGGTCACAAAGTCTGTAGCTGTAGAGCTGGCTGCAAACCTGTGGCCCGCAGCCAGAGGCTGGGCAGAGAAGGAGGAAGAAGTGCCCCGGCAGGCAGCCGGCAGGTGAGCCGCCTGGCGCGGGCGGGGCAGCCAGCTGGGGAGGGGGAGGGGCGGTCCCAGGCAGCCACCCGGGCCGCAGGACTGGAGGCTTTGCTTTCTCCCTCCCTCCGTCCTTTTCCAGGAAGCCGGCCAGCCCGGAGCCGGCTGCTCACCCCAATTCACCCCCAACCGGGGCCGAGCAGGAATGTGGAAGTTGGCCGGAAGGGCTTGGGCCCCCTCCCCTCCAAACACACACCCATCTCAAGCCTGGTCAGCGCGAGCGTGCGTCACCTGGCGGTGAAGGGCTCCAGATCGGGACTCGATTACACAGGTTGAAGTAGGGGTGCTGCTGCCCCCATAAAGGCCAAGAAGCCTGCCAGGGACGCTGGCCGTGGTGCAAGACCCATTTACGTGGGGGAGGCGGGTGCTGCTCCCATCCAGCCCCACTCCGGGTCGCGGCCGCCGGGCCTGGCCACAGAGCCTCACCCCCGCCTCGGGGCCCCTTGGGGCGGATGGAGGGCCGAGGCCTCTTTCCTCCCAACGCAGTGTTTATAAGAAATGAAACTGCACAGGGCATCAGCGGCAGCCCACACTGACACCCCGCTCCCCCTCTGGGGTTCCAAACAGCCCAGAGCGCTGGAGCAATTCTCGGCCCACTCTTACATCGCAGGACCCCTAGTGCTTTCCCAGCCAGCTGCAGCCTCCCACTCTGCGTTTAGAATTCTTATAACAGCACAATGTTTATTCTGCTGTGTCATACACCACTTTTGCCGGAGCTGCGAGAGGGGAGGGGCTAGTCTCGTGCCCCAGCACATCCCCAGGGCCAAACCTGCAGTTGACCCAGAGCAGGAATGCCATTCATATTTGTTGAATGAATTAAGAAACGACTTTCTTTATCTATAATTAGGCTCCTTTCAGCCAGGGTGATGACGCCTAGATTCTATCTTCAAGCTTTTGTTGCTTTCAGATTATTTTATGCCTGACTTTGTGTTCTGCACTTGATAGTTTAGGACTGCCTGCCTCCCAGGTTGCTGTGAAAATAGAGGATGGCTGGGAGGGACTTTTAGCGTCTAAGAGAGCCCTCCCTCTGGACCTGGGAGGTGGAACGCCTGCTGGCGTTCATCTGATTTGGGGACTGTGGCCTCTTCTCTGGGTAGCAGGAGCCACAGGGGCCCAGGGCTGCCCTAGTCTCAAAACCCTAGTTAAAACCTTGCTGGGTGCTGTACTTCAGGACTAACTGGAACCCACCTAGGGGGTGAACACTGTCCTGAGAGCCTGAGAGAGGGGGCTAGGGACACGATTTGGTCCACTGAGGAAGGCTTCCATAGCGGTGATCTTGCCCCTAGCAGCCTGATTGCAGAAGTCATCTCAAAGGAGGTCTTGCCAACCAGTCAGCCTCTTCTGCCAGCTCAGAAAACCCCAGAGCCTAATACAGAGAAACTGCAATAAATTTACCCTCATTGAGTGATAGTATAGATGGGAGGTATCCTTTGAGTGAGACCCTGCTCCAGAGCTAACCCCCAGCTAACTCCAGCTGCAGTGTGAGGAACCCTCTCAGGTCTCTTGCAGAAAAATGCAGACTTTGGGACTTCCCTGGTGGTCCAGTGGTTAAGACTCTGCACTTCCACTGCAAGGGGCATGGTTCGATCCCTGGTCAAGGAACTAAGATCCCACATGCTGTGTGGCCTGGCCAAAAAAAAAAAAAAAAAAACAGCAGACTTTGTTCCCCAGAAGGACACCACCCAGAAGGTGATAAGTGGAGAAAAGAAAACATGAAAGTTAAGGGCTAGGGGGTTTTGAGGAGGGGAAGGATTTCTGGTTGGCTGCTTTGGAGGTGCTTCATAGAAGACCAGGCATTTGCTCTGGGCCTTAAAACAGACTGAAATTGAAGTGCGGTGGAGGGAATGGGAGGGGGAGAACTAAGACTGAGAGAGCAAGGGGGAACGGCAGGTGAGGTGAGTGTTGCTAAGTATCCTAGGAAGTCAGGGATGAGGAGCAAATGGAAGAAGCAAAGACAGGGGAAAAACACAAAGTGTGTTCAGAGAATGGAAATACAGTGAAAGGTTCATGCTTTACTGTGAACGCATGTCCTTTGACTAACATTTTACAGTTTAGAAAGGAGTTTGATAGTCTATCTAATTTCATCTTTGTAACAATTAGGACAGATGTGCAGAGAGTACCTCTATTTTACAGAAGAGAAAACTGAGACCCAGAGAGGGACAGAAGCTGCCTAAGGTCACACAGCAAATGGCAAAGCACAAGAACACAGCTTTCAGACTCAAATCCCGTGTTCTCTTTCAACCACATGAGACTCCTAGACTCTCTTTCCACCGCCCTGTAGTTACTGCCAAGGGTAGGGGAGTTGTGGGAAAGAAGGTTGGAATGGGACCCTTAGGACCAGAGTTAGCAGTGAATTGAATGTGGGGCTAAGGAGTCTGAGGGAACCACAAGGCTCCTGTGTGGACCTGAATGCTAAGGAGGTCAGCAAAGTTAGGGAGATAATCCTAGTGCAGAGGTGCCTGGAGGCGCAGGCCTGACAGGGAGGGAGTCTCAAGGGGAGGCTGTGGCAACAACAGCCTGAACCTGAAATGTGAAAAGCAGGATGTGATTCAGGCAAGGAAGACCAGAGGACCAGGTGAGGCAAAGAGGGGAGGAGGATGGCAAAGACTTCACCAGAGAGGGAGCTGGAATTAGGAAGAGAGAAAGCTGCTGGGGCAGTGTGGAAGGGGGAGGTCAAAAGTTCTGCTTGCTTGTGTGTGAATCTGTGGATAAGGTTGTAGGGGAGCACCCAGAAGGCAGCCAGAGTTTGGGTTTGGAGGTCACCTGCCCAGAAGGGATGGCTGGAATTACAGAAGATAAGTATTTTGAGTCAGAGAGGGGAAAGGGCCAGCCCTGAATTACTAAGAGAAACCTGAAAAGGACAATATACAGTCTGTCCAGCTTCCCAAGGAATGTGTGATAAATCTTAGAATGGGATTCATCAAGAACAGCTACAATAAAAATTTGAGATACTTAAACAGGGGTTAGCTTTATTTCACTGATTTGGAGTACAGCACCCCCAATCATCATAAGCAGATGGTTATAGACTTCAAGATTACAAAAAAAAAGATTACATAAGAATCCCTAAAGTTAAAAGTTAAAAAAAAAAAAAAGGCAAAGAACACTTCAAAAATGTAAATGACAATTTCACTGGTAAATACTAACACTGGGGAATTTCTCCTCAGCAAAATTTATGATGTGCGCAAAGATTTAGCTACACAGTGCTGTTTGTATTATGAAAAAATGGAAATAACCTAAATGTCCTACAATAGGGGATTAATTGGGTAAATTTTTATTTATCCTTATGATAGAATAATATGTACCCATTACAAATGATATTACAGAAGTACATTTCATGACACAGAAAGATGCTCATTATAGATATATATATATATATATACAGATGATTATGAATTAAAATAAAGTTCTTGTTTTAAAGCACTTTTTACACTCTCCTGTTGCCTTCACAGGGTCAATTCCTCAGACCACATGAAATGCAAACTTCATTTCCCTAATCTCACACTGAATTCTCCAGTGGCTATGTCAGGTTCTTAGGGGTAGGACAAGCACCCATTTGCTGCACAGAGAACAGACTTTGCAACTCAGGAGCCACTTGTTTTCTGCTCTTCTTGCTCAGAAGGTCTTGGTTTCTGTAGTGCATTCCACTCCCTTCTGTCACTTAAAGCACCTCAACCCTTCTCCTCACTTCCAGGGCCTCAGCACCTTCCATTTTGCTTAACACCCAGCTAGGCTCACTCCTCACAGTCTTCCTGCCTTTCTGCCTCTCCTGGCTCCTGCACCCATCCGTATCTGGGAGACAGCTCTGACCCATTCCTGTTGGTTTCCTGGGAACCAAGCTTGGTCTTAGTCACAGCATCAGATTCTGGTGCACCATTATTGGATTGACCCATCCATTTCCTCTGTGGGAAGGAAGCTCTAGTGTGACTGACAGGTGGAATGCTGCATCAATGTGTCTGTTGATAGCCTGCAACACTGCAACTGGGTGCCACTATGGAGGGAGAGCTGGGGTGACAGGAGTGACACAACCAACCCAGCCTGGAAGAGTGATTTACCTCTGAATCAGCAGCTTGATGGGGTTGAAGGAAAAAGCCTGCTGTGCCAGAGTTCTAGATAGAAAAATGAACACTCAGCCCAGCGTCTAGGAGTACAAGTAGGTCAAGGTCTAGTTGTAAGCCCAAGAGTTAAATAGCTTCCATCCCCAAGGGGCCTGGGACCTGGGCTCCCCAATCCTTTGGCTAGACCCAAGGCCTTGGTCAGACCTAAGCCGTTCCCCCATGTTGCCCAGAATGTCTCTGGGCCAAGCTCTGAGGGCCCAGAGATGACACTAATGCTGCCACCGAGGGGCTCCCATGCAAGGGCCACATGAGACTGTGGAGGTGGCCTAAGGCAGGAGTGCTAGGAGGAGCCAAGGTTAGCCCACACCCACCTCAACTCAGCAGTCCTGGCTTCTCTGAAACCCTTCTCCCTTTGTGGGGCAGTCCCAAGGGTGTAGAAGGAGAAGCAGAAGAGGTCTCTCCCTGGTCACTATTAGACTCTGGGCAGGGACCTCGCAAACCACGCATCATCTGCTGCCCAAGTAGGTCATGATGCTTTACAGACATCATCTCTCTGTCACTGTAAACCAGCAAGGTAGGGCTATCGTTATTTTGTAGTTGAGGAAACAGGTCCCCAGTCCATTGGCAGGCTGCGCTAGCAGCGGCCAAGCTGGGATTTCTTCTCGTCCTGGCAGCCCCAAGCAGGGCAGGCTTTCCTTTACTTCTCCAGGGAAGGTGAATGACCTGGCGGTGGGTCATCCCTCAAAAAGGGGGCAGTTTGAGAGCCAAAACCCTCCCTTCTTGACACCCCATTAACGGGCTTGAGGAAGCAGGTTGGTTTTCCGGGGATTCAGTCCTGGCGTCCACTCTGAAGAAGGCGCAGGTGCCCGGGTGACCCCCTCACCGGGGCTGGGGAGATAGATGTCCCCATCCCCAGGAAAGGAGGGCAAGGAGATGGACAGAGGAGCTAGCAGGCTGGGGGAGTGCGGAGTGAGGGGAGTAACTATGGGCCGGGGCCGTTTGACTTTCCAGGACAGCTTTCTCCTGGGCGAGCTGGTATGGGGGTGGAGTGGGAGCCGGCGGGGCGGGCCCGCGTTCGCCCCGGGGCGGCGGCGCCAGGCCGGAGGGGGTGGGGAGAGGCAGCCGCCCTGTACTTCCCCTTCGCCGCTAGCTCTACAACCGCCTGATTTCCCCGAAATGATGAGGCGGCGCTGGCCAATGGGCGCCCTCGCGGCTCTCTAGGAGGCGGGGCCCGGCCTGGGCTGGGGGAATCCCGCTAAGTGTTTAGATTTCTCGCCGGCGCCGCTACCCCGGCAGAGCGCGCCACTCCTTCGTCGAGGCAGGACGTGCGCCCGAGCCGGGCGGAGCAGAGGCCAGCGGGAGCCGAGCCAAGCCGAGGCCAGCCGTGCCCAGCGGCTCCGCGACCCAGGCATCCTCTGCCTTCTCCCCGCTCCCACCAAGAATCGCGCTCCCCGTGCCCGCTTAGCAGCCCTCGCCGCTCCGGGACCCTCGGGCGCCGCCGCTGAAAAGCGCTTGAAGCCGAGGTGAGCCCGCCTTCGCCGCAAGGGGCACCGGTGGCGTCGAACAAAAGCGTGCGGGGCATCAGGAAGTGGGGGACGAAAACCCCAGCCGGGAGAGTGGCGGGCTCGCGGCGTGGCCTGGGCCCCCGCGCGGACTCGGGAAGGCGCTGGAGGAGCGGCAAGCAGCTGCGCGGGGAGGGCGGGCCGCGGCGTGGACCGCCCACCCGGCCGAGGTTGCCCGACCCCGGCCGCTGCCGCAGCTCTGTGTGCGCGAAGCCGCTGGCGGCCTCTGGGTGGCCCTGTGTGTTGGCTGCGCGCATCCACGAGTCGTGCGGGGTACTCGAGTGTATGTCGGCGCGTGGGCGCCCTTTGCTCCCGGCGCCGACTTTCGGCGGTCCCAGCTCGCGCCCAGGCCCCAGGTTTCAGGCTGTCTATGCAGGTGGCGGGGCCTGGGGCTTGCTGCCCTGGATGGTTGGAGGACCTCCCGGGACCGCGGGAAGAGGCGCCACAGGTGTTCCTTGGGCCACTTCGCCCGAGGAGGGGAACCAGGCCGGAAGGGTTGGCGTCCGGGCCTCTACACTGTGACTGTCAGGGAGGCGTAGAATAGATTTGGGGCGGGGGGGAGTCCAGGATGTAGGGTGACTGCTTGTCCATTAGGGAAGGTGCACATCTAGTGGCAACAACTCAAGCAGGAAAATTTCTTGGCATCAAGCAAAAGAAGCCCCTTGCTTCCCAAAGGATTTGAATTTTGGGAGAAAAGTTCTGGTATTTAGATATCTCTGTGTTTTGTTTCTTTTCCTGAACATAAATCTTGAAACACACATGCATGCCTGTCTCCTCCCAAGACTGTCTAGGAGGGGGTGAGGGAAGAAGCATTTTGCTCAAGATGCTGAAAAGATTTGGAGGGCGGTTTTATTCCAGAGAAAGCGCCCTTCCCCATGATTGTAGTACTTGGTATCTGGACGAGGGCAGGGGAGGGTAATTGAATGACCTGGGGTGGGGCAGGGTAGTGCCTAGGGGCTGCTCAACAGACTCCAAACAGGAGCCTTCTGTCTTCTCTTTACAGCCAACATGCCCATCACTCGGATGCGCATGAGACCCTGGCTAGAGATGCAGATTAATTCCAACCAAATCCCAGGGCTGATCTGGATTAATAAAGTGAGTGTTACTCTTTGGGTTTTTCTGCCACTATTTTAACCCATGTTCTTTAGGGGACCAAAGCTTCAGATGCAGCTCAAAAAGGGAAGTGTGATAGGGAGCAGGCAGATGTATTTCCTAGTGGATCCTGCAGGGAGTGTACAAGACCCAGCCAGGGCCCCACTGGCTGACTCCTGCCTGCCTCCCTGGGCATCCACCTGAAGGCACTGACAGTTTTCCAGCAGCAAGATTCTCCCAGCATCTGCAGGGCCAAAGTTCTGGTCTCTCCTGAGGGAGACCTCTACAAGCACACACAACATTCTAGAGGGCTCCAGTCAGGCAGATAGGAGACAGAAAAGTGAGCACTGCTGGCAGGAAGGTGACTAGCTCAGCAGGCAACCCAAGAATTAACCTTGCACCAGTTGTCCAGACCCAAGAGGCCTCTTGCTGGTGCACAAAGGACAACATAGACCCTGAAGACTTAGCAGTAATAATAGTATTCATAATAACAACTAATGCTTACTGTACACTTACTATGAGCGAGCATGGCACCATGTTATGTTACTTACATTGTGTCATTTAATCCTCAACATAGCCCTGTGAGGTAGATTCTATTAATATCTCCATTTTCAGATAAGGAAACTGAGGCACTGAGAAGTAGATGATATCACACAAAGAGCGATAAAGTCAAGATTTGAACCTGAGCAGTCTGACTCAAAACTCCATACTGTTAACCAGCAGTAAAGATACCAGTGAGACCTTAGCTTTCATATTTGTGACTGTGTTTTTTTCATTTCACGGAAGAGAAAACAGTGAGGGACAAAGAGGTATAGTGACAATGCCAGGGTCACACATGTAGTCATCATCCAAGTCTGGCCCTGGGCTCCCACAGGTATATGGCCAGGACCCCCTGTGTAGGAGCCAGTGGTCACAGTTGTCCTGAGCAGCCCCATCTAATGAACTGACGTCTCACTTCCATGCTGGTGCTGACAAGTCTGAGAGAAGCATCCCAGGGTACTCTGTATGGGTCCTAGCACATCTGTAATAGGCAGAAGGAGGTCTTTGCTGAGCTGATGATGCCCTAGCTCATCAGAACCCCGAGCCCCTTCTGAAAGATCTAGTGATGGAGTAGCCTGTTTAAGCCATTCTCAGGATGGGTCAACCCAAGCCAGATGTCAGGGTGAAAAGGGGAAGTCAGCCTTTTCCCAGATCTGGGGGGCTGGGCAGATTCAGGCCAAAAGCCTGTGGTCTCTGAGCTGATACGGTCTTACATGTATGTGTGCTTGTGTGCTGTATAGGAGGAGATGATCTTCCAGATCCCATGGAAGCACGCTGCCAAGCATGGCTGGGACATCAACAAGGATGCCTGTCTGTTTCGGAGCTGGGCCATTCACACAGGTGTGTGCCCTGGACTCCAGCTCTAAGAGGAGCAGGGAGGAGATAAGGGGAGGCACTTCTCTTAACACAGAGGCTCTTCACTGGGGTCTCTGAGCTCCCTGAGATGTTGTACAGAATTCGGGGGTGGGCAGGGAGCAGACGTGTGTTTTGGGGGAGAGGGTTCATCATTTCAGCACGTTCACAAAGGAATTTACGAAGCCAAAATCTTAGAAAGTGTGGCTTCTTCATGGAGTTTGTGGCTAGATTAAAGTTCTCCCTGGCAAAAGCAGTCGTGAGCACGGACACTGAAAGAGATCCAGGCCTTCCTTTTTCTTGATGTTAACCAATAGTCCTGGGTCCAAGGCCCATCTGGTTGGCAGCCTCTTTCATCCTTCAGGGATGGGGCTCTTGGCCCATCTCGGACCAGTCAGTCCACCTATCAGTAAATATTCTTTGATGCCTACTCTGTGTGCATTCCCAAGTTTGGAACTATCAAATAAGCCCCAGTCCCTGCCATCTGGCTGCTGACAGCCAAAGGGAGACTGGGCATGATCTGTGACAAAGCTAGCACTTTGGGGCTTGGGCTCTCTAGTGCTTCTGGCTAGGCCCTTTGCTGAGGCTTGCTGGATGTATTTGAGCCAAGTCTGGGCATTTGAGAAGCCCAGGGCCTGCACAGGTGTCAGCCAGGAATACCTGCTGGTTTGACCATTGTGGATCTCTGGCAGCATGAGAACTCAGGGGTACTCTCTTGTCTTTCTCCTTCCAAGCCAGGGCACAGCTGAGGATCCCCACCTATAGTCCTGATGATACTCTTCACTTTCCTGCCCACTAGGCCGATACAAAGCAGGGGAAAAGGAGCCGGATCCCAAGACATGGAAGGCCAACTTTCGCTGTGCCATGAACTCCCTGCCAGATATCGAGGAGGTGAAGGACCAGAGCAGGAACAAGGGCAGTTCAGCTGTGCGGGTGTACCGGATGCTCCCACCCCTCACCAAGAACCAGAGGAAAGGTATCTAAGGGCTTTGGGTCCTGGGAAAGCCCTCAGGGAGAGAGGGAAGGAGGAAGGAAGTCAGCTGGGGCTGGCATGCCTGCCTGTACCAAGGGTGACAGCCTATCTGCCCCACAGAGAGAAAGTGCAAGTCCAGCCGAGATGCTAAGAACAAGGCCAAGAAAAAGGTGAGTATGATCCTAAGCAGCTAGCCTTTGGTCACCTGAGAGTCAAGGTGGGCAGTAGAAGGAGTGCCCCAGCAAGCCTGGGCCTAAGCTTCTTTCTCCTTCTACAGTCATGTGGGGAATCCAGCCCCGATACCTTCTCTGATGGACTCAGCAGCTCCACCCTGCCTGATGACCACAGCAGCTACACAACTCAGGGCTACATGGGGCAGGACTTGGACATTGAACGGGCCCTTACTCCAGGTAAGGTGGGCCGGGTCTGGCAGGGGACCACACAGGTTGGTTGGATGGCTCTTTCTCTTGGGTCTAGGGGGCACCGTGCTTGTAGATGGTGACTTGTTGGAGCAGGCTGCGAGTTGGGGGGGATGCTGGGTGTCCTGGCAAACTAAGAAAGCACACAGCTCTGACCCTCAGTTTCTGTTGTCCTGAAGCACTGTCACCGTGTGCCGTCAGCAGCACCCTCCCCGACTGGCGCATTCCAGTGGAAATTGTGCCAGACAGCACCAGTGACCTGTACAACTTTCAGGTGTCGCCCATGCCCTCCACCTCTGAAGGTTCGTGCCTCCGGGGCCTGGCCTGCCTGACTGTTGGGATCCAAGGAGGGGTTTCCTGAGGGAGAAAAGATGCTCAGAACTCCACCCAGCACTGAGCTGACTGGTGGGCTGGAGAGAATAGGGAAGAGGTGGGAAGAGGTGTGGCTTCAGGGTTCAGGAGGCTGAGTCACAAGGACAGTGTTCTGTTCTGGAATCTTCATGGAAGGCAGATATCCACTTGGAGGCCAGCGTGTGTGTGCGCATGTGTGAAGGGATAGGGGGACTTGGTGGGGCTGGCACTGCAGGGTGAGCCCGGCTGACTGACCTCAGCCAACCTCTCTGCTGTTCCCCATCCACAGCTGCAACAGATGAGGACGAGGAAGGGAAATTAACTGAGGACATCATGAAGGTAAAGCCCCTTCCTTCTTCAGTGCTCTTTTGAGGTGGCTACTTCTCAGTGAGGGGAGAGAACCAGTGAGAGCTTCCAAGTTGGAGGGTAGGCAGTTGCTGCTGTGACCTGTCTGCTTGCATGGTCCTACAAGTGTCACATCCATGTGGCTGGGGACCACTGACCTACCTCTTTGGTTGGTGGGAAAGACACTGTGGAAGTGGGTGCAGGAGGGAGGCTGGGTTTCTGACATGCTGTCCTAGGGCCTCAGATAGCTCTGAGTCAGCCACCATCAGTGCCGGGTCCCTGGCCCGTGTCCTCTGCCCCAACATGCCCCAGTCCTGTTAGTTTGGGAACTGCACATCAGGTTTCAGTAATCAGCCTTTGGGATCTGTAATATGATGGCTTTTCTTTTTTTTTTTTTTTTTTCCCGGTACACGGGGTTCTCACTGTTGTGGCTTCTCCCGTTGCGGAGCACAGGCTCCGGACGCGCAGGCTCAGCGGCCATGGCTCACGGGCCCAACTGCTCCGCAGCATGTGGGATCTTCCCGGACCGGGGCGTGAACCCGTGTCCCCTGCATCGGCGGACTCTCAACCACTGCGCCACCAGGGAAGCCCTGGCTTTTCTTTTTTTAAGCAAATTATTCTCCAGGTTTTTTTCTGCTTCAGTTTTTAAAATAAATGTAAAAAAGTTTTTGAAGTAGCTGTACCCAGGCTCTGTTCCATCAGCACAGAAAATGGAGACATGGGCATAGTTCCTTATCTCTACCTGAAATTTCTAGGCATCTTTTCTTGACTTAATATGTGAACCATTGCTTTAAGCCACCCTCCCAGTTGGTATGTCCTTACCCAGTTGAGAGGGAAGTCTTGGAGATTCTATGCCAGAAGGTAGATGTGGGAGTGTCAGCCCAGGGCAGACCCTCACCTCCCAGGCCCCTATCCTAACTGCACTCCACGTCTATATCCATTTGAGAATGTGAAGATGGCCAAGGATGTGATCCTGGCTGGGAAGCGTTGGCTCATTGAAGGCAGGATCAGAGGGTGAGTCTGTACTGGAAGTGAGCCGATGGCTTCTTATTTATCTGTCCCCAGCTCTTGGAGCAGTCAGGGTGGCAGCAGACAAGCGTGGATGGGAAGGGGTACCTGCTCAATGAACCTGGGGCCCAGCCCACCTCTGTCTATGGAGACTTCAGCTGCAAGGAGGAGCCAGAAGTTGACAGCCCTGGGGGTAAGGAGACCGTGGATCCATATGGTTTCTCAAAGAAGGGAAAACCAAGTAGCGGGTGGGGAAGGCTTGGGGGCAGGGCCAGAGAGCAGCAGGGGTAAAGCATCCTTGTTAAATTCATCAGGGTACAGACAGCTTACAAATTGGCTGCTCCTTCCAGGCCCTCAGGTTTGCCTAAGATTGAGGCTGTCATGGGGCGGACAGCAGAGGCTGCTGTGTCTGAGGCCTTCACGGATAGGGTTGGAGGGTGGGGGGAGAACACACCTGCCTCCCCATCCCCAATCCTCACACAACCTTCTTCACATCTTCTAGGGTATATTGGGCTGATATCTTCAGATCTGAAGAACATGGACACCAGCTGGCTGGACAGCCTGCTGCCCCCAGTCAGGCTGCCCTCCATCCAGGCCATTCCTTGTGCACCATAGGTGGGCCCCTGGCCCCCTTTTACTTCTCTAGGCAAGCAGGACCTGGCATCATGGCGGCTGTGGTACAGAGAAGCAGGAATCCTGTGGCCCCTTGATATGACAAAGTGTAACCCCACTGCTGACCAGGGATGGGGATTTCCTCCTTGGGACAGTGGCCTCTGGGGGTCCGGCAGGCCAGGGTCTGGGCTTATCTTGTGGGGTAAAGCTGGCCCTGCCTCCTGGGAAGATGGCATTCTGAGACTGGTGTGTCAGGTGGAGGTCTCAGACAGGAGTCAGCCTCCAGCTTTTCCCTCTGAGCCCAGCTGCCTGGAGAGGGTCTTGCTGTCACTGAGCTGGCCCAAGGGAACGGACCAGTGACCTCAGAAAGCACAGCACCAACTCCAGGGCTGGCTCTGCACTAAGAGACAATTGCACTAAGTGAATCCTGTTCCCAAAGAACCACCTCCCTTCCTAGCTGAGCCCTGGGGACTGTTCCAAAGCCAGTGAAATGTGAAGGAAGACTGGGGTCCTGTGGGGACAGTGCCCCCTCTGCCTCAGAGGAGCTCTGCCCTGCTCCCTGCTTAGGCTGAGGGGCTTGTGAAAAAACCTGGCACTTTTTCTTGTGGACCTTGCCACATTTCTGATCAGAGGTGTACACTAACGTTTCCCCCAAGCTCTTGGCATTTGCATTTATTTATACTGTGCCTTGCTCTGCACCCACCTGCCCCCTCAGGCAGGCCCCAGCAGCCCCCAGCAGGCCCAGGGAGGCAAGTGTGAGTGTGACTTTTAAAATTGGAAGTGTCATCTAACCACTAAGTCATGTGTGACCACACATGTACGTGTGTGTAAATATGTACATTTGTCTTTTTATAAAACGTTAATTCTTTATAAGTGGTGTGGCCTTTTACTTAGACATAAATTATAGATGATTTTACTTTTTGTAGACACATTCTGATGGACTCATTGTTGGCATCCTGCCTGAGCTTGCCTTTGGGGTGAGCGGTGATGTGCACCTATTGTGAAATCCTTTCAGTTATGTTCATGGAGAAGGGACAGTCATGGCACAGGGATATGCTCATGTAAATATAGTCACTTGCCCATGGCTTTATAGCCAGAGCTATGAGTTGAACTTGGGCTCCTGGGGCCTGGGGAATGTTAGGTTTTGAGTTCTGAGGAATGTGCCATAGACTCGAATGTCCTGCTAAATTCAAATGCAGGTGTACTCAGGTGCTACTCCAAAAAGTTAACAGTTGGCACAGCATGGTCACTGGCAATCAGAACAGACACCAGCCCCCAAAAGGTTCCTGCGGCCTGCTGTGCCGCCAAGCAGTACTTGCTGTCCATTTGCTTCAGTGACAGGAATGTTCTGTCTCTGCACTGTCCACTGCAGTAGGCAGCGGCATACTTACATGTGCCACCCGAACACTTGAAATGTGGCCAGTGCAATGCAGGAACTGGATTAAAAAATTTTTTTTTTGTCTGCGCCATGAGGCATGCGGGATCTTAAGTCTCCTGATCAGGAATGGAACCTGTGCCCCCCTGCAGTGGGAGTGTGGAGTCCTAACCACTGGACCACCAGGGAAGTCCCTGGATTTTTATTTAATTAGTTAAAATTTTAAAAGCCATATGTGGCCAGTGGCTACCATATTGGACAGTACAAGTCGATACTGGATTGGGAGCAGATTTGAGGGGGAGGGGCTGGGGGTGGTTGGAGGACACTGGGGACAGGGGCTTGAGGCTATTTACCTGACTGTTCAAAAGTATTTTACTATTTTGACAGCCAATAATAACTGGTGCTGAATACCAGCCTGCAGTGTGCTGTGAAACAGCTCCATGCACAAATGTGTTAGGAAAACCGTGGATGACCTTACATGAAGCAGGCTTCCTTCTTCCACATCTTTTCAGGGTTCTGGCTGGGCTAATAGAGATTCACAGCATCTCTGTGAAGGGATATCTTTGATCAGAACAGTGTTTCTGAAAACCACAGGTTGGGAATCACTGATATGTGGCAATGAAGGGTCTCAGATAAGAACCAAGTCACAGTGTCTGAGAGGCAGAGATCTGGAAATAGGCTTTTCTCATTTGCCTCAGTCTGTCCCTGGGGCTAAACAGCACCCAAAGCAGTAGGCAGGCTGGCCAAGGGAAGCCAGCAGGCATCACTAGCATCGTCTAGGGAATGAGGCCATGGGAGTGAATGGGTCACTCATGGAAACCAAGCCGTGTGGACACATCTTCCATATTCTTGGTCCCAGAAACCCCCTTGTAGGGCCTAGCCATCTGGAAGGAGTGTGGGAGAGAGAAGGCGGAGTGAGAAAATAATGAAAAAACTGGAAAATGGGCGAAGTTCAGTTCTCTGCAAAGCTTGGGAAGTATTGTTCCCTGAACGGCAGGTGGCCCTCCTGCTGGGTAGACATTCTGTTTGTGGATGCCTGGATAGACCAGTCTCAAGCACTACCCATCAGAAGATCCACCTGGATTTTTCAAGAGTTAGCATCATCTGGGGGCCAAAGGGGAGGGATAAGATGACTTTTCCGAGCTCTTGCAGGGCCCTGCCCTTACTGAGGAAAATAGGATGGGGAGGCTAGCCGCCTATGGCTTCTAACCGGGGGCTTGGTCTTCTAGTACATGGCTTTTCCAGCTAAGGATGGTTAGGAGTGGTGTGAAGCCAGGTAGAGTAGACCCAGGAGGGGTGGGGAGGAAGGGATGCAACCCAGAGCAAACAGCGGGGACTGCTTCTGACTTCTCTCCTCTTGTCCTTCGACGTATTCCCGGACAGAGAGTAGGCGGTGGATATGCTGAAGTCCCAGGCAGGTGTGGAAATCTCTCAAGTTCTAATATGCGAAGTTCATCACTTGTAAGTTACGAAAATGGGAGAGGAGTTCCATCAGTGAGGTCCCAATCTCTAGAGCCAAGATAGAGTCCTGGTCTCTAACTCTTCTTACCCTAGGCATCCGAAACAATTGGAACCAACTCCTTGGAATGTCCAAGGAGGGACCCCAAAAATCTACCCCTCCCCATTACAAAGGGAGCTGAGTCCTAGGGACCAGACATGAAGGAGTAGTGTGGGATGGAGCCAGATTTTCCAGCATGGTGAGCTGTCTTCACCACACCCCACCATGGACCTCAGCCCATGCCTGACAAGTGTAACAGTAAAGTCCAAATGCTCACCTAAGGATGATGGCAGCTGATACTAACTCATTAGCCAAACAGTGCCTGAAATGGAGCAACATCAGTATAATCTGTGTCAAATTTGGGCATGATAAATTCATTTGAAGGATCTGCCATGCTTTTGTGGCTCACTCCCAAGAATTTCAGTTTAAGTGCTAATGGTAGAAGCTCTTGGCTGAGGGACTAGGAGTTCATTGAAAGACCTGTTAGGCTGGGGTTGTGATAACAGCATTGTCACGAAGGACCACTTTGCAGTGGGGTAAACCGGCAACGTGGGGCTCAGGCACACCAGCTAGAACTCCTGCCCTGCCAAGTCTACAGATGTTCAAGGGCATTTCTGGTTAGTAATAGGAGTTTCCTTGCCTTACTCCAAAGGTGTCACTTTAATTGGGCTGTTACTCATTCAGCTTACTTGGCAATAGGAAGGAAGCTAGAGGCTAATATGCTAGCTTCCCATACAAAGGCTCATGGTGGCAGAAGACCTTTAGGAAAGACATGCAAACCATCCCCTCTTGATATATCAGTATTCAGCATCTCTCAGTGCACTGTGTGCAAGATAAGCGCATCCTCAGATCTCTCTGGAAGTCTTGGGTGGGGACTGCCAAAGACAGAACTGAAGTCTTGGAAAAAGTCTTGGGTCTGGTTGGAGGTGAAGTCCTTTCCTCTGCAAGTGATGCCCCCAGGCTGGTAGGGCTGGGTCATACCCAGGCTGTCATTCTCTGGGACCATTTGGACTTCTTTCACATGATTTGCACACATCCAAAAATCCTTGTACTAGTGGGGTACAGGATTCCTCAGCAGCCCTGTTGGAGCACCCAGGAAGCTTTTGTCTGTCAGACGTAATGCCCTTTCTTAATCTGGGCACAGCTATCCCTCCCATCATGAGAATGTTTGAAATTCATCAGAACTCTGCACTAACCTTTCCCCACTGTGCCAGCAGTCACAGGGGCAGGGGCTTGGAGGGTGAATGAGGAGCTCATGTACTTCCTTTTCCAGGAGTCAAAGTACTGGGCAGAATAAGACTTGTCTTTGTCAGCCAGGGCTCGCTTGTGAGTCCAAGTCTAAGGCAGCACAAGGGCATAGCTGGTTGGCTACATGGTTTTCCTAGCTCCAGGCAGCTCCCAAGAGACCCATTTCTCCTGACTTCCTAGGGGTGGGGAGTTGTAAAAGAACCCCCCGCTTCTGCAGGCTCAACGGTGAGGCAGGCCTACAGAGTCTGTGTGGGGTTTAATTTCAACTGAGGAGATACTGGAGGCAATGAGGCAAGGACATGGGGGCTGAGTACAAGGGGAGAGACAGACATTCACCCACCGCACCATCCCTCATCCAGCTCCACGAGCTCAGAAAGGAGCAGAAATGAAAAGGACCTCACAGTCCAGCCGGATCATGACAACACAGCCTTGAGGACTCACTGTGCATCAGGCACTGTGCCAAGCACCCTGTATGCACCATGGCACTGGCACCCCACCACAGCCCCTGTTCACAGACATGGAAACCAAAGCTCAACCAGCACAAGGCGCTTGCTTGCCCAGGATGATTCAGTTAATCCGTATGGGGCCTGGATTCCAACCCACATCTGTCTGTGCCCGGAACCCAGACTGTTTCCACGAAGTCAGGCTGCCCACAGAGGAGGAAACTGAGGCCTGGGGAAGAAGTTTGGAAGAGCTTGCCTGGGGCAACTAGCACCTTATGCCAAAAAAAAGCATTTGGGGACACAGAGGGAAGGCAGCAAAAGCTGCAGCTGCTCTGGACACTGTGTGGGACCCCTGCCTTCAGCTCCCTGCCCTCACCCCAGGCAACATGGCTCTGCGGCTACAGGCCCCAGGGCCCTGTGAGGTGAGTTTTGACTTGATCCTAAAGGGAGGCAATGCAAATGCCCTAGAGGCCACCTGCAGTTCGCTGAGTGGGGCCCCCAGGGGGTGGAACACAGGCCCATAACTTGGCTTCAATGCAGGGGGCACCTCAGCCACACATGTCCGTTTGTGAACCAGCTCCCAGCTCCAGGGGACTCTGGCCTGCTAGGCCTTATCTCAGCTCTAGGGATCAGAAAGGACTTTTTCAGCTGCGTTTCTGTCTGAGCAAGGCAACGGGGTCTCTCTCGTTCTCCTGCTTTAAGTCAGACCCTTTGTTGAGTCCTGGGATCCTCAGAGATCTGGACTCTGGGTAACTGTGTGAGCCAAGCCCATCAAGGGTGCATCCTAACTCACAGTCACAAGGCTGGAGCCACCCTCTGCCTGTTTTGAGTCTAATCCTGGCTTCCTGGTCCCTGAGAAAACCCAGCGCCCCTGGCAGCTGGCTGGTTGCTGCCCTACATCAGGTGGGCTCTCAGACTCACTGGCAGGTTTCCTTCAGGGAAGGCCTGCCCCGCCCTCCAGACTCTGCTGAGAGGAAGCAAGGGTGGCTCTCACTTTTATTCCTGGCCATATGCCTTGGATTGGCCTGGGTCCTTCTACGTCTCTGCCATCCCCTTTTCCTTACCATCCAGGTGGATACAGGGTGTCTGGCTCTACTATCAACTTCTCCCTCACGCTGCCCATCCTGAATCTGCCGGGATTAGGGCAGGTGCAGTGAGTTCTTCCACAGCAGTTAAAAATATGCAGCCACACCTTTGCTCAGACAGGTGAAGGGGTACGCTAGGGATCATAGTTCAGGAGCAAAGCAAGTGGCCCAGGCCACATGAGCACCGGGGTGGGGGTAGGGGGAATCGTGTGCCACGTTTCTCTGAGAAAGCTGACTTCATGGAACGAGGAAGTTGTTCGGTTGTGTGGAGCTGGTGTTTAGGGATATGGGGTGAACAGGGAGGGAGGAAGTCATTAGGGCAGAATAGCAATTACTTTTCTTAAAACTGAGAAAAAGTCAAGAAGTCCTTTCACGTTGCCCATACGACTGCGATGGTGAACTGGGGTGAGGGCTGCTGCCCTTGCCTGTGGGAGGTGAAGGGTGGTTGCCTCTGCTGGGGACTCAGGGCTCCCCTTCCGGTGCTCCTTCTGGGCTTGCCAGGGTGAGGGCTGAGCTCCTAGGTGTGTGGGGTGGGGTGTGGCAGAGGAGGGCCTGAAGGGTGTCCAAACTTCTAAGACTCAGAACAGCGTCTGAGAACAGTTCATCACCACCCTTCTGTGGTGCACTGGCAAGCAGCCAGAGTTTTACCTCCTAGGAGACCATCTGCCCCCACTTTGGGGGCCTGCCTCAGGACACTCGGGAGGACCCCAGTTTTGGTCTCTGGCCAGACTGAGACACATGCAATGCAGTCCTGGGGCCCTCCCGTATCTGACGGCTCACACAGGCAAAACCTCACCAGCCAGTGCCTGTCCCCTTCCTGTCTGCTACTCCCCACATGCCCAACCTCTCCAACCAGACTGGAAGCTCCTCAGGGGCAAGCAGCTCATCTCCTCCATATTCTCACAGAAGGAGATCCTGCTCAGGCAAGACTGGCACTTGAGAACATCTCTTGCAAAACCCTGGGTCAGCAAAGCCCTGCAGTTAGCATCTGCTCACCTTCTCTACCCACTGTCCACCTGGCTTTTCTGAGTCCTTCCTTGGGGGACAATCCAGGCTGGACTCTGGGGTGCAGGGAGAAGGCTGAGAGACAGGGAAGGCACAGAGTGGTAACTAGCTCTGACCCTGCAGTAGAGCCTTGGGCAGAATGGGCCATGACCAACCAGCCCAGAACAAGAGCCACTGTGTCCTACGACATGCAGCACAACCCATCTGTGTCCCTCAGCAGGACTGCTGGAGATGGAAGGCTGAGTCATTAATTACTTTCTTTTATTAAAAATGTACACAAGTAAAAGGAACATGGTTTAATTGTACAGAGTAAGAAATACAGATGAGTAAATAGAAACATTAATTAAAGCCACCTGCAATACACCACCCAAAAGTAATCATGCTGTTAAATGTTTAGAAATCGGATACAAACACAATTCTTCACCCCCCTGTGCATATATTTAGGAGCTCTGTCCCATGCAGATACAGGCACGGGTCCAGGAACATGCAAGAAGAGATCTATACTTCCCCGGCACTCGCTCGGGGCCCTTCCCCAGCCCCCAGATCTCTCTGCTCCCAGATACCGTGCAGAGGTTGGCATCCAAGAGTCCAAAGGGCTAGCCATCCAGGCTGACAAGGTAATCTATAGTAGATTAGTAGGGGCAAAGGGCCTTGGAGGCAGGATACCAACTGTCCCAGTTTGCTCAGGACAGATGAGTTTCCTGGATGTGGGAATTTTCATCGCTAGAACTGAGAAAGTCCTGGGCAACTGGGGTGAGTTGGTCCCCCTACTTGGAGGACCAAAGGCCTTGTCCAGCCCCTCCTTCTCTGCACTGCCCACTGGCCCTCCTACTGGATCTTATATCCCTGGGGACCTCAGCAGGCAGCTCAGGGACAGAGGCTCCGCAGGGCCCACTACTTCCTCAGGCTCCCACCAAGTTCCAGCCTGAGGCCCAGGGAAGGAGTGGGGAAAGGGAATGAGTAAAGGCAGACAGGCAGTCATACTGAGGAAAGGGGCCAGGTGACCTCTGGCTGTCAAGGGCAGCCAGGGATGCTGAGGTGGAGGGGCTTCAATATTTGGCTGCTTGCCCCTCCAGGCCTGGAGCTTCCCTTAGAATTCAGTGCCTTAGTTCTCAGAGGCCCCAGTCCTTGGAAGCCCTAGGGTCTTTGGGTGGGAGGTGCTCACCCCCAGGGCTTCCCACAGTCCTGCTGCATCCAGCCCTACATCCCCCCTCCTCCATGTCCACACCTGCTGGCGCTTCCTGCCTAGCCCATCTCCACCCAAGACTGGGCACAGAGCATGGGAAAAGAGGAATCCAGGACAGGTCGAGCTGAGTGAGGAGCAGAACAGGTGGGAGGGGACCTAGGCATAAAGGACCTCTCCTAATAAGGGTGGCCACATCCTGACTGTGGTCTGGCCTGGCCTGCTTTCTATGCCTGAGAATGGAGCCCTTGGAGAACCCAGAGGAGTAGGCAGAATAATGGTCCATGGTGGTATAAAGATGTCCACATCCTAATGCATGGAATCTGTGACATGGCAATGGGGAATGAGGTTGCTAATTAGCTCACTTTAAAATAAAGAGATTATTCTGGATTATCTGGATGGGTCCAATGTAATCGCAAGGGTCCTTAAATGAAGAAGGAGACAGAAGAGTCAGAATCAGGGAGGCAGCATTATGTGAAAGACTTGACCAGCCATTGCTGGCTTTGAGGATGGAGGAAGGGGCTACAAGGCAAGGAATGCAGGTGGTCTCTAAAAGCTGGCATGGGCGAAGAAGCAGATTCTCTACTGAGTCCCCAGAAGGGAACGCAGCCTGCTGACACCTTGAGTTTAATTCAGTTAAGACCCATTTTGGACTTCTGACCTAGAGAACTGTAAGATAATAAATTTGTGTTGTTTTAAGCCACTAATTTATGGGAATTTGTTATAGCAACAATACTGGGATACCACCTGAAGGATGTAACTGCTCAGAATCCCCTGGTTAGAGTCAGTCTCACAGAGTCCCACAGTCGCTCTGTGAAAGAGCCGACTCTGTCCTGGGAGACACTGTGACTCTGGAGCCCTGCGCAGGGAATGGACCTCCGTGACTTGGGTGGGTCAAGAAGGATGCCGAAGAATAGTGCCTCTGCTGGATGTGCCCACAGGAAACAGCTGCCTCCTTAAACCTATTCCCCAAAGCTCCATAGGTTCTGGCTCTGAGCTGTCCAGGAAGAGCTGCCCTGAGGTCAGGCTACCCAGCACATCCAGCCAGAGCCGGCAGGACTTGCCTTAAGACACCCAGGGTAGCATTCTGTGTCCTTTCCACACACCCATAATGCTCAAAGCTCTCTCAGTCTTTGGCCTCACTAAGGGAATTCAGTTTGGCTTAGGAAAACCTAGGACTAGAGAGAAAAAGGTTTAGAGGAAAAAAAATCACTAAAGTGGATGTCAGCCAGATCTTCATAAAATCCCTGCTTTGCCGCTTACTAGCTATGTGGCCTCAAATAAGGCACTAAACCTCTCGGAGCCTGCTTCTTCATCCAGAAAAGGTAAAACAGCGTTTGTCTTACCTGCCTCACAGTGTGTGTGTCTCAGGTCAGATAATGCACGAGAAAATGCTGTGCTGCACAGCCTGAGATGCTGTTGTTATTAATGAGCAGTAACGATCACAGCCCCACAGACTTCTGCATGGAGTGGACGATCATACATCCTGTGTCAGGGAAGGAAGGGTGAGTGCAGACTCATCAACTCTGCCTTGCCCACAGGCAGGAGGCTGCGCCCTGGCCAGGAGAGGAGAGAAGGGCTTGTCTTTCTCTGAGCCACTGCTTCAGAGCTCAGACCGGACGTGAGACAGAGCCACCCTGCAGCCCGCAGGATGTCCTCCCAACCACCCGCAGACTGGGGCTTTGCACCTTTTCTTTCCCCTAAGAAAAAAAGGTTTCTAGAGTTTCTTTTGCATAAAAAAACAGTCCCTCCTTCTCATAAAATACGATTTTACAGGGAAAAGGTGGAACATGAAACTATACACAATGCAATTCCAATCTAATGAATATATAATATATAATTTTATATGTGGGATACCTACTGGAAGAAATGCATCAGAATACTAATGGTGGTATCTTTGGTAGGACTGTAGGTGATTATATTTTCTTCTTTATATTTGCATAACTTAAAAATGCTCTACAATGACCTATAAGTACTTTTACATTTAGAAAAAATTATATATATATATATATATATAAATGAAAAATGCCAGGGACTTCCTTTTGTGGAACCACAAACTGGGCCAGAAGAGTCATTTGAGCTGGGCTCTGCACAGGCAGGAGTCCTGACCCTGGCCCTTGCTGCGGGATCTCGGAGACTCAACTACTTTCCCTCCCTGGCCTCTGCTGGCCCAGTGAGACTGGATGCTGGACAAGATGCTCTCTAGGATTCTCCGCAGCTCAGTAATTAAAGTATTCGTCTTAGTCTCATCCATCCCTGATCCATGCTCAGCTTCCAGTGGCTTCTCCTTACCACCTCCCTCACCAGCCTCATTTCTCCCAGACCTGCCCTGGGAGTCGCTAGCTCCTGGCATTTGCCTGCATCACAGTCTGTACTTCTCAGAGCCCTGCCCTTCCTTGAAGAACAAAGCCTGGCCAAATCCTATGCAGCCTGCTGGCCTGCAGAGAACCCTGCTTCCCTCTAGCTTGTACATAACAATAGCTACCGTTTATTGACTGTTAACTTCAGGTCGCACAGCAAAAGCGGTCTCATTTAATCCTAGGTCACCAGCAGCTGCAGAGACTAAAATTTGAACAGCACCCCCCTGGAGTTGTGCAGTGTAGTGACCCTATTTGATCCTCTTTTGCCTCTGAGGGATGTATTGTTATTCTCATTTCACTGTCAAGATAACTGAGGCTGAGAGAGGTCAAGCCAACTCACCCAAGGTCACACAGTGGGTTTGTGGCAGAACTAGGACTTGATCTCTAGAGATTTCAAGTCCAGTGTTTTTTCACTCCCACAGTGGTGTCTTTCTCAACAACTCCCACATTCCAGCACTGGAAGGCAGGGAGGATGTATTCTGAGCTGAACACACAGAGAGCACACAATGAATGTCTGAATGTCTGGTGGTGGTGGTGTGGATCACAATGAGTTCAACCATTCAATCAACAAGTCTTCCCAGAGTGTCTGGGAGCTCTGGGGGCAGGGACAAGCCTATTCTGTTCACGGCTATATTCCAGCACCTAGCAGTGCCTGACATATAGTACATGCTCAATAAATGACACTGAATTCATGATTGTTCATTCAAATAAAGAAAACAATAAAGTAAATAATAGGAGCTAATATCTATTGAGTGCCTACTTCTAGCCAGTTCTCAGGGAGTCTCCAGGAGAGTTGAGGAGAAATACAACACTGTGACAAAGACTAGAGCTTGGGGTTTTACATCAAAAAAGTGTCTACATAAAGCCCACGAGAACAGCAAAGAAAGAAAGAAAGGCGCTCAGCAGTGACCCTGAACCTTCCTACCATGTCAGAGGCCATGCCAGCAGCTGTCACCATCACAGCTTGAATACACTGACGGTCAAAGCACACAAGCCCAAATTTGCCATCTGTATCCATGGTTCTGCCTGTTCAGACCATGTCTGGATCCTCTTATTGCCTCTCCAGACTGGATAACCAGAATACTGGATCTATAAGACAAATGGTTATGGAAACTGGTAATGTCTAGCTCGGAGAAGAAAAAGGAGGGTTATCTTTAACACCTGACAGGCTGCCATTGGGCCAGAGCCCTGGGCACCTCCTGAGGAAGTCTGCTGTAGCTGGCTGGGATGTCTGGAGATGGACCGGAGAAGCAGGGTGTCTGGTAGGCTGCCTCTCTGGGACCTGATGAGGCCCTACTCTCTACAGCATATATTCTACGCATTGGCTCACACACAAACGTTTATTAACTGTCATTCATGGCCTACTCCAGGCTAGGGAAGTAAGGATGAATAAAACAAGCTTGCCAGCTTAGAAATGCCAGCACCCTAGGAGGCAGAGTCAGGAAGGCCTCATCCTGTAGCCTTAGACTCCTTATTGTGCATCCTAAAAGGTCCTGTCTCAGCCACTGCTGAAGGCCATTTTCTTCCAGTATTCTGAAGGGGTCAGTCATTCGGCAGATAATCAACAAATACACACATCCCTGAAGAGGGGATCCTGGGATGGGAACTCCAGCTGAATCAACCCTCTATGGGGGCCAAGCAGGCTGGGTCCCAGGTACGGTCTTTGCATGTGTCCTTCTACCCCTTCAGATCCCCTCAAGTCCAGCCAGGTCTTGACCATGGTGTGATCCGGTTCCTGTTTCCACAAGCACTGGTTCATCGTCCCCAGCTGCAGTGATATGTCAAAGGATATCCTTCAATCCTAAATTGCATAATGGCTTTTATCTTCCATTCCTTCCAAGGCTCCTCATCTGCAGTAAAAGTTGTGGTTCAGCAAACAGTGTGGAACTCCTGAATGCTGTTCCAAAAAAGTCTCATGTGGGGTAGAGCTCATTCTGCTGTCCTGTCCATTCACTGCACTGTTCAGTGCTGGAAATGACACGTACACTTTTTTTTTTTTGCAAAACAATAATTATGCAGAAAAATGCACAAAGCATATGTTCAGTTTAATAAGTATAAAATAGAAAGCAAATATCTGTATAACCACCACCAGGTCAAGAGATAAAACAATGCCAACACCCTCAAAGACCCCTATGCCCCTCCTGATCACAACCCCAACCCTCCCCTGTGCTCATGACTAAATTGACTTTTTTTTTTTTTTTTTTTTGGCTACATTGGGTCTTCACTGCTGCGTGCAGGCTTTCTCTAGTTGCAGAGGGCGGGGGACTACTCTTCGTTGTGGTGTAGGCTTCTCATTGTGGTGGCTTCTCTTATTGCTGAGCACAGGCTTCAGTAATTGCAGCACGCGGGCTCAGTAGTTGTGGCACACGGGCTTAGTTGCTCTGCGGCATGTGGGATCTTCCCGGACCTTCCATTCCTTCCAAGGCTCCTCAGGGGACAAGGGCTTGAACCCGTGTCCCCTGCATTGGGAGGTGGATTCTTAACCACTGCGCCACCCGGGAAGTCCCCTAAATTGACTTTTGTCATAATAATTTCTGAGCTTTTTATAGTTTTACCTCCTCTGCATATATCCTTAAACAATACAGTTCAGTTTTGCCAGTTGTTAAACTTTTCATGAAAGGAATTATATTGTGTGTATTCTACTGCAGTTTCATCTAACATTATGTTGATGAGAGTCACAGTATTATTACAGTATTATTATCCAATATTACAGTATTACAGGTCACAGTAGTTCATTCATTTTCACTGCAGGAATACTGCACAATTTATTTGTGAATATTGTGGTGCACATGAGTGAGACTTTGGTTAGAGCAGATTCTGAGGAGTGGGGCTGCTGGGTTACAGGGTACATGTATTTTCATCTTTACCAGATCACTTACATATTTTTCAATTCTGAAAATGTTTCTCAGGGAAGCAGTGCTGTATCTGGGATAGAGGAAATGAGGGATGCCTGCCCTTGCAGTCTGACTGGCCTACGTTCGGTCCTCCAAACTTGTCCCCTCCAGCCCAGCCATCCTGTCCCATCTGGCACTCACAGGCTGGTGCCTCTCACAGCAGGTTCCTCTCCAGCCTCCCTACTTCGGTGATGTAGTTGGGTGAGAGTGGGAGGAGGCTGAGAATGAGGAAGTGAAAACCAAACATGAGGGCCACAGAGAAGTCCGGTCCACAAACCTCAATGTTTCAGCAGCACACTCCATGGGAGAGGAACGTGCAGGATGCCTGTGGAGCACACCTATCAGGCACCAAGCCTACAGGTGCCAAGGTGTGCCACTGGACAAGCCGCCGCTCTGCACTAGGCTCCTGCACGTAAGTCACTCCACATAATCCACACCCCAAACCTGTGAGGTAGGTGTTATCATCCCATGCCACAGATGAAGACACTGAGACACACAGACACTGAGCAACTGGCAATATAGTACAACAGTTAATAGTGTAGGATCTGGATTTGTTTAAATTGGGTTTAAATTGTGGCTTCCCTACTTACTGGTGCAACACTGGGCCGGTTACCTTCTTTGGCCTCAGTTTCCTCATCTGTAAAATGCGGCTAATTCACTTACAGGGTTATTGAGAGAGTTAAAAGAGATAATGTGTAGAAGGAGCTTAGCAGAGTGCCTGGCACAAAGGAGGAATGAACAGAACTGTGAAATAGGAACTATGGAGTTCCAAGGTTGACAGCTAGGACAAGGTGGGAGTGGGAGGGAACAACTCATCTTGGCAAGCTGGGAGCAGGCCATCAAGCTGACGGTGCAGATCGGTGCTGTGTGAGGACTCAGTGCAGTGCTGGCCTGGTTGACTCTGAAACGTGGCAGGCAGTCCTGCCACCCTGGCACCTTTGCTCAGAGCTCTCTACCTATCTGTGGCTGCCTCAAAGGGCAGTGATTCCTGACAGGGAGCAGCTGGATCCCTGCACATGAGGAAGCTTCAGCCCAGCTTCGGCGCTGGCCCGCAGAGGCCGCATTGGCTGGCAGCAGCAGTGGCAGCCAATGGGCAGCGAAGGCTGTTGCTAAGGTCACTGGTGAACCTTATTTGGCGACATTGGGCTGACCCTGCATTCACCTCTGAGAACTCTGGGAAACGCCAACCACAGATGTGAAGTGAACGTCTCAAAACCACAACTGCATTTCCTTTGAGAAAAGATTCGGCTCTCCTCTCCAGCCTGCCTCTCTCGAGCTGGATGCCTTTTGTACAGTGGCTTGCAACCTCAAGAGAGAAGAGCCTTGGTGGGGAGTCGGCTACACACCCGTCCTGGGCAGGCCTCTCCCGCCCCTGGGAGAGGGCAGGGGCTACTGCACAGGCGGCCCCAGGACCCACCAAGGACCTGAAAGGCTTCTGTTCTTGCCCCAGCAGCTGCCGACCTCCGGCCCAAGCCTCCCTGCACACACCCTCAAGTGTTCCTGGACCCACTTCCTGTAGCCTTGGGAAGCTGCTGGTATGAGGAAGACCCACGGCACGCAGGGAGGAAGTGGGCCTTGCCCAGGCCCTTAACATCTGCACCGGCCACACTGTTTCAGTGCAGCCTACAGCTCAAACGGTTGGCGGTTTCAGTTTTTCACCTTCCTTTGGTGCATCTTCTAGCTTAACATTAAATAAGTAAAACTGTTGCCCCACCCCAGACACATGTGGGAGGGAAGCCGTGCCTTCAATATTTCCAAAATAATACTCCCCTCTTTCCTCATATTCATACAGCACCTTCGAGTCTGGGAACTGTGCTCATATCTGCCATCTTGTTGCATCCTCACAAGCCTTGCTAAGGTAATCATAGCTTAACAATGACTGAGCCCTCACCAGGTGTCAGGAACATGAATTAGCTCATAGAATCCACTATAATTGTTCCCACTTGACAGAAGAGAAAAATGAGGCAAAGACAGATTCAGTAAGTGACTCAAGGTCAATTACTAGTCTGTAAAGGCAGAGCTGAGATTTTATCCCAGATAGCCCAATTCCAAAGTCTGCCCTATTATCTTCTGTTATATTGCCCCTCAAGGCATATACACAAGAACAAATCCTATTTATGGATGAGAATGAGGCTGAGAAGAAGAAAAGGTGTGGGGCCTGACATGAGGGCTGCTTCCCGTGTCCACATCTCCTCCTGCAGGACCATTCACTGGCATCCTTCTTCTGCCCCCCTCTTTTTTTTAATCACTCACACCTCCCCCTCTTCCCCGCACCCAACCCCAGCTTGTCTCCTCCTGACCCACAGGCTAAAAGTGGCCTTTCTTGGGACTTCCCTGGCGGTCCACTGGTTAAGACTCTGCGCTTCCACTGCAGGGAGCGCAGGTTCGATTCCTGGTCGGGGAACTAAGATCCTGCATGCCGTGTGGCCAAAAATAAAAAAATAAGAATAAAAAATATTATAAAGTGGCCTTTCTTTTCTGGGTAGCCCAGGGAGACAGGTGTCCTGGCCTGCTGGGAAGAGGTGATGTGAGCCCATCTGTCAGGTAAGGGGGGCAAAGCCAGGGCCATGGAGGGTGAGTGACAGAAGAACGCCACACCTCCCACCTCCTCCTGCTAAGCCTTTGCCTGTACACGTGGGGCAGTTAAAGCATTCCATGGGCAAGGGCCTCGGGACTGTGGGCAGCAGAGCTGGGGCGTCTATCTGTCCACCGCATCCTCAGCTAAAGGCACTCTGAGGGCCTGGGGTGGGGTCTGGACACTGAGATATGCCAGTGCGTGTCCCTTGCTGGAGTGCTGTCTTTCTATTGGGCACTTCAGGCTGCCCTCACTCATGGAACATACATTGTTTTGTGCCCCTACCAAGAGTCAGGCACTATTCAAAGCATCAAAGATACAGCAGTAAGGGCTTCCCTGGTGGCGCAGTGGTTGGGAATCCGCCTGCCGATGCAGGGGACACGGTTCATGCCCCGGTCTGGGAAGATCCCACATGCCGCGGAGCGGCTGGGCCCATGAGCCATGGCCACTGGGCCTGCGCGTCCGGAGCCTGTGCTCCACAAAGGGAGAGGCCACAGCAGTGAGAGGCCCACGTATTCAGAAAAAAAAAAAAAAAAAAAGATACAACAGTAAATAACACAGACCATGTTTCAGGCCTTGAGGAGTTTAGTTCCAATGAGGGACACAGACGTGAGGCAAATAATTACACGAATAGCTGGAAAACACAGCATGCTTTGAGAGGATACTCCTTCAGGGTACTAATCAAAGAAGGAGTGTGTGGGATTGGGGGCTGGGGAAGCCAGGACGGTGTGGAGTTAGCAGGTAGGGACAGTTCCTGTCCCCTATCCCACTGCCCTCCTCTCCCCCGCATTCCTGTCCCTTCAGGAAATCTGCTTCCATGAAAGCTGCTCTGCTAAGTATCTTCAAAGTTGCCTCAAGCGGTGCTTTTGCGGCAGCTGCTTTTAGTGTTTGTGCCTGGGTGAGCACAAACTCAGGTGTGTGTGGTGTAGGAGACCAGAGGGGAGGGTAGATTAGGGTGTTTGATCTTTGATCCTCAGCTAAACTCAAGCACCTCCATTCCCCATCAAAGTCCTACGTGTGCATGTGGGAGAGCCCCGGAGGGGCAAGGTGGGTGAAGGTAGCCAGCGGGGCACGAAGCTTCTGGGATGAAATGCTGTTATGAAATGTTCAATTCTGAGAAGCGTTTTCAGAATTAAACATTTTCAGGTTAACTGAGAGCCAGAACCCTTCCTAAAGTACCTCTGAAAATAGCTGTTCAGCATAAAGCATGAAATTAGCTTTTGCTGGAGAGGAAGCCCTCCAGGGCTGACGGCAGCCAGCCAGCCTTGGGGAAGTGGGTGCAGCGCTGTGGCCATCCTTGCTGGCACTGCCCGCCTTGCAGGCTGCCGTCGCAACCCTGCATCAGTGTGCCCACTGCTAGGCTCCTTAAGGAACACCTTGCTGCCTTCACTAAACATGCTTCTCTCCCCTCTTCTGCTTCTTTCTCCCTCAGGGACTCTTCTTGTGGAAAAGAAACCCCAGCTCTTTGGTTGTGAGGCTGTGATTTCCAGTTTCATTTTCCGGTTTCCGTTTAGAAGCTGTTCTGCCAGCTCTCCACTCATCATGCCCCAGGGCACCAGAGAAGCTGAGGGGCAAGAAAAAAGTGTTCCAGCCAGTACCCTGCTCCCTGGGGCTCACAGAGGGTGGGGACTGGCTGAACCCCAGGTAGGGGAGGTTGTTAAAATGCAGATTCCTGGCTCCCCAGTCTCTGAGGTGGTAGATTTGGGCCCTTTGATTCTGATGTGGCCTGTGGACCCCACTAGGACTCACAGCCTCAGAGACCATCAAAACAGCCAGAGCACAGCTGAGCACAGCCCAATCACTCCCCAAGGCTCTTCCCACAAGTGCTTGTGAAACTTTGTTCCCCCTTCCCTGCCTGGTGTTGGACACATTTCAGATGTCAGCTCTTTGGGGCTGGAGGTCTGCAGGAAGCCCAGGTCATGGTCCTCACATAACCCCCTCTCTTCCTCACACTCCAAATTTCCTTTTAAGATGCTAATTTGTAATATGCATTAATAGAAACAAAAGAAAGAAAGATTCTATTAAGAGCCCTTATGTCCTTTTGCTCTGTCCCTGCTAATTCCAAAAAGGATTTAAGGACATTTACATCTGTATTTTCCCCTGTGTGTGGGGTGGGTCTTCCGATGCACCCTTACCCTGCTTTGACCTTGGAGCAGGTGGTCAGGTCCCCAAGCCTGGCAGATGTAGACCTTTGTAATCTCTGGGGCAAATTTGTTCTTCAGTGTTTCTAGTATCACTTTTTGATCAATCATTAATCAAAGTTGCAGTAAAAAGATAATCTCAGGACTGGGCTATAAAGGTCCTGGTTAAAACCTTAAATAAACCCTTCTGTGGAGGCCTCAGAGCCAAGAGAGAAGGGTCTCACGTCTGTGGCTGGATTTGGAAACAAATGAAGGCTGGGCACAGACATGAACTTCAGTCACCTGAGTGGCTGTGGCCTCTTGCTTCACCTCTCACTGCCAATGAAGCTGGCTATGTCCTGGCTCCTGGATCAGGTGGCAAAGCTGGGGAAGGAGTTTGCCCAAATGTGTGGTAACAAATGTAGGGGCCTGGGGGCACTTCTACAAGGCATGACAGCTGTGGCATGGTCCTGGGGCCAGGCCTGATGGCAGCCCCCTCAGCCCACAGAGCCCATGTGATGGAGGGCACCCTTATCTCTGATAGCTTGGCTCATTCCTGCTGACTCACTGCTGTGCAGGGCAGAGTGGTGCCTGGGGTAAAGAGGGAGGCCCACTTCTCAAGGGAGGAAGAGAGGAAGAGGCTGCTCCTCCCAGGGCCCAGCACGGGTAGAGCCTATGGGGCCTTCACTATTCTCCAAGCTCCCTCACAGTGGAGAGGGTAGATCTGCTCATCAGGGCATGAGGCCACAGGCTCTTGACTGGCTGCAGAAGCTGAATCTAGGAGTAAGAATCAACAGGGATAATGTGAGGTCCAGCACCAGGTCCAAGATGTAAGGACACCAAGGCAGGACATGGGGACCTGGGCCAAGGGCAGCCTTGACCAACAGGCTTAGGGTTTTAGCTGTCAGTAACCTTTGCAGGAACCACAACAACTGCATCATCCAAGAGAGCTGACATGCTCAGATGGATGTATCTAAGATGTGCAGTACCTGAGAAAGTGGGAGAGGCAATCACTGTTCTCTCCAACCCCTTCCAACATATTACTGAGCCTGCTCTGTACCATATTTTCAGACATATGGAAGGAATGGATATTTTCAGAGCAGTGTAACCCTAGAGGTACAGGGCAGTGAAATTAGGTGTGAGAAATATTTCAAAGGATTGATGTCCAGAACAGGGATAACCTTGTTTTGGATGGCTGGAAGGGAGGAAGCAGTATCAATGGGAACAGTCAAGAGACATACGTGAGGAGACTTTCTATAGGTCCAGCGTGGTCTCCAAATATAGATACACACAGACACACACACACACACACACACACACACACACACACACACACTTCTGTTTTAAGAGAGAGAACAAGAAGGGAATGGAAGACACACACTGAAATTTTAACAGCGGGCTTTCTCTAGCTGGAAAGATCATGAATGATTTGAATTTTTCCCTTTTGTGCTTATCAGTAGTTTCTAAAATGTCTGTAATATACACAAATTACTTTTTATGGCAAAATATACATAAAATTTGCCATTTTAATCATTTTTAAGTGTGCAATTCAATGGTATTAAGTACATATACATTGTGGTGCAGCCATTTTTTCATCATCCTCAACATAAACTCCAAACCCAGTAAACTAATTCTTCATTCTCTCTTACTGCCAGTGGTTGGCAACCACCTTTCTCCTTTCCGTCTCTATGAATTTGACTATGCTAGGTACCTAAGTGGAATCGTACAATATTTGCCCTTTTGTGTCTCGCTTATTTCACTTCTTAGCATAATGGTTTTCAAGGTTCATCCATGTTGTAGCATGTGGCAGAATTTCATTCTTTTTTAAGGCTGAATAATATTCCACTGTGTGTGTATACCGCATTTTGTTTATCCATTCATCTGTCAATGGACACTTGACACTTGGATTGTTTCCACCTTTTGGCTATCATGAATAATGCTGATATGAATATGGGTATACAAATATCTCTTTGAGACACTGCTTTCAGTTCTTTTGGATATATAGCCAGAGGTAGAAGTGCTGGATTATATTGTAAGTTTATTTTTAATTTTTTGAGGAACTGCCATGCTGTTTTCCACAGTGGCTGTACCATTTTACATTCTTACCAGCAGGGCACAGGGGTTCTAATTTCTCCACATCTTCACCAACACTTGTTATTTTTCTTTTCTTTTTTTTCTTTTTATTGATTTTTATTTTTTTTAAATTAATTTATTTATTTTTGGTTGTGTTGTGTCTTCGTTTCTGTGCGAGGGCTTTCTCCAGTTGCAGCGAACGGGGGCCACTCTTCATCACGGTGCGCGGGCCTCTCACTATCGCGGCCTCTCTTGTTGCAGAGCACAGGCTCAGTAGTTGTGGCACACGGGCTCTAGTTGCCCCGCGGCATGTGGGATCCTCCCAGACCAGGGCTCAAACCTGTGCCTCCCGCACCGGCAGGCAGATTCTCAACCACTGCGCCACCAGGGAAGCCCCCTTTTCTTTTTTTAAATAATCGCCATTCTAAAGGGTGCGAAGTGGTATCTCACTGTGGGGTTTTTTTTCTTTTTTTAAAATTTATTTTTGGCTGCATTGGGTCTTCATTGCTGTGCGCGGGCTTTCTCTAGCTGCAGTGAGCGGGGCTACTCTTTATTGCGGTGCGCGGGCTTCTCATTGCAGTGGCTGCTCTTGTTGCAGAGCACAGGCTCTAGGTGCACAGGCTTCAGTAGTTGTGGCACGCGGGCTCAGTAGTAGTGGCTCACGGGCTCTAGAGCGCAGGCTCAGTAGTTGTGGCGCACGGGCTTAGTTGCTCTACAGCATGTGGTATCTTCCCAGACCAGGGCTTGAACCTGTGTCCCCTGCCTTGGCAGGTGGATCCTTAACCATTGCGCCACCAGGGAAGCCCCTCTAGTGGTTTTGATTTGCATTTCCCTAATCCAAACTACTTATTTTTTAAATCCAATTTTGCCTGAATCAAATCCTTTGTCCTTTATTTCTTGATAATATGGACTTTTTTTGTACTTAACCTTTGCACTATGGTTTTTAAAAATTGTTGTAAAATACACATAACATAAAATTTACATTCATAACCATTTATAAATGTAAAGTTCAGTATTGTTAAGTAAATGCACATGTTTGTGACCAAACCCAAATTACTTTTATAAGGATAAGAAGAAAGAAAAGGCTATTAAAAAAGAGGAAGAAGAAAGATGTGGATTCTCAGGCCCTGGAGATGTTCACACACTTTGGCTCAGTCTTGGCAGGGATCTGCATTCATCTACTGAGCACCTCCAATGCACTGGGCTCTGTGCCAGGCAGGGGGCTCCAAGGTGAGCATGGTCTGGTCTCTGCCCTCAGATTTCAACCTCTGTGGGAAATAGTTATACCCAAGGCTGCTGTGGGCCCAGCGGGCCACAATGTCTACAGGTGCAGCATGGGGAAGGCAGCACAGATGAGGTGGCATGTGAGCTGAGCCCCAAAAGACAAGCAGACATTTGCAGGTGCGTGAGGGCAGAGAATAACTGGCCTGGGCTGTTGGGCTGTGGCAGCCCCTACATAAACACTTGTTAATGATTTATGTCTGTCTTCCCTACTTGATTATAAGCTTCATGAGAGCAGGGCCAGCTAGTCTTTTTCACTGTTGAACCCTGCTATGCCCAGCACAGACAGGGGTAAAATGAATACTTGCTGAATAAACGAGCAGGTGAGGAGAAGGAAGAAGAGAGAGGAGATGTCTCCTTCCAGAATCTTGGCCACGAGAGGCAGACAGCATGGCTGTACTCCATGGGGAAGGGGGTGGAGGGAAGCATTACAGGGCTGATGGAGACGGGAGCATGCCAAACACTGCACTACAGGAGCCAGTGGAGAAGGAGAGTTTGAAGACCAAGTATGAGAGAACTGAAGGGCTTGACTGCTGGGTAGGGGGCTGGGTGAAAGGGGAGAGGCAGGGGTGCAGGGTCAGTGGGATGAGAGGGGTCTCTCTTTTTAAGAGACTCGTATGGCCAATATGAAAAAGACAGGAAATGCCGGTCGCCGACAAGGACTGAAGCAACTAGAACTCTCATACACTGCCAGGAGAGCGTTCTTCCAGGCTGCAGACAGCACTCTGGTTGCTGGTTGGTTCAAGCTACCATTTGTGCCAAACAAGGGAACCCCAACGTCTGCACTTGGACTATCAGACATGAAGCGCTCTGTGTCCAGAGCAATTTCCAAGATGGGCCTGAATCCAGGGGACATGGAACAACCAAGAGCCCGGAGCTGGCTCTGTGCTCACCAGGGTCCAAAATGTCAACTTTGCCCACGTGCCCCCTTGCGCCTCATCTCACGTCAGGCAGCTGGCAGGACTTCAGTCAGCAGAAGGCGGACTCTGCTCTTTTCAAGGAGCACACAGTGCGGGCTCTGGGCGCTCCGGTGAACTCCATCAGGGTGTGCAGAACCCCTCTGCTTGAGAAGCCTCTATGCACACCCAGTCAGGCACCAGCATCCTAGCCCCTGCTGGTAGTCCAACTTGCCTATCAGACGAGTGGCACATGTGCCAACACGGAGCCCACACAGGGCAGCGCTGCTTGACACCTGCATAGCTCCAGTCTGAGGGAAGGATTCTGTGTGTGGTTTGTATTTTTACTGCACCTCCCTTTCCAATTTGGAGGATGTTATCACTGAGTTACCAAATGCCACTTAACCCACTGTGGGGGGAGCACAGAGAAGCACCCAGCAGCCCCGGGATGAGGCTGCAGTCCAGAAGCGGGGATGAGATGAGCACAGATGATGCCACGAGGACTTAATAGAAGGCGAAGTGTAATCAGGAGCCACATCGTGTGCTCTCACTCTAAGTGCTGCAGGCGTTCAGAGGAGTAAGGGGTCAAGTAGGGGTAGGGTGACCAAGGAAGGTCCTAGAGCAGAGGAAGAGGAGACCATTACAGGTGAGGGAGACAACTGGAACCTTTATGGAAACCCACAGAACTCAAGGGCTAGCCAGGCCTGGACTCATGTGGGACAGGCTCACAGGCCGCTCTTTCAACCAGGAGACAGGCCACAGACAGCAGGCCTCCCTCAGCCCCACCCAGGTCCCTGGAACACATGCTCCACTGTCCTCAGCCTGACCACAATGCCACACGAGCTGGGTCCCACTCATGCTGGCCTGGAAACTGGGAAGTACCTGGCATAGGGCCCCTTCACTTCCTCCACATGATTGCCTGGAGCTCCAGGGTGAGCAGCAAGGGGTCGTTTTTGTGGTCAGGAAATGCCTGTGGCAGCTGGAGACACCACAGGCCCTCTCTGAACTCTTCTGAAGTGGAGATCACATTCCCAAAGATTCTCAACTGCCTAAACTCTAGCTCCAATCTCTTGCTTCTTCCTGGTAGGCTCATCTTGGCATGGCGGGTGACAGTTATCTTTCTCCAGGTCCATTAGGTCCCTTCAAATTCAAAATACTCTAAGCTCAAAGACAGAACACTGAGAAACAGAACAGCAGGTGCTAAGTTGTGGTATTGCTCGATGGTTTTTAACCTTGGCTGCACACTAGAGCCACCTAAGGGACTTCTTAAAAGTACTGAAGTCCAAGCACTTCAACAGGCACTGTGCAAAGAGAAGACTAATGGCTAACAAACATATGAAAAGGTGCTCAACTATATTAGTCATTAGGGAAATGCAAATTAAAACCACACTGTGATATCATCACACACTCACCAGAATGGCTAACATGAAAAAGTTAGAAAATACCAATTCCTGGCAAAGATGTGAAGCAACCAGAACTCTCATACATCCCTGAGGGAGTATAAATTGGTAAAGTCACTTTGGGAAATTATTTGGCATAAGGTACTAAAGCTGAACATACTGATTTTCATACCTGCCCAACAATTCCACGTCCAAGTATGGACCTAACAGAAATACAAGCAAACATGCTCTAAGACACCAATGAATGCTCATAGCAGCAGTAGTCATAATAACCCTAAATTGCCAACAACAACCCAGATACCCAAATATAGATAAATGGAGGAATATCCACATGGTGGAATACCCTATAGCAATGAGAATAAACTAACTACTACAATATTAACTAACTTAACTAACAACGACAAGCAACAGCCTTGATGAACCTTACAAATACAATGCGGATCGGAAGAAGCCAGACACAAAAGAATATATTCTGTATGATTCCATTTATATAATATAAAGCTTGAAAGCAAGCAAAACTAATTTTTACCATTAGAAATGAGAATGGTGGGGCCTCCCTGGTGGCGCAGTGGTTAAGAGTCCGCCTGCCGATGCAGGGGATACGGGTTCGTGCCCCGGTCTGGGAGGATCCCATATGCCGCGGAGCGGCTGGGCCCGTGAGCCATGGCCGCTGGGCCTGCGCATCTGGAGCCTGTGCTCCGCAACGGGAGAGGCCACAACAGTGAGAGGCCCGCACACCGCAAAAAGAAAAAAAAAAAAAAAGAAAGAAATGAGAATGGTGGTTACCTTTTGGGGCACCAGGGGATACACGTGATGTTGCTTCTTGATTTGGAAGCAAATTACTCAGGGTAAATTCACTTTGTCAAAATTCACCAAGATTTACACTTGTGGTTTGTGCTTTTTTCTTTTTCTTCTTCTTCTTTTTGTATGTATATTATCTTTCAATAAAGACATAAATTAAAAAAATTTTTTTTAAAAACCCAGATCAATTCAGTCAGTATCTTTGGGGTGAGAGTGAAGCCCAGGCATCAGTATTTTTTAATATTCTAGATGACTGTAATGTGCAGCCAGGATGGAAAGCCACTGGTTTAATTTCTTGGGAAAAGCAGGCCCATTCAAAGGCCGTAAATGGTCCTGACAAAAGGTACTTCCAGCTTGGTGGGGTGAGATACTGGGGTGGGAAGAGGTCTGACTTTGTTGATGTGATGAAGCCTCCTGCATGGGCACAGAAAGTATTGCAGCATGCTGTGGTAATGTGTGTCTTCCCTGGCAGGGTCTGTTGAAACCTGGTTGCATCAGCTTGTAATGGTATGTAATGGGAACGAAGTGGGCCCTGGTCCCACCTCAGGCAAGGCGGGGTGTGTAGGTCCCACTCAGGGTGTCTATGTTTGTGGGTAACAGCCAACTCTGGGTTCCAGATGATGCCCCAACTCCCTGGCCTCTGGGTCCAGATTAGGAACTTGCAACATCTTGCTGAGGACCACGTCAGGCTTGGCTCAAGTGCCTGGTTTGAGAATTTTCCTTCCACTCCATGTGGTTAGTGGCAGCCAACCTAGCAATGGCTGAATTCTTTGAAAGGACAAGACAGGACATGGACTTACACACTAAACAGGTGTTCTGCCCACTTGGGCCCCATCTACCCTCCCAGAAGTGCATGGACCATGAACATTCTGCTATGGGAGGAGCAGTGCAGAGAGGCCTCAGAAGCCTCCCCCAGCCCTCCAGGGCCCTCCACTTTCCAGCCCTGGACTGGCTCCTCTGGCCATGTTCCTGCATATCTGCCTTCCTGCACTGCGTTTACAGAGCAAGAATGAACAGGATGGGCCTCTTGAACCTCTGCTGGTCGGGACGCTGGGGGGCCTTGGTTGGGCTCACTGGGCTAAAGGACACAGAGTGGCCTGGGCTGAAAGAGAATAAGCTGAACTGAAAAAGGCTACATCACTTGAGGGTAGCCACACTAAAAACAAACAAACCTATCTCCAACTGCCCAGTCTCCACTCCTCAAATTAAGAAGAAAAATCCTTAAAGGTAAAAGAATCATGAATAAGGAAGCCAGGGTATAAGAGTGTCTCTTCACCAAAGCTGCAGCTCTCAATTTCCCTGGCTTTGGGCTCCTCCCTGTGAAACAGAGGTAATGCCTCCCAGGCCTCTTCCTCCTGCCCAGGAGGGCTGAAGGTCTACAGTCTGCTGGAGTGGGTCAGGAAGGCTGGACCCTGAGGGCTGCCCCTGGCTGGGACCTCAGCCCCCATGTGCCGCCTCACCTCCCGGTCTGTGAAATACCACAGTGGCAACCCTTGCCACCTGGAGTGGCACTACCCCTTCCTGTCATCTTGAAGAAGCATTTATGATACATTTCCTTTTTGTGCTTCAGGAAATGGGTGGCCAGGAAGAGATCTTGATTCTACTTTTCCCCTAGAGGTACATGTGCTTCAAAGGGGTGCACCAATTCAACAGAACGGAGGGCTGACAGGGTAGTAGGGTGAGGAAGTGAGAGAATCCAGAGTGTGTTTCATCAGGAGAGTTGTGTAAGCTGATCTCAGAGGTGGCCGTCGGACAGCTCGGCTGCTGTGGGGCGTGAGATGTGATGCTGCTACAAGGCCGTGGGCCTCACTGGTCTCCAGTTTATCCTCAGGCCAGTGGACAGACAAGCATATGGCATTCCCCAGAGCAAAACCATCAGAGAAGCTACTGACCTGGAAGCACAGAGGCCCAGCAGGTCCTAACTGAGGGACCTCTAATGTCACATTTGGGGAATCCCATCCAGACATGGCCTGGATCTCCCCCAAACATCCACTTTACCATAAGACCCAGCAAGGGTCTGTTATACAGGAAGGTATTTAATCCTTTTCTGAAACTGTTGATATTTTCCAGCCTGTCATATAATTTCTTAAAGTCATTACAAATTCTCTCTCCAGGTTTCCTTCTATTTACATGTTTATTTTCCTTCTCAAAACATTCCAGTAAGTCACATTTCCCCATATGGGGACGTCACTCATCCAGTACCCTCTACTATGTATTCTAGTTAACAACTAGGAAGTGAATTTTCAAAAGCCCCAGTAGCCCGGAGATGTCACAGAGCTCACACACAGCATTCCGAGCAGGATCTCTCAGGGCTCACGCAGGGACCATTCTTGTTTTAGATGTAAATCAGAAGTTTCTGTATGGGCAGAGTCCCAGTAAGAAACAGATGCACATTGCACAGGTAACAAGGAGAGCTTAAGGAAGGACTGTTTCCAAGGGGGTGAGCAGCATTAAGGAAACTGATACGAGAAGAAGCACCCTGGAGCCAGCAACAGTGGGGAGTAATTACCACCGTCTGGAGGGAGGAAGAGGTGGGAGTGTTACTAGGACCCTGAGAGAGCTGCAGGAGAGGGCTGCTGGGAAGAGTGGTGGCCTTAGGGAGAAGAACACAGACCTGACCTGAGGCTTGGCGAGGGAGGGAGCTGGTGAGGGGGTTACGGATAAAGTACCCTAATGCACCCCAAAATCACTCTCTTATCTCCTGCAGGGTCTTCAATTGGCCAAACCCAAGTGGCAGCATGAGGGCATGGAGCCTGGTTGATGCAATCCACAAAGGTCAAATACTGGGAGTGTGGGAAAGGGTAGAAAATGGGTAGGGGCAGGCTGGTGGGGGGACACCCGGCATGGTCATCTAGTTTAGTAGCCATTTAAAAGGAGTAAATTAGAAGTTAGTGTGCTGTAATGTGGCACCCTCGCCACAAATAAATTGGACAAGAGGTAGTCAGAGACAGAGATGACCGTGAAAAAAGGTTTAAGGAAGTTTAGCACAGTGATCTGAGTCCCCAACATGAAGGGGGACAGATAGCTCTACTCAGTGTAATAATTCCAAGGTAAACATGTATGTTCATAAAGATGATTCTAAATTATCAGCAAAACATTAAATGTGGTCACTGTACTACTTGACAGAGCTTCAACAGGGGAGAAGATTATGACACAATTTAGAGACACCATAAATCCATCCAAAAGAAGTGTAACAAGCTTGGGTTAAACGTATCAGGTTATTCACACATCTCAATCTCCTTTCTCTCCTGAAGTGCTACTAAAATGCCAGTCAAAAAGTAAACTGGGGGCCTCCCTGGTGGCGCAGTGGTTGAGAGTCCGCCTGCCGATGCAGGGGATACGGGTTCGTGCCCCGGTCTGGGAGGATCCCATATGCTGCGGAGCGGCTGGGCCCGTGAGCCATGGCCGCTGGGCCTGCGCATCCGGAGCCTGTGCTCCGCAACAGGAGAGGCCACAACAGTGAGAGGCCCGCATACCGCAAAAAAAAAAAAAAGTAAACTGGGGGCTTCCCTGGTGGCGCAGTGGTTGAGAGTCCGCCTGCCAATGCAGGGGACACGGGTTCGTGCCCCAGTCCGGGAAGATCCCACATGCCGCGGAGTGGCTGGGCCCATGAGCCATGGCCGCTGGGCCTGTGCATCCGGAGCCTGTGCTCCGCAACGGGAGAGGCCACAACAGTGAGAGGCCTGCGTACCGCAAAAAAAAAACAAAAAACAAAGTAAAATGGTATAAATTCTCAAGAGCAAACAGAATGGTAAAGAGACATTGGTGGACGAGAGATTGGCCCGCAGAGGGGTATACTGACAGGAGGCAAGCCACTTCCCCCTCAGAACCCTGGGGGAGCTAAGACCTTGGGGAGACCAGGTATTATGATGGTGGGGGTCAGGTACAGAGTGGGTGGGGTAAGGAACCAGGGCAAATGTGTGGAATCCTCCCAGATCCCCCCCCATACTCTGTCCCACACACCAGGAGACTGAAGACACTAAACAGGAGAGACCCTGGCAAGAGAGAAGGCAGATGACCACAAGGATGAAAACAGAGGGATGAGGGCAAAGTCTGAAGACTGAACAGTGGGACTCAATGTCCCCCCTTTGCATACCCCACCCTACGGCAGGCACATATCACCTTGTACCAGAGTACAGTGAGTTTAAAACATGGCTGCAATTTTTTTTGACACTTCTTCCATTGAGAGGTAGGTCTCTGTCTCCTTCCCTGAATCTGGGAGGGCTTGTGACTATAGTGGAAGTGATGCTAGGTGACATCAAAAGCCAGGCCATGAAAGGCCATGCAGCTTCCATATTGCGGGCTGGAATATTCACACTGGAGTCCTGAGCTACCACACAAGAGGTCCAACTACCAGACTGTTGTCCTAGAGAGGCCATGTATAGTCTCTCTGGTCTCCAGTCCCAGCTGCACCGCCTCTTCCAACTATCCCTGCCAAGTGAAGAACCAACTTGGAAGCAGATCCTTCAGCCCCAGCTGGTTCCAACTTCCAGCCATCTCAGCCTAGGCCCCAGACACTGTGGAGCAGAGAAGAGCCGTGCCTTTTCCCAATTCCTGACTTGAAGCACAACAAAATGGTTGTTTATGCTACTAAGTATTGGGGTGGTTTGTTATGCAGCAACAGTAACTGGAACAGGGATTTAGAATGCTTCTCTTGAGAAGCCACATGGCTCTAGAGCAATGGTTCTCAACAAGGTGATTTTGCCCCCCAGGAGACATTTGGCAACATTTATTGACATTGTTTGAACTCTGGGAAGGGGGTTACTATTGGCACCTGGTGGGCAGAGTTCAGTGATACTGCTAAACATTCTACAATGCACAAGAGCTTCTGACAACAAAGAATTATTTGGCTCCAAACGTCAACATGCCAAAGTTGAGAAAGCCAGCTCTAGAGAAAAGAGTCTGACATTCAGAGGCTTGTTAATGAAAAGACTGGCTTGCTTCCTATAGTGATGCCCCTGTTGATAAGTTTTCTCCAAATACAGTTTAATTCAGCTTTTTATTGCTTCATTCATAAATATCAATAGATATTTTTGATGTTTGAGGAAAGCCTCCAACAGGAAGGAGATAGAGAAACCAAAAGAAGCCAGGTGGAAAAAAAGACAATTTAGAGAAAACAAGAATATTAAAACAAAGCTAATAGACACACGAAAAATAAGTAATACCTTCGGAGAGATAAGCAGGAGATAGTATATCCATAAAACATGACTGTAATATTATGAAAAAGGAAAAATCAGAAACAAGAATGAGTACTTCTGTATTAAAAATATATAAGCCAAAAATATAAAAGCCAAAATTTTAAAAAAATCAGTAGAAGGATTGGAAGATAAAGGCAAGGAAGGTGGGGTACCTCACCCTCTGAGACCAGAGGCACTGCCTGGGCCCCTTCTGTTCCACGGAGCCTAAGCCCCACCCCAAGCCTTTTCCAGCCCTGTGGGTCCTAAGCATAGACCCTGCCCACCACCCAAACCCCACCTCTGCTTAGGCCCCATCCTCCACAGCCAAGGCCTTTTCCACCTTTTTTTTTTCTTCTACTCTTTTTTACTTTTGTGGTTCTGATTTACCTCCCAGTTGTTGCTTAACCTATACTTTTATTTTTATATTCTTTCTAACATATCTGTTTCCTAGTCTAATTTTATTTTTTACTCTTTGTTATTGTTCTCCTTTTACTTTTTGCCACCCTGCGTGGCTTGCAGGATCTTGGTTCATGTGCCGGGAGTCAAGCCAGGGGTTGGGTCAAAGCTCCTGTGGTGGGAGCTCCAAGTCCAAACCACTGGACTAACAGAGAACCTCAGACCCCAGGGAATATTCATCAGAGTGAGGTCTCCTGGAGGTCCTCATCTCAGCACCAAGGCCCAGCTCTGCCCAACAGCCTACAAACTCCAGTGTTGGAAGCCTCAGGCCAAACAACCAGTAAGACAGGAACACAATCCCACCCATCAAAAAAAAAAAAAAAAAAAAGAGAAAGCAAAAAAATATGTCACACACACACACACAAAATATGTCACAGATGAAGGAGCAAGGTAAAAACCTACAAGACCAAACAAATGAAGAGGAAATAGGCAATCTACATGAAAAAGAATTCAGAGTAATGATAGTAAAGATGATCCAGAATCTCAGAAATAGAATGGAGGCACGGATTGAGAAAATACAAGAAATGTTTAACAAAGATCTAGAAGAACTAAAGAGGAAAAAACAGAGATGAACAACACAATAACTGAAATGAAAAATATACTAGAAGGAATCAATAACAGAATGACTGAGGCAGAATAACGAATAAGTGAGTTGGAAGACAAAATGGTGGAAATAACTGCCAAGGAGCAGAATAAGAATGAAAAGAATTGAAGACAATCTCAGAGACCTCTGGGATGACACTAAACACATGAATATTCAAATTATAGGGGTCCCAGAAGAAGAGAAAAAGAAAGGATCTGGAAAATATTTGAAGAGATTATAGTGGAAAACTTCCCTAACATGGCAAAGGAAATAGACCTGAGTCCAGGAAGCACAGAGACCCCCATACAGGATAAACCCTAGGAGAAACACACCAAGTTACATACTAATCAAACTAACAAAAATTAAATTCAAAGAAAAAATATTAAAAGCAGCAAGGAGGGCTTCCCTGGTGGCGCAGTGGTTGAGAGTCCGCCTGCTGATGCAGGGGACACCAGGAAGATCCCACATGCCGCTGAGTGGCTAGGCCCGTGAGCAATGGCTGCTGAGCCTGCATGTCCAGAGCCTGTGCTCCATAATGGCAGAAGCCACAACAGTGAGAGGCCCGTGTACCAAAAGCAGCAAGGAAAAAACAAAAAATAACATAAAAAGGAATCCCCATAAGGTTATCAGCTGATTTTTCAGCAGAAACTCTGCAGGCCAGAAGGGAGTGGCAGGATATACTTAAAGTGATGAAAGAGGAAAACCTACAACCAAGATGACTCTACCTGGTAAAGATCTCATTCAGATTCAATGGACAAATCAAAAGCTTTTCAGACAAGCAAAAGCTAAGAGAATTCAGCACCACCAAACCAGCTTTACAACAAATGCTAAAGAAACTTCTCTAGGTGGGAAACACAAGAGAAGAAAAAGACACACAAAAACAGACTCAAAACAATTAAGAAAATGTTATAGGAACATACATATCGATAATAGCCTTGAATGTAAATGGATTAAATGCCCCAACCAAAAGACACAGACTGGCTGAATGGATACAAAAACAAGACCCATATATATGCTGTCTACAAGAGGCCCACTTCAGACCAAGGGACACATACAGGCTGAAAGTGAAAGGATGGGAAAAGATATTCCATGCAAATGGAAATCAAAAGAAAGCTGGAGTAGCAATACTCATATCAGATAAAATAGACTTTAAAATAAAGACTGTTACAAGGGATAAGGAAGGACATTACATAATGATCAAAGGATCAATCCAAGAAGAAGATATAAAAATTATAAATGTTTATGCACCCAACATAGGAGCACCTCAATACATAAGGCAAATGCTAACAACCATGAAAGGGGAAATCGACTGTAACACAATCATAGTAGGGGACTTTAACACCCCATTTACACCAATGGACATAACATCCAAACAGAAAATAAATAAGGAAACACAAGCTTTAAATGACACAATAGACCAGATAGATTTAATTGATATTTATAGAACATTCCACCGAGAAGTGGCAGAACACACTTTCTTCTCAAGTGCACGTGGAACATTCTCCAGGATAGATCACATCTTGGGTCACAAATCAAGCCTCAGAAAATTTAAGAAAACTGAAATCGTATCAAGCATCTTTTCTGACCACAATGCTATGACATTGAAAATCAGTTACAGGAAAAAAACTGTAAAAAACACAAATACATGGAGGCTAAACTAAATGACCAAAAGGTCACTGAAGAAATCAAAAAAGAAGAAATAAAAAAATACATAGAAACAAATGACAATGAAAACACAATGACCCAAAGCCTATGGGACGCAGCAAAAGCAGTTCTAAGAGGGAAGTTTATAGCAATTCAATCTCACCTGAAGAAACAAGAAAAATCTCAAATAAACAATCTAGCCCTACACCTAAAGCAACTACAGTAAGAAAAACAAGGAAAACCTAACGTCAGTAGAAGGAAAGAAATCATAAAGATCAGAGCAGAAATAAATGAAATAGAAACGAAGAAAACAATAGCAAAGATCAATAAAACTAAAAGCTGGTTCTTTCAGAAGATAAACAAAATTGATAAACCCTTAGCCAGCCTCATCAAGAAAAAAAGGGAGGGACTTCCTTGCTGGTGCAGTGGTTAAGAATCCACCTGCCAATGCAGGGGACACAGGTTCGAGCCATGATCTGGGAAGATTCCACATGCTGCGGAGCAACTTAGCCAGTGCGCCACAACTACTGAGCCTGTGCTCTACAGCTTGCGAGCCACAACTACTGAACCCGAATGCCACAACTACTGAAGCCCGTGTGCCCATACCCCATGCTCTGCAACAAGAGAACACACCCCAAAGAGAAGCCCACTCACCACAATGAAGAGTAGCCCCTGCTCGCTGCAACAAGAGAAAGCCCACACACAGCAATGAAGACCCAATGCAGCCAAAAATAAATAAATAAATAAATAAATAAATAAATAAATAAGAAAAGGGGGAGGATGCAAATCAATAAAATTAGAAATGAAAAAGGAGAAATCACAACTGACACCGCAGAAATACAAAGGATTTTAAGAGACTACAACAAACAACTATATGCCAATAAAGTGGACAACCACAAAGAAATGGACAAATTCTTGGAAAGGTACAATTTTCCAATCTGAACCAGGAAGAATTAGAAAATTTAAACAAACATATCACAAGTAATGAAACTGAAACTGTAATTAAAAATCTTCCAGCAAACAAAAGTCCAGGACCAGATGGCTTCACAGGCAAATTCTATCAAACATTTAGAGAAGAGGTAACACCTATCCTTCTCAAACTCTTCCAAAAAATTGCAGAGGGAGGAACACTTCCAAATTCGTTCTACAAAGCCACCATCACCCTGATACCAAAACCAGAAAAAGATATCACAAAAAAAGAAAATTATAGACCAATATCACTGATGAACATAGATGCAAAAATCCTGAACAAAATACTAGCAAACGGAATCCAACAACATATTAAGAGGATCATACATCATGATCAAGTGGGATCTATCCCAGGGGTGCAAGGATTCTTCAATGTATGCAAATCAATCAATACAATATACCATATTAACAAATTAAGGAGTCAAAACCATATGATCATCTCAACACATGCAGAAAAAGCTTTTGACAAAATTCAACACCCATTTATGATAAAAACACTCCACAAAATGGGCATAGAGGGAACCTACCTCAACATAATAAAGGCCATATATGTCAAACCCACAGCAAACATCATACTCCATTGTGAAAAACTTAACGTATTTCCACTAATATCAGGAACAAGACAAGGATGTCCACTCTTAGTCAACATAGTTTTAGAAGTCCTAGCCACGGCAATCAGAGAAGAAAAAGAAATAGAAGAAGTAAAACTGTCATTGTTTGCAGATGACATGATACTATACATAGAAAATCCTAAAGATGCCACCAGAAAACTACTAGAACTAATCAATGAATTTGGTAAGGTTGCAGGACACAAAATTAATGCACAGAAATCTCTGGCATTCCTATACACTAACAACGAAAAATCAGAAAGAGAAATTAAGGAAACAATCCCATTTACCATGGCAACTAAAAGAATAAAATACCTAGGAATAAACCTACCTAAGGAGGAGAAAGACTTGTACTCAGAAAACTGTAAAATACTGATGAAAGAAATCAAAGATGACATAAACAGATGGAGAAATGTACCATATTCTTGGACTGGAAGAATCAATATTGTGAAAATGACTATACTACCCAAAGCAATCTACAGATTCAATGCAATCCCTATCAAACTACCAGTGGCATTCTTCACAGAATTAAAACAAAAAATTTTACAATTTGTATGGAAACACAGAAGACCCTGAATAGCCAAAGCAATCTTGAGAAAGAAAAATGGAGCTGGAGGAATCAGGCTCCCCAACTTCAAACTATGCTATAAAGTTACAGTAATCAAGACAGTATTGTACTGGCACAAAAACAGAAATATAGATCTATAGAACAGGATAGAAAGCCCAGAGATAAACCCACACACATATGGTCACCTAATTTACAACAAAGGAGACAAGAACATACAATGGAGAAAAAACAGCCTCTTCAATAATGGTGCTGGGAAAACTGGACAAGCTACATGTAAAAGAATGAAATTAGAACACTACCTAACACCATACACAAAAATAAACTCCAAATGGATTAAAGACCTAAATGTAAGACTAGACACTATAAAACTCTTAGAGGAAAACATAGGAAAAACACTCTTTGACATAAACCACAGCAAGATCTTTTTTGACTCTCCTCCTAGAGTAATGAAAATTAAAACAAAAATAAACAAATGGGACCTAATGAAGCTTAAAAGCTTTTGCACAGCAAAGGCAACCATAAACAAGACGAAAAGACAACCCTCAGAATGGGAGAAAATATTTGCAAATGAAACAACGGACAAAGGATTAATCTCCAAAATATACAAACAGCTCATGGAGCTCAATATCAGAAAAACAAACAACCTAATTAAAAAATGGATGGGGCTTCCCTGGTGGCTCAGTGGTTGAGAGTCCGCCTGCCAATGCAGGGGACACGGGTTCGTGCCCCGGGCTGGGAAGATCCCACATGCTGCGGAGCGGCTGGGCCCATGAGCCATGGCCGCTGAGCCTGCGCGTCCGGAGCCTGTGCTCCACAACGGAAGAGGCCACAACAGTTAGAGGCCCACGTACAGAAAAAAAAAAAAAAAAAAAGGATGGAAGACCTAAATAGACATTTCACCAAAGAAGACATACAGATGGCCAAGAGACACATGAAAAGATGCTCAGCATCACTAATTATTAGAGGAATGCAAATCAAAACTACAATGAGGTATCACCTCACACCAGTCAGAATGGCCATCGTCAAAAAATCTACAAATAATAAATGGTGGAAAGCATGTGGTGAAAAGGGAACCCTCCTGCACTGTTGGTGGGAATGTAAATTGATACAACCACTATGGAGAACAGTATGGAGATTCCTTAAAAAACTAAAAATAGAAGTACCATATGACCCAGCAGTCCCACTACCGGGCATATACCCTGAGAAAACCATAATTCAAAAAGAGTCATGTACCCCAATGTTCACTGCAGCACTATTTACAATAGCCAGGACATGGAACCAACCTAAATGTCCATCGACAGATGAATGGATAAAGATGTGGCACATATATACAATGGAGTATTACTCAGCCATAAAAGAAATGAAATTTGAGTTTTTTGTAGTGAGGTGGGTGGACCTAGAGTATGTCATACAGAGTGAATTAAGTCAGAAAGAGAAAAAGAAATACCATATGCTAATGCATATATATGGAATCTAAAAAAAAAAAAAGGTTACGGATGAACCTAGTGGCAAGGGCAGGAATAAAGACGTAGACATAGATAATGGACTTGAGGACACGGGGTGGGGAAGGGGAAGCTGGGGCAAAGTGAGAGTAGCATCAACATACATACACTACCAAATGTAGAATAGGTAGCTAGTGGGAAGCAGCAGCATAGCCCAGGGAGATTAGCTGGGTCTTTTCGAGGACCTAGAGGGGTGGGGTAGGGAGGGTGGGAGGGAGGCTCAAGAGGGAGGGGATATGGGGATACATGCATCCATATGGCTGATTCACTTTGTTGAGCAACAGAAGCTAACAGAGTATTGTGAAGCAATTATACTCCAACAAAGATGTATTAAAAAAAAAAAGACTGGCTTGCTTCCTATAGTGATGCCCCCGTTGATAAGTTTTCCCCAAATACAGTTTAATTCAGCTTTTTATTGCTTCATTCATAAATATCAATAGATATTTTTGATGTTTGAGGAAAGCCTCCAACAGGAAGGAGAGAGAAAAAACAAACAAAAAGAAGCCAGGGGGAAAAAAAGACAATTTAGAGAGAATACAAGAATATTAAAACAAAACTAATAGACACATGAAAAATAAGTAATACCTTCGGAGAGAAAAGCAGCAGATGGTATATCCATAAAACAAGACTGTAATATTATGGTAAAGGAAAAATCAGAAACAAGAATGAGTACTTGTATATTAAAAATATACAAGCCAAGGGCTTCCCTGAGAAGAGAAATATCAAGGCCAATAAACAATAAATTTTAAGATAGAAACAGAAGAGATTTGCTGAAGTATCTGAATTAAAATTTGGCACATCAGGGCTTTCCTGGTGGCGCAGTGGTTAAGAATCTGCCTGCCAATGCAGGGGACACGGGTTCGAGCCCTGGTCCGGGAAGATCCCACATGACGTGGAGCAACTAAGCCCCTGCACCACAACTACTGAGCCTGCCCTCTAGAGCCCGTGAGCCACAACTACTAAGCCTGTGCTCCAGAGCTTGTGCGCCACAACTACTGAAGCCCGTGCACCTAGAGCCCATGCTCTGCAACAAGAGAAGCCACCACAACAAAGAGTAGCCCCGCTCACTGCAACTAGAGAAAGCCTGCGAGCAGCAACAAAGACCCAATGCAGCCAAAAATAAATAAATAAAATAAATTTAGTTGAAAAAATATATATATATACAAGCCAAAAATATAAAAGCCAAAATTAAAAAATGTCAATAGAAGGATTGGAAGATAAAGGCAAGGAAGTTTTTCCAGGAAAGTAGACCTAAAAGGCAAAGGGAGGGTAAATAAAAAAGACAATATAAGAAAACTAGATGATTAAGCCAGTAGGTTCAACAGATAAAACAGAGGGGAGAAAATTATCAAAGAATTAATATAATTTTTTTTCCAGAACTCAAGGACGGACACATAATACACTACTTAGCACAGCAGCGAAGAATGTCTACCTTCACTATGTATTAAGTTGACCAAAAATCGTGTTAGTCTTACTGGAAGGATGGAGGGAGGAGAACTAGAGGTGGTTTTGTAGCTGAGCTCAATTCTATCTACCACAGCAAGCCCACAGAGGTCTAAAATTGGTAAATCAAGAAATAACAACATAAACAGAAATAGAAACTAATAAAAGGGTTGAAAGGGGCTCCCTCTGAAGAGAGTGAGACAGAGAAAGGTCAAGAGGGGACTTTTATTATAAACCTCTCTATTTTATTTAAACCATTTGCATGCATTATTTTGATAAATTTGGTAAAATAAAAATTAACTAAAAATGAGTCCAGTAGGGCTTCCCTGGTGGCGCAGTGGTTGAGAGTCCGCCTGCCGATGCAGGGGACACGGGTTCGTGCCCAGGTCCGGGAGGATCCCACATGCCGCAGAGAGGCTGGGCCCGTGAGCCATGGCCACTGGGCCTGCGCGTCCGGAGCCTGTGCTCCGCAACGGGAGAGGCCACAACAGTGAGAGGCCCGCATACCCCCCCACACCCACACAAAGAGCCCAATAAAAAAAATTGCAGTGTGATGGAATTAAATTATTTGGAAAATTCACTTATGTGGATAAGCTATGCCCCAAGAATGCTCAATAAACTGGCATAAGCAGCATACACCTCATTAATGTGGAAAAATGTTTCCTGATGTCACTGGCCAGCAGGCAGTTGGCGGGTGCAGGTGGGGATGCAAGATGGCACAGCAGCCCTGGGGTAGTCACGGGATCCCTTTCCTAGCAGTTTGTATTTGCTTGGGAGATCCTGCCCTTGAGTATGGATCCTACCAGGAGGCCAAAGATGGGAATTCACTAGGATTCCCTGCCTTTCCTCCTCTGGACACAGACAAGATGCTGGGTTTCTGAGAGTGGGTGAAGAGCTGAACCCAGGGCTGGAGCCACAGGGCTGCTCCCTGGAGATGCCGGAGTCAGGCTCTCTCACCAGTCAAAAGTGGCTGCACACCCTCATGGTCATCTGACGGGTCACCATATCTCCTACCAGAAACTCCCCCAGGAGGGGCCAAAGTGGGGAACATGCTTGGGAGGCCTTGAGCCTGACCTCTGAGGTGCATCTCCTTGGGCACCAGCCCTCAGGCCTAATCATCCTTTTCCTTCACCCACTGCCTATTCTCCCTCTCCACACACCCCCCACCCCCCAACCCCTACCTCAGTCCTCAGGAGCTTTGCCCTGGGGGCTGCTCTGTTGGCTTGCCTGCAATTTTTTTTTTTTAACCTTTTCAATTGTTACTTCCTTTTAAAAAACTACATCATCATTATTTAAGTGTGGATGAAAAATGCCTCCTGCCATATTAGCAAGCAAAGGATGCTGCAGCCATCAAGCCATCAGCCACTAACAAGGCCCCCAACAGTGAGCGTGAGTGAACTCAGGAAGGGAAAGAAAGAATACTGGCCTTAGATAGCTAAGGTGCATATCAAGGGAATGATTTCAATGAGCCCAGACTCTTGCATCTTCCCATACACAGAAAAGCACTAAATTCATTAACTCGAGATGTCTGGTTTTCTTTAATTAACAGTAATCTTTTAATGTTCCAACTACCTGGTCTGTTGCAAAACTCCTTCCTTTATATACTGGCTCCTCCCTTACCTTACCCTCTTTGAAACAGTCTCTCAGAGCTAGCTATCTGAGAGGCTGCCTCCCGGGCTTGAAGTTCTCAGAAGGTCCACCGAATAAAACATAATTCTCAATTTTTAGGCTGTGCATTTTTTTTCAGTCAACATAAGTAATACGTATTCCTTGTAGAAAAATTTTAAAATATTGAAATCACCCATAATTCCAGTCAGCCAAATAAAACCAATATTTGTCTATGAATTTCCAGAATGTTTCCAGGCTTCCTCATCTCATCTGAGTACCCACTGCTGAGCACTCACCACATGCCAGACCCTGAGCTGGGCCTTGAGAGGTGTTAATCCCACCAAATCTTCACAACTGTGTGAGGCAGGCATTATTATGCCCATTTTACAGGCAGGAAGCAGAGGCTAGGGAGAACATATCACTTGCCTGTGTCCTCATGTTGGTTAAGAGACAGATCTGGATTTCAACCCTCCAGGCTGAGTACAAAGCTACTTTCCTTGCATGTTTAAGATTTTTCCATTTTTCTTTTTCTTTCTGTTGGGCTGCACCTCACAGGCCTACAAGGCCTGCACTTGCCCAGCTTCAAGACCGAATAAAGAGCCTGGAGTCAGCGACAGAGACATCAATGATTTAATGGATAGGGGGATCTTACATGTGTGAAGCAAGGTCCTGGAGCGACACCCCACTGTGTAACGGTGGACAGGACAAGGCAGCAGTCTTTGCTCCCAAAGGGAAGGGAAGACTGCCAGTTATAGGGGGAACTGACGTCAGGTTACCAGGGAAACTGGCAGAGGGGCACGCCCCTCACCACCTCTTTGATAAGAACGATCTCTAGCTGAGGCCTGGGGCAAGTATGTAGGAAGGTCAGTCATGTGAGTAGGGTAGGTGTAGGTGAAGCAGGCACTGATTGAGCAGGGGATGTACAGAGAACAAGAGAATAGCCATCCTGAGTGGCCTGACCATACTCTTCTTTCCTTCCTTCCTTCCTTCCTTCCTCCCTCCCTCTCTCTCTTTTTTTCTTTTTCTTTCTCTCTTTCTTTCTTTCCTCCCTTCCTCCCTCCCTCCCTCCCTTCCTTCTTTCTTCCTAACTTAGCAGTATATGCAAACATCTTTCTTGTCAATAAATATACACGTACGTCATCCTGCTGCATGACATGCCTGTGTGTGGATATGCTAGAGTTTAAACAACCAATTCCTTTTGCAGGGCTTTCTAATGTTTCCTTTTTTTCTATTATAAACAACGCAGTTATAAATATCCTTGTTCATACATCTCTGCAAAAATGTGGTTATTTTCATAGGATAAATTCCAGAAGGTGGAATTGCTTGGACAAAGGCTAGACACATTTTTTAAAGCTGCCCCTTTCCCAATCACATCAGCAGTACACATCATTGCATGTTCTCCCACATCCATTATTTACTGAGTATTTTCACTTTTTAAAATTTGGACTGTGATTTAACACAGAAACAGAGACCCCCTATGCTGGAAGCATCCTAGTGTATTCCTCTAGATTTAGAACCAAACCAACCTTGCTTAAAAAAAAAAAAAAGCCCAATCACTCTGCCAAGGCCTGCTCTGATTTCAGCAGGCAGGGCAGAACCTCCAGAAAGAGCAAGGAAAGGGAGAGGCCTGGAGGGAGGAAAGCGGAGGAGGAGGGCCAGGCTGTGGGCCCACAACTGACTGGCATGGGGGAGGTCGCCAGGTTTTCCCAAGGGAAGCACTGTCTTCCTGAGTCTGAAGACCTGACAGCCACCTCTGATGATCCACTCCTCGATACTGAGCTGTACCTCACTGTCCCCAGCACTCACACTCTAACCAAAAACTCACACTCTAATGCGAGTTCCCGGACCTTCACTTTATTTGGCTGCCAGCTGCCAACACATTCAGCACTCTGGGTCTTCCTTGAATACCTTTCAAGGTCTCTTAGGTTGGGAAGTTCTAAACTAGACACAGTCTTTTTTTTTTTTTTTTTTTTGATGTGGACCCCATTTTTGGAGTCTTTATTGAATTTGTTACAATATTGCTTCTGGGTTTTTGGGGGGTTTTTTGTTTTGTTTAATGTTTTGGTTCTTTGGCTGAGAGGCATGTGGGATCTTAGCTCCCCGACCAGGGATCGAACCTGCCCCCCCTGCATTGGAAGGCAAAGTCCTAACCACTGGACCGCCAGGGAAGTCCCTAGACACAGTCTTATTGTTCTTTTACCTTGATGTTGTTTTCCTTCAATAGGCTGCTAACTCTGGCACCTGGAGGGAAAAAGGAAAGTAAGCGATTGTGGCAGAGCACTGAGGGGGAGCCTTGGGGCAAAGTCAACCTGAACGGAAGCTGAGTGATGAGTGCTCACCAGTGGCAAGTTCTTCACAAGCCACTGAGGTGTGAGTTGGCTGCACGCTGGCCAAGGCAGAAACAGGCCCCTGATGTCCACACAGGGGCCTTCTCCTGCTTGGGGCAGTTCCTTCTCACTTGGCTTGTTAATGCTCCTATGCTGGCAGAAACCCAATGCTCTTTCCCCTTGTCTCAAGGCCTTGTATAAACAGTAAGTGGTTCTGTCATACATTTTTTTTTTTTTTTTGCCGCACCATGCAGCATGTGGGATCTTAATTCCCCGACCAGGGATCGAACCCGTGCCCCCTACAGTGGAAGCGCAGAGTCTTAACTACTGGACCACCAGGGAAGTCCCTGTCATACATTTTTATTCATATATCCATCCATCAAATATTTACTGAGTACCTACCATATGCCAGGCACTGTCCCTTGGGCTCTGGGGATACAGTAGTAGACAAAACAGACAAAAAACCTGCCCTTGTGGAACTTGATGTCTATTGGGGGAGACCAACAACCCACCAACCAACCAACCAACCAAATAAATAAATTAATTAAATAGTAGTCAGAAGAATTAATTGCTCTGGAGGAAAAATAAAGCAAAAGATGGTAGGAGGAAATGTTGGAGCAGAAGGTGGGAAGGAGTACTGAAACTGTAAATAGTGTGGCCAGGGAAGCCCAGACATCTGAGACGATGACTTATGAACAAAGACCTGAAAGAAATGAGGACATGCACCCTGAGAATTAGTGGGGAAGAAGCTTCCCAGGTGGAGTCAACAGCATGTGCAAAGGCCTGAAGGTGAGAGCCTGCCTGACACAGTAAAGATCAGAGAGGAGGGGAGCGTGACCAGAGTAGAATGAGTGAAGGGGAATTAAAGAGAGGGGATCCTAGAGGTAGTGAGAGGCTCCAGAGTGTGCAGGGCATTAAAGTTCATCACAGATTGAACTGGAGCTTTGACTCAAAATGGGAGCCACTGGAAAGTTTTACACAGAGAAGTGACATGACGTGACTCCCACTTTAATAAGGTCACTCTGGATGTTGTGTTGAGAGTAAACTGGGGAGCATAGGCCAAATCAGTTGGGAGGATACTGCAGAAATCCTGGCAAGAGACAATGGCGGCTTGGACTAGAGAGATTACATGGGGGCTGTTGAGATCTAGGCAGATTCTAGAAAGTGAAGCCAGCAGGATTTGCTCATGGATTTGGAAGTGAGATATGAAATAAAGGAGTCAAAGAGGACTCTGAGATTTTGGGCCCGAGCAAATGGGAGGATGGAATAGCCATTATTTGAATGCAGAAGCCTGATGATGGAGCATGTTTGGCGGGGAGATTAGGAACTCAGTTTTGGACATGTTAAGTATGAGATGACTTTTAGACACTCAAGTGGAGAGGCCTGTAGGCAGGTGGAGATATGAGTCTAGAGTTCAGGGGAGAGGTCCAGGCTGGAAATGAAGATTTGCAAGCGCTCAGCATGTAGCTCTTATAAAGCCATGATATTAGAGGAGATCACCAAGGGGGGGACTGTCAATAGAAAAGCTGCCCTCAGTCCATGAGGACTGAGCCCCATTCAATTGCTCAGCAAAGGAGACTAAGAAGGAGTAGCAAGTACAATAGGAAGGAAACCAGGAGAAAGGGTTTCAAGGAGATGGAGCAGTTCACTGTGAGAGGTCAAGTCATATGAGGACAGAGAGTTAATAACTGGATTTACTGTCTTGGAGTCATAGGTGATCTTGGTCAAGGGCAGATTCAGTAGAATGGCTGGGATGAGAACCCAACTGGAACAGGTTCAAAAGAGAGGAGCTCAAGTCGTGAGCTAGAGGACAGAGTGGGCTGGCAGCCGTAGGAGCTCCGGAAGCAAAGGGGAAAGGGATGATCAGATAAACTGCTTCTAGCTTCACTTCTCTCATTTATAAACTGTGAAGCACAAAGTTGGCACTTCCACAACACATGTAACCATCTGGCAGCTGTTGCTACCAAGCTGGACCAGGTTCTCTACGTTGCTGAGCTTCAACCAGTTCTGGCCCCAGGAGATAGTAATCAGCTTGTCTCTAGACTCCCAAGACGTTATTCTCATTTTCTCAACGTCACCAGTAGCCTTAGGATCAATGCCCACAACTTCAGAGGGCTGCTGAACAGGCCTCATATAAACCAAGATCTCACTTGGGTCTCTTCTGATGGGAAGTCAGAGGGAACAAGACAGGCTGGGTTCCTGCTCTCATGGAGTCTGCTTTCTGGTGGAGAAGAGGAATAATCACCTAGCAATAGATGAGCAGGCAGGTCACTGCAGACGTAGGTAAGTGCAATGAAGACAATAAAACTGGGTGAAAGAGGGAGAGAGAATGTGGGAGGGGCCTCCTTCAGCCAGGGTGTGTGGTCAGATGGCCTCTCTGGGAGATGACATTTCAGATGAGACCTGGAGGATGGTGCCCAGCTAATTCCCCTCAAGCTGTCCCCTATCCCACACTGCTCTTGAGCTTGCAAATCTCTCAAGGCAGGATAGGGCCTGGGGCCAGCTAAGTATAGGCCCAAAAAGAGATATTCTCTTCTCTCTCTAATATATATTGTGGGGATTTTCTCCATGATTAGAAAATACATGAGTTTTTCACTGAAAGATTTGGAAAATATTGAAAACAGAAGTTACTTACAATTCCACCACCCAGAGACAGCTACTATTCACATTTGGTGTGCATCTTTCTAGACATTTTTCTATGCACATATAGACAAATGTTTAAAAGATGGGATCATGTTGTACATTCTGTTTTGTGTACATTGTTTTAGTCATGAATTCTGACTAAATCTATTATAAGCACTCATCATATAATTTTATTCTACATGAGGATTCTTAATGGCTACATAGTATTTTACTGAACGCATACTTTTACCATATTTTATTTAATTCCCAAACATTGGCCATTTAGATTGTTTCCAAGTGACTGCTACTATGAGTAAATACTATAATGAATAATCCTATATGTATCTTTTTTCTTTAGTCAGGGAGGCTTGCAAATCTCTGATTGTTTCCTTGGGTTAAAAGAAAATGTCACTGCCCAGTGGGAGTGCCACAGGTCTCACGGCATCTAGAGGCAGCCTGAGGCTGAGGGCAGAGCTGACCCATGAACCCAAGGGGCCCAGAGTTCACTCAGATGCCAGAGTCTGATTTAATCCTCTGACATAGCCCAGTCCTGAGTTTTGCTCCCTGGAGGGCCTGAGGAGTACGAAAACAATAGACCCTCCCACAAGCCAAGTGAAATTCAAAGGGATTCCCCACCTGAGCCAGGAAGAGGGTGTCACTCTCTGACCTGATCACAGACAGCTACCCTTATCCTCTCTTGAAATCCCCTTGGGGAAGCTCATCCCTCCATCCCTCCCTGGAGTAAATATCTGAGTGGTTAGGCAGTCAATCTTTCTTTGGGGCAGGGCTGCTGGGGAGTGACTGTGAAATAGAGGGTTCTACAGAAATAGCAGCTCCTCTCTTATCCCTGATCCAGCCTTGCTCCTGAATCCTTGAATTCCCCAGAGGGGCTGGCAGGAACATTTTATGCCCCACCATGTGAAGAATGTCCTCAGGGACAGTGAGTTCTTGGGTGAGTGGGAAAAGCACAAGCCCAGGAGGTCACTAGACTTGGGTTTGAATCCTAGCTCTGGCACATTCCAGCCTCACCTTGGGCAAGTGACTTTTCCTGTGGAATGCAAGCTCCATGAGGGAGGGACTTGCATATCTTTTGTTTACTGTTTTATCTGCAATATTTAGCACATAGTAGGTGCTCAATAAATACTATGCCAGGTCAATGCATGAGCCTTTCTGAGCCTCAGTTTGCTTATCTGTAAAATGGAAATGATAATACCTTCTCACAGGCTTGTTGTGAATTAAAAAATAAAACACCAGTAAAATACTTAACAGTGTCGGGTATTCAAGAAACACTAGAGACCAAAGCCCTGGAGAGTTGCTTCCACCATGCCCTGACCCTGGCACTGACATGAAGTTCCACAGTTTCCCCTTGTTAGAATTGTTTGCCTTTATTTTGCTCACTACTGCACCCCAAACATGCCTCTGGTGTGGTACACATCACACTGTGTGTGTGCTTTTCCAACTACCCCATTAGACTTCAGGGCAGTTTAAGGACAAGAATTTTGTCTGTATCCTCTGGTCTCTGAACAACACTACGAAGTAAGCAAGGTCCTTATTCCCATTCTACAGATGAGGAAACTGAGGTTGCAGAAAGGTTAGGTGCCTTGCCCTAAACAGACAGGGAGTGGCAGAGCAAGATCTAAACCTGCTTCTGATTTCTGGGCCCCTGCCCTCTTTTAGGTGACTCTCTTGCAAAGAGGAGTCGGGGTGAGGAGGAAGCAAGCCAGTTACCATGTCGCCGAGGGAAAAGTCAGGCAGAACTCAGCCTGACTGAGGAATGAGGTCTTCGGGGAGTTGGAGAGTTGTCAGGGCACCAGCAGTCACCTGAGCCCCCTCTCATCTTCCTGTGGATCATCATGCATGCAACAGCTGCAACCCCCAGAGACCTATGGTTTGGCTGCTCTGGGACAGGCTGATGCAAAGGTGGGGCCCCCAGGCACCATCTTTCAATGTGGAGCCCAGCCAGCAAGGCGACTTAGGTTTCCTTAGCCCAGAGTTGATGGTCATGGACCCAGCAGCAGGGGTGGGAGCTGTAGGGCACCTGTTCAGGGCTGGCCTATCTTCAGCTATGGGGCAGGAAGAGTTCTGTATCAGACCACAAGCATCTTGATTTACTCATCTCTGTGATCCCAGGATCCTACTGAATGAGTGAGACTCCCAGCCTCCAACAATGGGGAGTAAGGGAGAGGAAGGAGCTAGACCTAAACCAGGCATGCGGAGGGAGTAAACAAGGGACCAGGTAGGAGGGTTTTTAATGACCAAGAATGACCTCTGTCTCTCCTCCCCCTTATTAAATTATACGTTTCTGGAGGGCAGGTCTGTGGCTGATTCATCTGTGTCTCGACCACACCCAGTAGATTACTTCGCAGAGAGTTGGTATTCAGTAAGTGTAGTTTATTGGAGGTATAACTGGAAGCCAGTGTATAGGATGACAGATGGCATCTGCTCTTCCTGCCTGGGTCATCCCACAAAGGGCAGTCCTGCTAGTCCGGTGTCCTGACAAGAATGGCCCCAGGGAAGGGCAGGGACTCTTCATTTGGCCATTCACCGCATGTGCCTCCCTCCCCAAATCCCACCCAGGTGACTAACTCTCCCTTCCTTAGCCAAAGAAATACCATTTGGGGAAAATCTCCTGGCTCTCTGTGTCTCCCTGGCGATAGAAATAGACTGGGTGTGTGGTGTAACATCCTTGTCCTTGGGAATCTGGAGGGCTGTGGGCCATGCGAAAGAAATATTCAGAGCAATTATATCTTTATTGAAAGTAAAAGTGCTGCTTCTGTCTGAATGGTCAGATGGGCGGGTTCTTTTCCCACCTGCCATCCCCACAGCATGTATTGCATGACTACAAATAATTCTGATGTTGCATATTTAAAATAGTGCCTTTCTTCAATCCTTGTTTGTCCATCAGTGTAAACTGTGTTGCCCTCTGCACATGTGCTGTATGCAGGGCTTGTCTCTATAAGGCCAAACTCAGTATGCATTTATCACCTGCACATCTGTATAGGCTTAAGCCTCAGGCTGAGGGTACCTAGACCCTACAGTGGGACATCCTGGAAACCAGATATTACACATGTCTAAACATGTGGCCCTAAATTAAGTCTATAGGATTAGGTCTAAACTTCTCAGACAGCAGCCAAAGGCCTCCAGGCCATGGCCCACTCAACCTGCCCACACCCCCCTCCCATCTATCTTGCACTTCACTTACCTAACAGTGTGGCTCAAGTGAGATGCAATTGCCTGGACCAGCCAGCTTTGACTTAAACCAGTGGGTCCCAAAGTGTGGTTCCCAGGCCAGCAGCATCAGCATCGGCATCACCTAACACTTGCGAGAAATGCAAATTCTCAGGTCCCACCCTAGAGCTACTGAACCAGAATCTCTGGGTGGGGTGCTGCTGCTTTTGTTTTCACAGGTCCTCCAGATAATTCTAACACGCACTAAAGTCTGAGAACCAACTGGTTATGCCATTCCCTAAGCCTGGGTTGCCCTTCTCAGGCCTTTCCTGCTTGTTGTCATTTCAACCACTTTTCAAAGTTCAGCTCAATATTATCCCTCTCAGGAAGCCCTCCTGTCCCCGGAGCACCTGTGAATGCCTCTTTCTGAATCCCACAGCCTTTTTGCCATCCCCATCCCCATTAAGGTAAAAGGGATTCATTTCTGTTTCTTTATTTACTGTGTATTTTCTGCTTCATTTTACAGCAAGCTGTGAGCATTCACTAACTGCCTCCCAGACTGATTTCACCCTAACACACACATAAAGATTACTCTGAAAAACACCTTCAGGAGTAAAGGCCACGTCTTACTTCACTCACTCTGTCAACAAACATCTATTGAGCACCTGCTATATGTGGCAGGGCTCTGGAGTTTCAGAGATAAAAGGTGTGGTCCTATCCTCCAAGAGAACAGGTTCATATAATAGGTACTTTTTTGGTGTCCAGCTTCTTTTACTCAACATGTCTGAGATTAATCTGTGTTGCTACATGTCAACATAGTTTGTTCTTTTTTAAATTGCTGTGGTGTATTCCATTGTATGGCTATGACACAATTTATTTATCCATTCTGTTGTTGATGGGCATTTGGGCTGTTTCCAGCTGGGTCTACGATGAATAAGAACACTACAAGCATTGGTGGATATATGCACTCAGTCCTCTTGAGTATATACTTAGGAGTGGAATTGGTAGTTTATGGAATGGGTATAATCTCAGCTTTAGTAGATACTGCTAAACAGTTTTCCAAATTTCCGAACACTCAAATTTACACTCCTACCAGCAATATATGAGGATTTGCCAACATTTGGTTTCTCAATCTTTTAGGTCTTGGTTCTTTGGGATGGATATATAGTGTTATAAGTTTTAATTTGCTTACTGGCTATTTAGATATCCACTTTAAAGATGTTCTTGTTTAAGACTTTTGCTGATTTTGCCTGTCTTTTTCTTATTGACCTATAGGAGTTCCTCATATACTCTGGATACAAGTCCTCTCGGGTATGTCACTGAAAGTATCAGTCTGTGGCTTACCTTTTCATCCTTTTAATGGTATCTTTTGATGAACAAAAGACCATGAAAGTTCAATTTCTCCATCTTTTCATCTATGACTAGTGCTTTTTGTATCTTGTTTAAGAAATCTTTATTTTAATGTCAAGAAATCTAGTGAACATAGAAATAATTTTTAAAAACCTAATATTTAAAAGTACAGGGACTTCCCTGGCAGTCCAGTGGTTAAGACTTCGCCTTCCAGTGCAGAGGGTGCAGGTTTGATCCCTGGTCAGGAAGCTAAGATCCCACATGCCTTGTGGCCAAAAAACCAAAACATAAAAACAGAAGCAATATTGTAACAAATTCAATAAAGCCTTTAAAATCAAAAAAATCTTTTAAAAATGCAGTAAAAATAAAAAGCAGTAAGTGGGAGAAAGACTGCGTCTGACCATGAGGGTGTGCCCACTTGAGTGTGACGTGCAAAGCCCGGGCTTTGTTCTATGACGTGATGTGGGTGAGAGGTGAGCCTCCTCTGATCGGTTCAACAAGCAGGTGTTGGTGCACAGTTTGGATAGGGTGCTGTGCCAGGTCTGAGGATGGCTGTGTGGGGACAGGGGGACCCTGGCTGACTGGCTCAAGAGAAGGACCACCCCATTTCATGTGTGTTAACCTGGGCCTAGCTCCCCAAACCCTGGGGGCTCCCCCTAGTCCAGGCCCTGCTTCTCCTCCTTTGTGCCAGAGCCTGCAAAGACAGCAGTGTTGACACTTGTCCAGCTGGCTCAAGATGGGGAAATTCTCCTCTCCTTGAGTCACCACAAACAGAAGGAGCTTCACAGAACAAGCACGGGACTACAAATGATCGCTATGCTTGTTTCACTATGCTGCATCACTTCCAAAATCCCCTGTGAGGCTTTCAGATGAAGTCTAGGTCCAAAACTTTCCCCATGTTTCCCCCAGTTTGAACAGAACAATACCCAGGGAATCACAAGCTGCCTCATAAAACTGACTTCCCCAAAGGAAATAAAAGAAATCTCAGACTCAAGGTTATGATAAGTATGCAGTCTAGAGTGATCAAGCCCCCACCTCTTCTGCTGGGGGGTGGTGGCCGGCTCGTGGCCCCTGCCACCCTGCCAAGGGGACCCCGGCCCACCAGACAGACACAAGCTGCCTTCTGCCTCCTCCAGCAGAAAGGCAGCCCCAGCATCCCCGGGGCAGTTTTCTCCTTATCCAGCTTCATGGAGATATGCTGCACATGGTCTTGGGAGCTCAGAGATGTAGTGCACAGGGTCCCCAGCATCACTACCCATAGAAGCATACCTTCTCTCTGGGGCAGGGCAGTGACCACAGCCAGGTGACAGATATTCGTTTCTGATATGTTCGAACGACTGGTCTTGGGGAAAACCACAAAGTGGTCTCTAGCAGCACCCAGGTTCCTTGTTTGTCCTGCTTCCCTACCCCTAACCACTACCTTTTCCCATTTACCATCCTCTCGTGAGAACTCAGAACTCCAGGGTAGGGTCAAAGGGGCCCTTGAAATCCACATATGGTATACAAAATTCTGGATATTTGTGCGTTTTCCTGAGGAAAGAGTCCATCTGTTTCCTTAGATTCTGAAAGGGGTGTGTGACCTCAAAAATGCTAAGAACCACTGGACCAAACCCTCTATTTAAAGATAAAGTTAATTTACACAAACGACTTATGCATCTTCAGCTAACTGCACTTCCAAAATAACACCTGGGGAAGGAGAATGCTTAACTGAAAACATCTCTCTAATGGCAAAATTGAAGTACAGTTGAAACCTGAGGTGGGGAGGATGACACTGAAGCAGGAGGCCTTCTTGCTATCCTTTCAGCTACTCACACTGGTGCAGAAGGGCAGTTTGTCTGTCTATATGGCTTTTCGAAGTCTACTGGAGTAGAGACGGGAGTTGGTGACTAGGATGTGTCAGAAGAGACACAGGCATTTCTCAGATGAAGCCCAGCCCCTCAGGTTCAAGAAACCTTCAAGGCCACTGAGGCTGCTAAGACCTTAGAAAGAAGAGAAGATTCTCACTGTGACATAGGGGCCCAGGAACCCTGTTTCTACAATCATACCAGTCCTCAAATGGGAAGAGTGTGTCTGAAGCACATGCTCCCTCCCCAGAGTGCCAAGCCCCAGGAAAAGCTATGTCTGCTGCATCCTGGGTCCCCACTCTCAGCAGCCACCCTGAGGAGGAACAATCTGCAGCCTCCTCCTCCCTCCCCCTGCACCAGGCTCTTCCTCCTCCATTTCATCAGTGAGCTTCAAGACCAAGCCAGAGCAGTCAGGAGGAAGTGATTCTGCAAGCCTCCCAGGGACTCCCAGGGCCGGCTCAGGCATCACACTGTTAAGTAAGTGGGATTTTCTTCAGTGTTTTCAGAAACTGTTGTTTAAAAAAAAAAGATAACCATCCAAACTGTTTATGTAATTCTTGGGAAGTCTCAGCAGATATGGTTCCCTATTTACAATTGTGGCCAGGACTTAAAAAATAAAAGTAGAGGGGTTGTAAAAATTGGAGAGGCCGTCTCGTTAAAGTTCGGTGCTTTTATAACATCAGAACTGTATCCCTGAAATGGAGACCAGAATCTGCCCAGAACTCAGGTTTTTAGGGGGTTTTAGCATGGCTATGCTGGAATTCATTTAAAAGCCTGGGAATATTCTATTCTCATAGACATTCCATGTCCACCAGAGTCAGCATGGTCCCCTTCTCCACCTCCACACACCTGCAGGGTCTGCTCTGTCTCTGGGTTGAACTCCTTGGAGGTGGATGTCAGACCACTTGGTGCAACTCTCAGGGGTTCAGCTCTCTGGATCTGTACCAACCAAATCCATATGGTCCCTAAACCACAAACTCTGATTATGGGGGAATGCAAAGTTCCTGGGGGACAATCACAGTGTGAAGGTAATGATCTGGGTTTCTTTCTAGAATCACCCTGGGATCTCCATTACTCAGTGTTGGCAATCCAACTAGAATCCAGCTTTTGTAGGAAAACATCCTCTTTTTTTTTTTTTTTTTTTTTTTTAATTAGAAAGGCTATTCTTCTTTGGGTTAAAGCAGTGGTTTGGATCACAGACTTTTCTGGTAAAAAAGAATCTGATGAGAGCTATGCCTCCATCAAATACACAATTTAATACTACCTGGGGGGAGAGGGTGGGTTCACAGCCCACAAAGATGAGCCTGTGGACACAGAGATAAGAACCTCGGCCTTGGACGGGCTTCTTGATAACACAAAGCCTCTAAGTATTCCTAACCACTGCCAAACAAGCACCAGCAGTTAAGGCCTCAGCCGAGAACGTCCCTGCTTCCACTTGCACTGAACACCACGGGAGAGAAGGCAGAGGCACAGGGCCCTCATGCCTTGATGAGAAAACCCTAGTGTTTCTCCTGAGGGCCCAACAACTTGGAGAGGTTGAGGAGAGAAGGGAGGGTGTGGCCACCCCAGCCCTAACCTCCTTCAGCTGAGGGACAGGGTCCAAGGGACATCTAAAGGAGGATGAAGAGTCTGGGTCAGCAGTTGTTCCTCTCTGTTCTCTCCACCCACCTTTATCCCCACCAAGCCCCGATGTCAGCCCTACTATGCCCACCCTGGAAACCCTCGGCTACTTCCCACAGGTCCCCTCCCAGGGAAGTTCTTTAACTGGTGGGCGTGGGAAAGAGGAAGAGGAAAAATATTTCTATCCCTCCCAATTCTCTCCACTCTATAAACACCCAGTTAGAAAATGACTGGATCTGACTTGGAGGTCTCATGCCAGGTATCTTAATGGCTCTTCTTACACCCATAAGGAGAATGACTGATGAAGAAATGCAAAATCCCAACACATAAAAATGTGTTTGAAAAAGGGAAGCCCCCCGAAAAGTTCCCATCTGTTGAGGCAATAAAATGATGACTTAAAAAAAAATCTTTGGGGTCTTTCCAAATCATGGAGGAAAATATAAACAGAGAAAGACATGCTCTAGTGTTAAAACTCTGACTTGGTACCAAACTAGGTGACCCCTAAGAACAGTAAACAACCTCTCCCCAGCACCCTTCAGCTCACTTTGCCTCGCCCAACATGAGGTCCTGGACAACTGAACAAACATTTATTGACCACTGAATGTGTGCTTCCTACCATTCCAGGAGTTGGAGCTCTGCAACCTCTAGGCGTTTTGAGAGGAGCAGGAAAACAGTTCAGTCAACATTTACTGCGTACCTACATTGTGCTAGGTTTTAAAGTTTGAAGGGACAAGAATCTGAGAAAAGAGCAGCTAAGAATAATTCAACCTGGGAAGTACTAATCTACACATAGCACCACAGGTGCAAGAAACAATTAATTCTGCATGGTGGGATCAGGGAAGGTGATCTAGAGGGGTGACATTTAAAGTTGGGCTTTAAAAACATATTAGGATTTTGATGGGTACAGCTGGGAAGGAATGGCATTCCAAGCAGAAAGAACTGAGTGAGCAAAGGTTACGGTTGGGAGGGGTGGTATGAACAGTTGGTCATGTGGGGTACGGCATGTAGTCAGGCCAGTGGCGCCAGAGCATGAGGTCTGGGATCAGGGAAAGAGGAAATAAAAGGCAGGCTGTGGTTTATGATAGCCATGGATAAGGGCCATTCAGAGAACCAGCCTGCAGCTTCAGCATCTTCTATACTTACCATTCAAGTCAAGGCCCCACTGCCTCCTAGGAAGCTCCCAACCAGTGGCAGATTATGGCAGGGGTGGTAGGGCTTGTCCATTTCTGCTCAAAGTGGGACTCCTCTAATGGGCAACCTTTAAGCTGGAGCTTCCCATTGAGCTGACTGAGATGTTCTCAAAGCTGTTATCACAGTCAGAGGATCTTCCTACCCAATCCTCCTTCCTTCCCCCCTCTCCTTTCCCAGGAGGTAGACCTCCATTGCTGGATTGCCCTCTGAAGGCTGCCTTCTCCCTATCTATTTCTGCTCCCTTCCTTTTATCTTTCATAGGCATTACCCCCCAGCCTCCAAGTAAATCTCCTGCACTTCAAATTCCATCTTGGTGTCCTCTTCCCAGAGGACCCAAACTGATTGAGAAGGATCCTCGATGAATGCTCAGTGTCTGGGCTCTGTCTTGTTGGCAAGGAGGAGCTGTTGAGATCTTTTAAACAGGGGAAGCCATGATCAGATCTGAATTTTATAAACATTATCTAGTAACAGAGTAAGGAATGAACCAGTGGGGAGGGAACATGGTGGCAAAAGAACCATTTAAAAGGACAGTGCATTTATTGGAACAAGATTTCGACAAGAAGAAACTGGCAGCATCTATAATTTTCTATGTATATACTCTTTAACTCAACAATTCCAATTTTAGAAATCTTATAGAAACGGTAGCACAAATGCATGAAAGTATAAGGATGAGGATGTTTATAGTAGCCTCATATATATTAGGATGACATCAGAAAACTCCATGTTCATCTGTAGGAAGGAAGATAAAAAATGGTACATCCACACAATGGAATAATACCATGCAGCCATTAAAAAGAACGTAGCAGGTCTCTTTGTACTGTCTTAGAAAGATGTACACCTTATATTGCTGTTTGTAAAAAGCTAGTTGCTGAACAAATATACTGCAAGATCCAGTTTTCACAAACAAAATTGTGCATATACATACCTTCTACATGTGCTTGTATAAGTAAGTCTAGAGGAGATATGTCAACTGTTGATAAAGGTTATTTCTTGGAGTGGAGAGCTTTTACTTTATATATATATATATATATATATATATATATATATATATATTTTTTTTTTTTTTTTTTTTTTTGCGGTACGCAGGCTTCTCACCGCTGCAACCTCTCCCATTGCGGAGCACAGGCTCCGGACGCGCAGGCCCAGCGGCCATGGCTCATGGGCCCAGCCGCTCCGCGGCATGTGGGATCCTCCCGGACCGGGGCATAAACCCACGTCCCCTGCATCGTTAGGCGGACTCTCAACCACTGCGCCACCAGGGAAGCCCTACTTTTTATGTTTTTACAAAGTACTAGTAATAGAGAGATTCAGGCTTTTTTTTTTATTTAGTTTGGTGTTTTTCTGTACTTACCAATTTTTAAGGTGATAAACATAGTTCATTCCTCTTAAAAGAAAACAAGATTTTAATTTAAAAAGCTCTATGTCCACCTGGAAAAAATACATAAAAATTCTTCATATTTCCTATTCAGAGAAAAAAATAACAAAAAGCTCCTAGGATATTTGGGATGTCTGTCAATGGTCTGGTCTAAGTAAACAGGAATTAGAGAAGATCTGGAATAGAGCTGAACACAGGGTGGCAAAGACAGAAGTTCCAGAAGAAGCCCAGAGTGCTATCCTGGGTAGTGGGTAGATGACCCACAGAGGAGGGGTGAGTGGGGGAAGGAGACGGAGACGGGATGTGTGCTGAGTGTGCAGGCTCAGGCCAGGCCAGGCCAGGTGGTGTAAACGAGAAGTGATGCTGGCTCCTGTCCTACAGCTAGGAGAGTAGCTGGGGCTAGAAACTTATGACCTAAGAAAGAGTCAAAACTCACCAACAGCACTCACCAATGGACGAAAATGCTAAATATAAACAGGGAAACTGTTAACAACAACAACAAAAGAAAACTAGAAAAAACACTGGTGAATGTTATCTGATCTGAATGGAGAAGGATTTTAAATACAAAAGCAAATAGGATTTTAAAAGTCTATCAATATTACAACATTAAAAACAAACACCTATTCTTTAAAAACAGAACTCACAAGCAAAATCAAAAGGCAAGCAAAAACTGGAAAAATATTCACAATATTTACAGAGAGGAAATATCCTTCAAAAAAAACAAAACAAAACACAGATCAGTAATGAAAAAAATGGTTCAGAAGAAAACAGAGCATTTTGTATTAATTACAATTTGGTTCAATTACATATAATGGAAAACAACAGTGGCTTAAACAAGATGGAATTTTATTTCTCTCTCACACATTAAAAAAAAAAGAAAAAAAAGTTCACAGGGCTTCCCTGGTGGTGCAGTGGTTGGGAGTCTGCCTGCCGATGCAGGGGACGTGGGTTCATGCCCCAGTCCGGGAGGATCCCGTGTGCCACGGAGCGGCTGGGCCCGTGAGCCATGGCCGCTGGGCCTGCGTGTCCGGAGCCTGTGCTCCGCAGCGGGAGAGGCCACAACAGTGAGAGGCCCACGTACTGCAAAAAAAAAAAAAAAAAAAGTTCAGGGTTGGTATAGTAACTCCAGGAGTCATTAGAGACTTAGGTTTCTTCCAGCTCATTCCGCCCCATCCATAGGGCACAGCTCTCATGGTCCATGTTGGTTGCTAGAGCTCTAGTCATCGTGCCCTCATTTAAGGAAGTAGGATGGAGAAAGGGAGGGTGGATAGAAGGGCACCCCCCTCTCCTTTTAAGAAGACTTATTATAAGTCCCACATGACGATTACATCTCATTGGCCAGAGATCAGTCACATGGCCATACCTAGCTGCAAGGGAGCCTGGGAAACATAGCCTTTCAGTTGGGTGGCAAAGGGCTCAGCTAAAAATTGGGTTTGTTACTAAGAAGGATGGGGGAATGGATATTGGAAACAACTAGCAATTTCTAACATACATGTGAACAGAATTCTCAAAAGAAATACAAATGTAAAACTTTTTTAAAGGGTCAACTTTACTAATAAATAAATGTAAAGCAGCCTTCTTACAGGCTTCTCCTGCTAAGATCTTGAAGGGCTGGCCAGACAAGCCATCAAAAGGACATTCAGAAGCTGACAATCTTAATAACAACCTCCATACAGCTGTCCACAGATAGAGTCCCAGGGTAAGGCCCTTCCACCTGCTGAGTGGCTCCTAGCCTTACTCCCCACAGTCTCCCTCCAACCCCAAGTGATATCAGATTCTATAAACACTGGAAGGTGGAGAAGATTCTGCACCCAGGGATTCTCTAACTCAACTATGGCTACAATTAAATTTTAGGTGTTTTTGAAAGTTCCTTAAAAAGTAATATCCTCATGCAAACTGAATCAGCAGTTTCAGAACTAAAAAAAAACCTCTGCTCCTTTGCTTGGAGTGTCACAAACCAAGCGTGAAAACTGGCCACTAAACATCCATTAATAGGTTTTATCTCAGTGTCCCCTTTCCTCCAAAAACCAAGTAGTTAAATTTGGTCACGTGGATGTTCAAATACTTGCATGCTCCCATCAGTGTGCCTGCTTCAGGTGAATCTTATATTCTGATTTGGGAAATGTCTGACTGGAGTGAGCTAGTCCTCCCATGGGATGACTCTTGGTGGGTAGGGAGGCCCAGAGAGTGGTCTGAGCTCATGAACCCCAGCATCCTTTCCTTAAGCCTTTGCCTGTTGCTGACTTGGCTCCTTAGGAATGTCTTAACTCTACAAGCTATTCTTGAGTGTCTGGTATAGGCTCCAGAGCAGAGCATTCTTGGCTATCTGTTCCGCTCCAGCATCCTTCTCACATGCGCTGACTCTTCCCCTCCAGGCCTTTGCACAAGCCACTCTCTCCACCTGGAACGTACACTCTGTATTCTTCACCTGGCTAACTTCACCTCATCCTCTAAGACCCCTCAGGTGTCATTGCCTTCAGGGAGCCTTACTGAACTTGTCTCCTCCCCTCAACACCCAAAGGGATTGGGAAGCCCTCTGTATGCTCCCACTAACCCTCTTTGATTGTCTCACCACAGCACATACCACAGTCTTGGTTTCCTGGCCTAACTCTCCCAACAGACTGAAAACCTCTTGAGGGACCTTGACATATTCATGTTGACTTTACACAATTCAGCAGAGTGCCTGGCACACAAAGGACACTCAATAAAGTTTTACTGAATGAATGTTTAGGGAATAATTCAGAAAATAGAAAAGAAGTGTCACAAATCCCAAAGCATCAAGTTAACCAAACTTGATGAACATATGTTCATCAAGAACATATGTTCTAGAACATTCTTCCTCTCCTCTTGTCACCCTGGCTCTCCTGCTCCAATAGCAGTCAGGACTGGTAACCTTATGACTGCTTACCTGCTCTTTCCTCGGTCTTCTTCTTTTTCAGGAATCCTCTTAAATGCCACTTCCTCAGGGGCTCTCTGACCACCTGATCCAAAGTAGTCATTCAGTCGCTTGATTACACATCAGTTATTTTAATTTGCTACACAGCACTCACTGTGTTGTCATTTTATTTATGTGTTTGTTTAATTATTTTCTATCTCCAGCACTAGATCGTAAGCTCCATGTGAGCAGGAACCTTGTCGACAGTTGTATGCCCAGCATCTGACGAAGTGTGTGCTATACAGTGGAGTGTTCATTAAATGTTTGTTAAATGAATGCATGCTACTGTTAACTGCATTCTGATTTAGTTTGATGTTTGCCTTCTCTCTTTGCTCTTGGATTAGGCGCTCCAGAGAAACTGAGAAGGGTCTCCCTCATGGCATTGGAGAGTGAGAGGGGGACCTCAGTTCCCTTCCTAGGCCAAGGTGGGGTATGTTGCCTACCTACAGCTTCCTTGTGACCAGATGCTGAGGAATCTTGGCCCACGTATCTGCAGCCTCCAGATGCTGGAAATGCTCCTCCAGCTTTCTGTGAGAGCAGCTCCAGATGCCCATTGCCCAGACTGACAGAGGAATGTGCTCAGGGCTACTAGCTGGCTTGGCACCCATCAGGAAGCAAGTGCAGTGGCCAGCACACTGAGAACAGAAATCTTCCTTTTGCATATCGCCACCTTGAGAGTACACGTAGCTGCCTGGCTGGGTGCAGAAGCTGGCCCTGCCTCACGTGGCTTGGCAGCGTGGTTCTCTGGCTCTGCTTTAGAACAGCCTTGAGAAGCTGTGGCCTCTGCTCCTGCAGAAATTGCTCTGCCAGCTCAGTGGAGGGCCAGGACTGGAGTCTCTCACCTGTCCCTGGCCCTTCCTTGAAGGGCTTTGGTTTACTGGAAATCATAAACTGTGAGAGACAGCCTTTATCACACTCTGAACAGTGCACTCTTAATGTTTAACGCCAGAGGCTGAAACGACCAGGGACACTGGCCTCCTGGTTACTCCCAGTGACTGATATTTGCACCTGGTAACTGAGGTCAGATTTGCTTCTCTTAAGTCACGTGGTGTGCCTCAAGGCAGGAAGACGTTGGGGCCACTTGTTGCAAAGGAACCAGGAGGTGATCGCAGAAACGCTGCAAACCAGCTTTGGCAGCAAAGGCCATGCTTTCCAAGGAGCCAGCCCTGGGAGCATGGAGCTGAGCTGGTAAATGACCCACGTGGGGTCTAAACCCCAACATTTGACTCAGAGCAAGCTTAGGATACTTTTCTTCCCTCCAAGATAGCTGCTAAATGGAGTCAACTTTGAATCCTTGCTGGAATACAGTGGGACATTAATTAATTAACAAACTAATTAAACATACTGAATAGGCCACCCAGAAGATTCTGGTCACTTAAGGGTCTCCAAATCACAGTACAGGCCCCACCCTGTCCAGACACCCTAATCTTGCTCCAGGATTTGCTTGACCTCAGGTATTTATCTCCTGGTTGTCATGGAAGCAGCTCAGATAAACAGCAACATAGCCAACCTGGCTTCTCTGCCAGCCTCGGGTCCTTCTGAGCGTGGTGATGCTCCCTGGTGGCCACTGGCGGTCCTGCCCTCTGGGCTGGACGCAGCCCTACACCGACTCATGCCTGACGCCTCTTTCAGGTTGCCTCTTGAGGCACACAATAGGTGCTCAATAACTGTTTGTCGAATGAAGAATCCCCCAGGGTGTATCTTGGCTCTCAGGCTCCTTAGATAATCCTTCAGTGGCTGCTGTGGCTGCAGCAGATCCACCCCTACATGGGTCACCCCAGGGACTGCAGGCCATCCTGAACATGGCCACTCATCTCCTCAAGTGACCCAGTTGGCCCACAGGCCACTTCCTCTGCTCCCAGAACCAGGTGGATACACACCTGTGAGGAAGGAGTTAGCTGTGGTCAGGCAACTCGGCTGGAGGGCGAACAGGGATGATGTCTGGCCACAGTTGCACTGGATGCCACGCACCACAGTGAGAGTGGCAGAAGACCCCCCCCCACCTGTGTGCCAGTGGAACGTCACCCTCACTGTCTGCATGTCCACCTGAGGACAAGAGCACACTCTTGACAGAACAACCCTCGAGGATGGACAGCTGGCCTCAAGAGGACACTACAAGGGAACTAAGAGAGAAGCCACTGTCCCCACAGACCCTGAAATGGCTACCAAAGGAAGAACCACAGTGTTCTCAGGAAAGTTTCTAAAGTGGGACAGATTCTCCCCTCTGTGACACACAGAAAGGGGGTTGGGAGAGAGACCAGATTACCTGATCTCTCAAGGCCACCAAAGTCAACCACTGCCCTGTTTAGGGAGGCAGTACAGGGCTGAGTGTGGACTGTGGAACTGGACCTGTGAAGCCCAGGTCTGCTGCATGAAAGCAGTATAGCTTAGGCATCATCTAACCTCTGTTTCTTCATTTGGTCATTATGTGAATTAAAGAAGATAATATACATAAAACTTTTAGTATAAAACCCTCAATACATTTTCACTATATAACTTTTTTCTTTCAAGAACACTGAACTAAACAGAAAAGAAACAGGGAAATGAATGGAGTGGCATTACACATCAGCAGAAACTTGATTACCCACCCCAGATAATAGAAACGACTGCAAATAATAGTACAGCAAAGACAGGTTTGAGCTTTCTGGCTCAGTCATTCTAGGTTCCTGAGTCATGGCAGATGCACAGCCTACATGAAGCTGAGCTACACGTGAGAGCTGTTTCCACCCACAGACTAGTGGAGCCTACTGATATGCTTAATAAGAATGACAAGGACGGGTTTCCCTGCTGGCGCAGTGGTTGAAAGTCCGCCTGCCAATGTAGGGGACACGAGTTCGTGCCCCGGTCCGGGAAGATCCCACATGCCGCGGAGCGGCTGGGCCTGTGAGCCATGGCCGCTGACCCTGCGTGTCCGGAGCCTGTGCTCCACAACGGGAGAAGCCACAACAGTGAAAGGCCCGCGTACTGCAAAAAAAAAAAAAAAAAAAAAAAAAAAAAAGAATGACAAGGATGATAAAAAAAATAGCTACCATGGGCCACACACATGCTAAACAGTTCACACAGGTTATTTTATTTAATCCAAACTGCAAATCTGTGAGGTACGTTGTTCTTGTTCCCATTTTACAGATGTAGAAACTGAGAGGTGAAGAAGCTGAATAATTTCCCAAGTACATCCCCCACTCACCTGTGTACACACACAAAGAAGCAGAACTGGGATTCAAACCCAGGCCTAACTGACTGTGGACTTCTCCACTGTCCTATACCATCTGAAGCAAAATTCTAAGAGTTGTCCATACCCTGGGAAAACCCACTTGAGTAGCCCTAAAATCTACTTTTCTAGGAGCAAGGGCCACAACTGTGTATCTAAGACCAATGGGAGCAGTCCTCATGTGACAGTGTGACTAGGGCAGATGAAAAGGGCATCTGCCACTCCTGACCCATAGGGCAAAAGTCAGGCTTCTTTTTCCAAAGGGTCTTAGGGAGATTCCTCCCACACCCAGCTTGCTGCAGGAGTAAGGGCCCAGCTTTGCTCAGGAACAGAGAGTTCTAGAGTACCCACTTGCCATCTGCCTGTTTGCACCTGTCTCCTCCCCACTCCAGGTTCAGTCTCTGTTGCCCCGGGGAGGGGGCAGGGGTTGGTGCAGGGTCTGGCCAACACCAGGCAAGGGTGGGGAATGGGGAAGAGGAGCACTGGAAGCACACCACCCCTAGCCCCACTCCGCCTCTCAGGAAACAAAGAAGGAGGCTCCCTGCCTCTGCTACCACGGATGACCCTCCCTGAGGGGCTCTTAATGCCCAAGACTGATGGCCCTATGTGTTGAGGAAGCCCTGTCCCCCAATCCCCTACAATAGCCGGAACCAGCTGCCAAAGGATTAGACTCAGAACTGTTTCTGTATATTAACATTTTCTCCTGGAGACCAAGGTGAATCCTGGGGAGGGAGCACTGGCCTGGGACTCCATGAGTCATAGTTCCTATTTCCAGCTTTGCCTCTAACTCTCCACATGATCTTAAGCAAGTCACTTGACCTCCCTGGTCTAGAATTTCCTTCCTGTTAAATGGGAATGATTACATATAATCATCATTGTAGCTGCCATTCACTGAGGTATTACTCTGAGCCAGGCCCTATGCTGGATGCATCATCACATTCATCCTCAGAGTATCCTTTGAGGTAGGTACTATTTTCATTCCCATTTTCAGGAAACCGTGGAGGAACAGGAAAGTTAGGGGACATGCCCACAGTCACACAGTTAGTAAAGGTGGCTCTGGCTCTCAGGACTATGTCTGTTTTTCTAAGCTTTTCACCACTATGACATACAGAGTTACTTCATAAAGATCAAGGACAGTTGTAAAAATGTTTGAAAGCAAAAAAAAAAAAAAAAAAAAAGGGGGTGGTGGTGGCTGCAAAATACAAATATATATCACAACCCCCTGGACATCACTTAAGGTATAATCCTAACCCCCTGAAGCACATTCTGTGGAATCTGTCCATAGAATCAGAGACCTCCAAAATGGGAAAGACCCTCAATTAGCCATTTTTTTTCTCCCTCCTTCCCTTTGAGCAAGAATGTCATGACTAGCCAAATTCTACGGGTGGCACCAGAAAGGTCAAGCGAGGGTGATCAATTTAGGCCCTCAGCTGGCAGGTTAGGAGGGAGACAGAACCAGGATTCCTGGCTCCTAGAAGAGGGGACAGTGATGATAAAAGGCCCATTTTTTGTCAAGGTGGAGCCCCTCCAACCAGAATTTAAACATTTTAACATAATATTCAAGTACACCTTTTCTAACCTTAAAAACAAATTTTATTTCACTACAAAGCTGGTCAATATTGAGTTCTGAATGTAGTTGGTCCTCTCTCTCCCGGCAAAGCTCTGTATCAGATAGGGCTCACAATTGCAGACAACAGAACAAATGGTGGTTAATACTGCCAGAAGAGGGTCTATACAGAAGGATACTGAGATGTGCAGGATCTGCGAGGCCTGCAGACTTAGAAGCCAACCAGCCAGGAACAATGCCTCAACCACACCTTAGAGCTGGGCCAAGAACAAAATCCTACCTTCCTACAGTGCCCTGCAAGGCCAGCCCCTCCTCCCACTCTTCTCCTGGCTCCCTGGTGCACCGGCCTCCTTCCTGCTCTGCCAGCAATCCCAACTCAGGGCTATGAACTTGGCGTTCCCTCTTCCTGGAACACAGACAATCACATTGCTTGCTCCCTGGCTTCACCCAGATTTCTGCTCAAAGACCCCCTCCTTAGAGAAGTCTTCCTGGACTAGCCTGTCACTTTAACCCCTTTCCCTGCCTGACTCTTACTCACAGCACCTACTGCTCCCAGATACTCTATAAAGTATTGCCTGTCTCCCGAATCAGACTGCAAACTCCATGAGGGCAGGCTGCTTTGTTTGCTGCTCTAAGCCCACAGACTGATAACTTTTAGGTGCTTAACTATTTGCTGAAAACTTTGTAAAGGAAAAAACAAAGGAATGAATGGAAAACGTCAGTACAAACCAAGTCCTCACATTCTCCTGCCCGAGCTGGAGGATTAGGGTAGCAGCAAGAGTCAACTTGTGTTGTGGCTGCAGCTGTGCTGTCACCCTGCCCGGATCTCGATCTGCCCTGCAGCTCCCACTTTGGAGGGAAGACATGCCTGGGGACCTGTAGCTCCAAAACTCCCCTGACAATCTCTGCAGCTCTTGGAACTTGTCTAGACTGTTGCTGTGCAGACCATGAAGGCCTGGCTGGGTTCCTGCCCCTGCTTTCCCAGGGCCTCAGATAGGCTGGGAAGTGACTTACCCAAAGTCCCCTTCTCCCCTAGTCGAGTTCAGCCCAGGGAGTGACACTAACAAAAAAATGCAGTCATGTATAGATTCAGAGGGTCACATGAGGTCAGAGTTGGAGGAAGCCTTGGTGATCCGGAGACCAGCCTGTGCTCTGCAGATAACACAGGCCAGTGCAGGGGCAGGCGTGTGTGTGGACTCTGGGGTCTGGCAGATCCAACCTCCACCAGCCATGTGATTTTAGAGAATCTTTTGAAAAGACAGTACTTGAAAAACACTGCTTTCCTCAGGTGTAAAATGGAAATAAACGTCCCTACTTTATACAGTAAGCTTGTCCTCCTGTTCAAAAGTCTTCCCTTCCTATTCTTTATGATATTTAAAGTGAAACTCCTTGGCTTGACAGTCAAATCCCACCACCACCAAAATCCAGTCAACCAAGTGTACCGGGTATGGTCCCTCCGACCCCCTGTGAAACTGCTGCTCCTTCTCACATCTGTGTACCTGTAGCCTTCTTCTTCTTCTCTCCTACCTGAGCCTACCAAAGCCCAGGGGCAAGCTTCACCAAGTCTCCCCTGACATGGGCTTTTCTGGGCACTCACTGGTATAAGTAGTGCATGTTAACAGATAGGAATAAAGTTATGACTCTCTAACCAGAATGTGGGATCCTTGAGGGTCTCTTCTCTTATGATGTCCCCCCGCAGCCAGGCATTAAATAATATGTAAAAATTCCTGCTGACTGACTCACCTGAAGTTAGAATTCAGTTAAAATGCTCCCAAATACGACCTCTATTACCCAAGGGAAGGAAAATAAAGATATAAAAATAAATTGGAGACAAATTCAAATCATTCCTATTTCTGCATACTTGGTGTGGAAAAAAAACCCACCTCTACCTCCAGCTCAGACTTGACAAGTAAAGGAACTCCCTGAAAACAATGCATAGAATAAATCACAAGTACTAGTCTCACTTAAAGACTTCAGGAAGGAAAACACAGTTAAACTGAAAACTGTTAACTGGTGTTTTAAAAAAAAAAAAAACACAACAAACAGCCAGGAAATGTTTTTAGGACCATGTCTCTAAGAGTCCCTTAGGGGCTGATTCACCCTTCAACATATTCTTCCCAACACCTGCTTTTACTAAAAACCAACAGCCCAACACCAGAGCTTTGTGAGTCAGAAGCAGAGTGAAACTGGTCACAGAAGCACTCAGCTATAAAGCACATCGCCCAGATAACAAGCAATAGCCACACTAAGTATGACTGCCCAGTGCCCTGTGGCCATGAGCGTAGGCCCTGGCTTAGCTGAACCAACATCACCCCAGACTCTCCTCCTGCCTTGTTCCTCTCTCTGATCCATGCCTCCACTTCCCCTACCCACTTGCTAAATACATCTGGAAAAAGGTACTTGCACAACCCTCCACCCAAACTAATTCTACATTATTTCAAGTGAGACCTAAGGACCAATACATATTTCTTTCTTGTGTTTTTTTAAGCAAGAATATTAAAAGACAGAGCTTAGAAAACTCAAGTGATATGGAGAAGAATTAGATCTACTACCGTTTGATTTTAACCTCATATTAGATAGATAATGTTTTTGAATGCAGTTCTACATCTACACATAGAAACTGTCCCTTTAAATTTCAAACATCAACTTAGTTCTCTTCCTTCCTCAGATTTTTAAAAACAGGACTTGGTCACTACAGCTTACAGAGTCATAAAACACAGTCCACACAAAACCTGTACACAAAAATGCTCATTGCAGCATTTTTTGTAATAGCCAAAACATGGAAATAACCCAAATGTCCATCAAATTATGAATGAATAAACAAAATGTGGTATCCCCATATAATGGAATAATATTTGGCAAAGAATAGGAATGGAGTACTGACACATGCTACAACATGGATGTACCTTGAAAACATCATGCTAAGTGCAAGAAGCTAGACACAAAAGACCACATATTGTATGGTTCCATTTATATGATCCAGGATAGGCAAATCTATAGGGACACAAAGTAAATTAGTGGTTGCCAGGGGCTGGGGAAATGGGGAGATTGGGGAGGTGATAATTTAGGGGTACAGTTTCTTTTTGGGGTAATGAAAATGTTCTAAATTGACTTTGGTGATGAATGCACAATCCTGTGAACATCCTAAAAACCACTGAATTGTACATTTTAAATGGAATTGCATGGTATGAGAAATATATCTCAAAAAAGCTGTTTTAAAAAAAAGAGGACATGACCTAAATATAAGACATGACATCATAAAACTCCTAGAAGAGAACACAGGCAAAAGATTCTCTGACATAGATCGTACTGATGTTTTCGTACGTCTCCCAAGGCAATAGAAATAAAAGCACAAATAAACAAATGGGACCTAATCAAACATAAGCTTTTGCACAGCAACGAAACCATCAGCAAAACAAAAAGATGACCTATGGACTGGGAGAAAATATTTGCAAATGATGCAACCAACAAGAGCTTAATTTCCAAAATATATAAACAGCTCATACAACTCAATAATAAAGAAAAATTAACAAAACAATTGAAAAATGGGCAGAAGACCTAAATAGATATTTCTCCAAAGAAGACATACATATGACCAATAGGCACATGAAAAGACGCTCATCATCGCTAATTATTAGGGAAATGTAAATCAAAACTACCATGAGGTACCACCTCACACTGGTCAGAATGGCCATCATTAAAAAGTCTACAAATAACAAATGCTGAAGATGGGGGAGTAGAAAAGGGACCCCTCCTACACTGTTGGTGGGAATGTAAATTGGTACAGCCACTATGGAAAACAGTATGGAGATTCCTCAAAAAACTAAAATAGAGTTGCCATATGATCCAGCTATCCCATTTCTGGGCATATATCCAGACAAAACTATAATTCGAAATATATATGCACCCATATATTCATAGCAGCACTATTCACAATAGCCAAGATGTGGAAGCGCCCTAAATGTCCATCAACAGATGAATGGATAAAGAACATGTAGTATGTATATTCAATGGAGTATTACTCAGCCATAAAGAATAAAATAATGCCATTTGCAACATGGATGGACCTAGGGATTATCATACTAAGAAAAGTAAGTCAGAAAGAGAAAGACAAATACCATATGATGTCACCCACATGTGGAATCTAAAATACGACACAGGGCTTCCCTGGTGGCGCAGTGGTTATGAATCCACCTGCCAATGCAGGGGACATGGGTTCAAGCCCTAGTCCAGGAAGATCCCACATGCCACGGAGCAACTAAGCCCGTGTGCCACAACTACTGATCCTGCGTTCTAGAACCCGTGAGCCACAACCACTGAGCCCATGTGTCACAACTACTGAAGCCTGCACGCCTAGAACCCGTGCTCCACAACAAGAGAAGCTACCACAATGAGAAACCCACACACCGCGATGAAGAGTAGCCCTGCTCGCCACAAGTAGAGAAAACGCGCACGCAGCAACGAAGACCTAACGCAGCCAAAAATAAATAAATAAATTTATAAAAAAATAAACCTTATTAAAAAAATAATAAAATACGACACAAATGAACATATCTACGAAATAGAAACAGACTCACAGTCATAGAAAACAGACTTGTGGTTGCCAAGGTGGAGGGGGGATGGGAGAGGGAACGACTGGGAGTTTGGGATTAGCAGATGCAAACTATTATATAGAGAGTGTACTAACAACAAGGTCCTACTGTATAGCACAGGGAACTATATTCAATATCCTATGATAAACCATAATGGAAAAGAATATGAAAAAGAATATACATATGTATAACTGAATACACTGCTGTACTTTGCTGTATAGCAGAAATTAACACAACATTTTAACTCAACTATACTTCAATAAAATTTTTTTTAAAAAGAGAACACAGAGGGCCTCCCTGGTGGTGCAAGTGGTTGAGAGTCCGCCTGCCGATGCAGGGGATACGGGTTCGTGCCCCGGTCTGGGAGGATCCCATATGCCGCGGAGTGGCTAGGCCCGTGAGCCATGGCCGCTGAGCCTGCGCGTCCGGAGCCTGCGCGTCCGGAGCCTGTGCTCCGCGACGGGGGAGGCCACAACAGTGAGAGGCCCGCATACCACAAAAAAAAAAAAAAAAAAAAAAAGAGAACACAGAAAAAATACCCCACAATCTCAAGTTAGTGACTGTTGTTTGTGAGACTGACTATTGTATAAGTCTATCAGTTTGAAACATCCAGAGTTAATGTGTCCTTGAGGCTATTTGTCCTGAATGGCCTGAGAATAAGTGCCCCAAAGCAGTGCTCAGAAAGGTCCCACAGAACAAAGGACAGCTTTTCTTTCACTGACCACAGTTTTAACTGTAATATTTTAAAACATTCAGGTATCAGCAGGTACTTATGAGTGACCTGGTTTATAAAACAGTTGATTTTGACAGTTTAGACTTGGGTTGCATCAGTTACTAGAACTAGGCTGAGAAAGAGTTATGCTCAGGGAGTTTAGGGTTTGTCAGTGCCTTCATCCTCAAACAAGTCACCGAACCTCCTGGGTACAGAGGAAGAATTTTCAAATTTTTGAAATCAAACTTTTCCAATTTATGGAGGTTACAGGTTCTTCAAATGAACAATTAAACTACCTTGCATCAATTGGTACACATAATGATGCACATAAGGCAAACAGTAATAAAGGCAAGTTTTACCAGTGTGTACCAACAATAAAGGTTAGATAAAATAAGAAAGAAAAATAATACTGTGTAAAATTAGGATAGTAAATTTAGAGATGGGGGTTGTTTGGGAATTATAATGTGGTTTCCCATTAATTTCACTTTGTTCCTTTTTCAGTCTACAAGAACAAATATAATTTATCTTCTACCCATAGGTGGTCAGCCTAATTTTCTGATAAGAGGCAAGAGCTACAGAGACCTTGGGCTGCCCCTCTGGCTTGCTACATTTTAGCTCTGTAAGTAATCTAATCTCTGAGTCTTGGTTTCCATATTTGTAACAAAAGAATTATATCACCTATTTGACCAAGTTCTTGTGGAGACTGAATAAGATGTAAACTGTGGAGCACGGTGCCTAATGCACAGAGGCTTGTGGCAAAGCTGGCACAGGCTGGGTGAAGGTGGGGATCATCAAGTTCCTCGCAAAGAGAGACTTGCGACGCTGAGGGAAGATGTCAGAGAAACTTTGTCAGGCAGGGCCCTAAAGGGCTGCAGGTAAGGGAAGGACACCACCAAGCCTAGAAGATGCTGATAATCAAGGAAGGCTTTTGCTAGACCCCTCATTAGAATGCCAATAAGTGGTGTAGTTGCCCTTAGCATGAAGGACAGAAAGTACCCTTATTCCCAAATATAAAACTTAGAATTAGTGTCTATTGAGGGTAAAGCTAACAAATAAGGTTGAAACAGAATATAAACAATCTCCACTCAAACTGCTCAGATTACAACACTAATGGGGAGTCTTAGGATCGATAAACTAGAGCTGTGAAATTACCAGCTGTGGGATGAGAGGGAAGATCAGATGCAGAAGCCCTCCAAGGGGGCTGCAAAGGCAAGGCAAGCAGACAGAAACCCTGGGCCCTGCTGGGCCAGGGATGGCTCTCCAGCAGTACACGAACAGTCCACCCTATGAGCAACTGGAAGAAGGCCAACGAAGTCCACGCAAAGAACACCTCATATTTCTGGCTTCCCACACACTTGTTGAATTAAAGGGACTGTCTGGGTGGTTACCACCTCCTAGGATGACACAAGGGGACAGGCCCAAGGAGCAGAAGGGAAGGGACACCACACTCACACTGCAGAGGATGGCCCCCTTGCCCTGCATCCCCTCTGCAACATTCTAGTAATACTTCTGGTTTCACTGCTATTGTTTTTTTGTTTTTATAAACAAACTGTGAAAATCAACAAACTACCTCAATATCAAACATGTGTGATTTGCACCAATTCTTACACACACAAAAACCAAATAATGTAGAACAAATAAGAGAAAAACTCTGGTCAACTAGTCTAAGCTCACCCATGGCTGGTGGCTGGCATTCTTGTCCGCAGGAGGAGGGAGTCCATTTTCTTGTTTCTCTGAGCCTCACGACTACCTGCAGCGCAGGGAAGTCCAGGGCCTGCTGCCATCTGCAGGCGAAACAGAAAAAACACAAGTTATGGCTCAAATCACCCACCTGAAGCCCCCAACCTGGGCCTGTCCCCAGGCAGCTGGAAGACCTGGGTCCTGTCCGGGTGTAAGAAACAGGAGAACTCACTCAGTTCTGTGTTTGGGACCCCACCACAGAGTTGTGACAGACATAGTAAAAGTTCTAAATGATCAAGGGCTCAAGTATTTCTTTTTTTTTATATATAAATTTATTTATTTTTGGCTGCATTGGGTCTCTGTTGCTGCACGCTGGCTTTCTCTAGTTGCGGTAAGCGGGGGCTGCTCTTCGTTGTGGTGCACGGGTGCACAGGCTTCTCATTATGGCGGCTTCTCTTGCTGCAGAGCACGGGCTCTAGAGTGCAGGGTCAGTAGTTGCGGCACACGGGCTTAGTTGCTCCGCAGCAAGTGGGATCTTCCCAGACCAGGGCTCTAACCCGTGTCCCCTGCATTGGCAGGCGGATTCTTAATCACTGAGCCACCAGGGAAGTCCTCAAGTATTTCTCAACAACAGCAGCAAACCCTTACACATGTGCCAGACATTGCTCTGAATGACTTACATTTATTATCTCATTTAATCTTCATAGAAATAGGTGAGGGACTTCCCTGGTGGCGCAGTGGATAAGACTCCTCACTCCCAGTGCTGGGGGCCGGGGTTCGATCCCTGGTCAGGGAACTAGAGCCCATATGCATGCCACAACTAAGAGTTCACATGCCACAAATAAGGAGTTGGTGAGCCACAACTAAGGAGCCCTGGAGCCGCAACTAAGGACCCAGCAAGCTGCAACTAAGGAGCCCGCCTGCCTCAACTAAAACCCAGTGCAACCACAAATAAATAAATAATTTTTAAAAAAAATAGGTGAATGTTTTAGGAGGTCTCTGCCAATTTGCCTGATTATTGAGTTAGGCTGAATAATTAAAATGAAAACCTTCATAAAACCTGATTTCAAAAAAGGGTCAAATATGAAAACTCTGTGAGAGATTCTGAGCACCCTCCAGACCACTCATTCCCTGAATATTTATCAAGTGCCTGTTATGGACCAGACACTGCTCTAGAACCTGGGAATAGCAGCATGGACACAAAGACAAAGTCCCTGCTCTCACAGAGCTTCCATTCTGGTGGAGGGGGGCCACAACAGAAGAGGTGATAAATGTTGTACAGAAGAAAAAGTAGGGTAAAGGGGATAGAGAGTGATGACAATGCTGCTAATATTCATTCATTTATTCATTCGTTTCCAAGTGCTTATTAACCATCTACCACAAGTAGGCACTATGCTGGGATGCAATGATGGGCCAAAAATAGACATGGCCCCTGCCTGTAAGGGCTACTTACTCACACAGGAGAAGCACATGATCACCTAAATAAATGCAAAGATGTTAACTCATGGTAGGTGTGATAGCAGAATGGCACAGGTCCCAGTGAGAGCATCCTAGGAAGCTCAGAAGCCTGGGATGGAGTGGGAGGAGGACAAGCATCCTTGGTAAAAAGCAGACCATGTGCAAAGGCTGGATCACAGACAGCAAGCCAGAGGCAGAGTGGGGAGAGAGGAGGCAGATGGAGGTGGAGAAGGGATGTGGGCTCTTGCACAGCACTCCCAGCCACAAGATGTCCTTATCCTCTGAGAACTGGAGCACGACACAAGCGCCTTAGGCAGAGGAGTAAGATGGTTGGATGCCTGTGTTTTTATTTTTTTTTATTTATTTTTTTTTTTTGCGGTATGCGGGCCTCTCACTGTTGTGGCCTCCCCCGTTGCGGAGCACAGGCTCCGGACGCGCAGGCTCCGGACGCGCAGGCTCAGCGGCCATGGCTCACGGGCCCAGCCGCTCCGCGGCATATGGGATCCTCCCAGACCGGGGCACGAACCCGTATCCCCTGCATCGGCAGGTGGACTCTCAACCACTTGCGCCACCAGGGAGGCCCGGACGCCTGTGTTTTTAAAAGATTACACTAATAAAAAAAAATTTTTTAATAAATAAAAAAATAAAAAATAATAATAAATAAAAAATAAATAAATAAAAGATTACACTATGTGGTAGGCTGAATAATGGCCCCGCCAAAGATGATGATGTCTGAATCCCCAGAAGCTATGAATATATCTCCTTACATGACAAAAAGGACATTGCAGGTGTGATTAGGTTAAGGATCTCGAAATGGGGAGATTATCCAGGCGGGCCCAATGTAATCACAAGTGTCCTTATAAGAGGGACACAAAGAGAGATTCAACTACAGATGAGTGTCAGAGTGATGCAGTGTGAGAAAGACTTGTTAGTTTTAAAGGTGAAGGAAGGGTCCATGAGCCAAGGAATGCAGGAAGCCTCCAGAAGCTGGAAAAGTCAACAAAGTGATTCTCCTCCAGGGTCTTCAGAAGCAAAAGGGCCCTCCTGAAACCTTCAGAACTGTAAAATAATAAATTTGGATTGTTTCAAGCAACTAATTTTGTGTTCATTTGTTACAGCAAAAACAGGAGACTAATACACGCTGGTTTTTGTAAAACACAGGCTAGAGGTTATGGGAGGGGGAGGCAGGGACCAGCTGGAGGTCACTGTGTCATCCAGACAAGAGATGTGAGAGCTTGAACCACAGCGGTGACAGTGAGGTGGAAAGGAGCTGAAGGACCCCAGAAGGAAAGTAGTTGGCCAGTCAAGTTCCAGACGTTATTGGAATGCAGCAGTAGGCCTTCTTTAGGCTCAGGACCTGCCTGGCTCACCCTGGGCAGCGCCTACCACCCTTTGTAGAAGGAGGAAGCTTGCACTAGGGCTGTAAGACCACCTCCAGATAGAGACACCATTTGCTCACTTAACAGGGACCTGTCAACCCCTTTCCCACAAAGGAGTCCAGGGATTTCCAGGAACACGCTCTAAGAACTAACCCTCTCGGAATTTCTACTAGGAAAAAAGTAGCAATTGTTTCTGCCAAGCATTAGGCCTTGCAGTGAACCTTTTTTTCTTCCTAAGAGAGATTTTGTAATCCTGGAAAGGAGACATCTAAATTTAAATATACCTATCTTCAACCCAGGTGAAACAGAACCATGATTATATCTAACATGTAGAAATTTCATGGTCAGTAGCATAATGCAGAAGTTAAAGAAAGAGAATAAAGGAGAAACTAGGAGACCCTCTCTCAGCATTTCCTCCATTGCTATTTAATGATTCAGACCTACTGAAAAAGTGGGATCCTAATTTGGTCCAGCCTAAAAGGGCTATTAAGAAGAAGAGGCAATAAAAATTATTTCAAGGGATTTTAGATATATTCTATTTTACTCCAAAAGTATAAATATGTACCCACCAAGACAAGTACCTTGGAGGATACTGAAGGGTGACAAGAAAGTCTTGTCATCCTCCCATGGCTTTGCAGGAAGCCACAGGGACCTAACTGGATTCTAGGAGCATATAAGGACCCAGGAGTGCCTGCAGATGGCAAAATACCAGGCAGTCCTGTTAAGGTTAGGACACATTAATTTAAAAATAGTTATATGGGGCTTTCCTGGTGGCGCAGTGGTTGAGAGTCCGCCTGCCGATGCAGGGGACATGGGTTCATGCCCCGGTCTGGGAGGATCCCACATGCCAGGGAGCGGTTGGTCCCATGAGCCCCAGCCGCTGAGCCTGCGCGTCCGGAGCCTGTGCTCCGCAGCGGGAGAGGCCACAACAGTGAGAGGCCTGCATTCCGCAAAAAAAAAATAAATAAAATAAATAAAAATAAAAAATAGTTATATGGGGCTTCCCTGGTGGCGCAGTGGTTGAGAGTCCACCTGCCGATGCAGGGGACACGGGTTCGTGCCCCGGTCCGGGAAGATCCTACATGCCGCGGAGCAGCTGGGCCCGTGAGCCATGGCCACTGAGCCTGTGCGTCCGGAGCCTGTGCTCCGCAACGGGAGAGGCCACAACAGTGAGAGGCCCGCGTACCGCAAAAAAAAAAAAAGTTATATGTTTAAATTGTTTTTCTGTTGACAAAAGTGATATGTTTATTAGTGGAAACCACAAAAATTTCCTGTACTCCCAACAGTCCAGAGATAACTTATCTGTAAATATTTCTTCCAATTTTTCACACACACAGGCATACACACATACACACTCTTTTTAACATTAGGATACTGTGTATATTTTTCTTTTGCAACCAGCTTTGTTTTATCTAAAAGTATATAATTTTTCCATGTCAGTAGATACACTTTAATAGTTGGCACTATTCTATCACTATTTTCCATGGTATCAAAATCACTTAACTAATCCCTTATTGTTAGACAACAGAGTGGTTTCTAACTTTATGATAACGGAAGTCACACTGGGAGGAACAGCCCCATATATAAGAACACCTCCCCATTAAAAAATCTGTGTCTGAAGCTCAGATTATTTCTTAGGGTTGTGTTTCACACCTTTCAGTCATCCATACATCAACATTATTATTTTGCCATAATTAAATGCCATCTGTACTGTACTTAACATTTCTCTTTAAATCAACTCATTTCTGCCCTTAAATAAAAGTGTTTTAAAAGCAAACCTTATTTACTATTGTAAATGGAAAACCAGCATCAAATGTCATAAATGAAGGCAGTCACAATAAATAAATACAATGGAAAACACAACAGTGTCATGAAAATACAGTTGATATTGCTATCCCTTTGCTCATCCTTTTATATCAAGTGGGAGATTAGGAAGGCTTAACAAGGTGTTAAAGACATACTAGCTCCAAGGTGAGATTTTTCTCCTTCCCTTGATCAGAAGATTGGGAAGGAATTGACCAGAGGAATAACTTTCTTACCATGGGAGTCAGTGTTAGATGATGCTGCAAATGTATCCCACCTAGAATTACCCTGCACCACCTGAAATAAGCCCAAAGGCAAACATGTTTTAGGATACATGCTGAAAGCAGAATTACTGGGATAAAATGTATGGACACCTTAAAAAGGTTTTGATAAACTCCATCCAAGTTAGTTTTACCATAGTTTTACTATGAGAGTGCCCACTTTACTTCACCCTCAGATACAGTTATAAACAAAAATGTTAAAATGTTAAGCTTTTTAGTGTAAGATATTCAGCAGCTGAATTTTCAAAGCTATTTTCATACTCCTCCAGCCAGTTTCTGACCCTGGGGAGGGCAATTATATGAACCTTCAGCTAGTGGTAAATTTACACAAACTGATATTGCACTTGGTTTAACCAAGCTAAAGTAAACTCAGTAAAACATGAGGAAGTGACTTTAGCATTTGCAAATATTTTAGAATGCTTTTGTGCTGGCAAAGGTCAAATGAGGATCAGAATAGCATGGATTCCAAAGAATACTTTTGAGAAATAAGAGACCAAGAGAAGCATTACTCCTGAGACACAAATCACTAAAAATTTTCAGTAAGTCAATGAAAACTCTAAAATAAACATGTGTTTAAGCCTTCCTATCTTGGTGCAATGAGCAACTGCACAAATAGGTTACAGATTAATGCAATTGTTAAGACTTCTAAAATAGAAAAATAAAAGCGTATTTTGAAGCATGAAGAGTTAATAACAATAGAAAGCTTCCAGATTATTTCAATAATTCTTAGGCAGACACACGTGTGTATGTGCCTGTGGGAGAGGAGAATTAAAAACATGCTAAAAAGTCTCTTATGTTTGAAATGAAGTTGGACATTCTGATTAATTTTTAGCATTTATAGGAAAATATGTTTACCTATGCTTAGAACTTAATGAGGGCTCCTAATAGGATACAGAATTCCAAGTCACTAAATGAAATGAAGGAAGGAAGGAATGGGGACAAAGACACCTTGATGATTCCGGAAGACGTCATAAGAAAAAGAAAAGAATATATAAATAACACAACTCAATAAGAAAAGACAAATTTTCCAAATAGATCTGAACAGACCTTATTCCAAAGAAGATATAAAAATGGCTAATAAGCATATTAAAAGATGCTCAATGTCATTAACCATCTGGGAAGTGCAAATTAAAACCACAATGAGCTAGAAATTTACAACTGTTAGGATGGCTATAATCAAAAATATAGACAAGTGTTGGTGAGGATGTAGACAAATTGAAACACTCATGCACTGCTAGTAGGACTGTAAAATGTTGCAGCTACTTTGGAAGTTTAAACAAAGACACACCATATGATCCAGCAATTCCACTTCTAGGTAAATACCCAAGAGACGTGAAAATATATGTTTACACAAAAATTTGTACATGCATGTTCATAGAAGCATTATTAGTAATAGCCAAAAAGCAGAAACAATCTAAGTGTCTCTCAACTGATGAATGGATAAACAAAATGCAGTATATCCACATGATGGAATATACTGGGCAATAAAAAGGAAAAAACTGGGGCTTCCCTGGTGGTGCAGTGGTTAAGAATCCGCCTGCCAATGCAGGAGACATGGGTTCGAGCCCTGGTCCGGGAAGATCCCATATGCCACGGAGCAACTAAGCGCATGCGCCACAACTACTAAGCCTATGCTCTAGAGCCTGGGAGCCACAACTACTGAGCCTGCGTGCTACAACTACTGAAGCCCGCGTGCCTAGAGCCTGTGCTCTGCAACGAGAAGCCACCACAATGAGAAGCCCGCGCACCGCAACGAAGAGTAGCCCCCACTCGCCACAACTAGAGAAAGCCTGCGTGCAGCAACGACGACCCAATGCAGCCAAAAATTTTTTAAAAAAGGAACTACTGATACATGCTGTAGTGTGGATAAACCTCCAAAACACTATGCTAAGTGTATGAAGCCAGTCACAACAAACCACATACTATTACAATACCATTTATATGAAATGTCCAGAAATAGGCAAGTATATAAAGACAGAAAGTAGATTAGTGCTTGTCTAGGGCTGGGGAGGGGAATATTAAGGGATAGTGGAGAATGACTGCTAATGGAGTAATAAAAATGTTCTAAAATTAGATTATGGTGATGGTTATACCCTCTGTAAATATACCACAAACCACTGAATTGTATCCTTTTAATGGGTGAATTTTATGGTATGTAAATTATATCTTAATAAAGTTGTTAATAATAATAAAAAGGAGACCATAAATGAAGCTAACAGATAGGAGACCAGACTAGGGGAAGATTTACAACATTGACATTTCACGAAGGATTAACATTTTAGTGAGCACACCAATACATAAGGATCAAAATGAAAACCAGATAGAAGATATCAGAAACCTAGAAGAAGACTAATGAGACAAATAGGCAATTCACAAATGGCAAAACAATATGAGATGCTCAATTAAAACAGAAATGGAGTACTGCTTAACCTACTAGTTTGACAAAAAATTAGTAAATTAGATAATAATAAGTGCTGGCAGATGTTGGAAAAGGGACTCTTCATGGACTCCTGGTGGGAGGAAACTGATGAAGCCATTCAGCAGCACAAAGTAGCAGTTTTTAGTAAAAGACATCCTACAAGTATCCCAGAATTAGCAATCTCATACCTATCTATGGATCTATCTATCTCAGAGACATTCTTGCCGGAGAACACACGGAGAAACTGAAAAGGATATCTGGTGCAGCACTGTTTGTGGAAGCAAGGAGTTGGAGGCCACTTAATGTCTACTTCCAGGGGACTAGTTAAGTACTTGTGGTGTACACTCTTGATAGAAAATTATGCAACAGCCAGGATTAATGAATCAGACTTACATATATCAATATGGTTCGACTTAAAAACATAGTTCTGAGGGAAACAAAGAAACAGTATGAGATTTATAGCACAGCAGTATTTATTTAGATAAGTACAACAAAAGCAAAACATGACACATTTCAAAGATACTCATTTTCTGAGAAGATATAAGGAAAGGTTGTTTGTAAAACAAACAAATATGCCACCATGGCTGCCTAAGTGTGCGTGCATGGGAAGGAGCGTGTTGAGAAATGGAGGATAAGAGGAGGAAATAACAAAATAAAACAAAATGACAGACTCTAAATGGACCAAGGGTTATAGTGTGCCATGACTGAAGAGTATGAGCAATTCAATTTTGAAGGCCTGAGATTCTAAGGAAAATAAAATCCCATGCATTATTTTCTTGTGAAAAATGTAATAAAGTACATCACATGCTGGTGGCTAAACCAATGAATAATAAAGCCACGAGAAAAGAAGGTAGTAGGGAGGCTTGCTCGGTCTTTAGCGGATTCATTCGGTTTTCAGGAACATGGAAGCAAGAACCTGGGGTGGTGAAAATGCTGTGGATGGTGTCTACTACAACCCTCTCCCTCTCCACCCGCAGGCAGAAGAGAGGAAAGGGAGAGAACCACGCATTTCAGCTTAAATTTAGTTAACAGGAGAGAGAAGAGACATTAACGAATTCCAAAGAAAAGGAATAGCTCGTTGAAAGTACATCACAAAATCAAAGAATCTGATTTTCTGGCTCATGATAAAGGTGGTATTTTCTAAAAGCAATAAATACTCACCACCACCCTGAAGGGGTGTACAGAGGGGGAACTCCATGTTTTAAAAATTAGGACCTTGATCTTTTGTCAAGGCTGTTTTCAAAGTTAAGGTTATTCAAGTGTTCTTTCAGTAATGGGCCTTATGATCAGATCCATGTGATTAGGCTGAGACAAAAGTTGAGTAAAAGGGGGGTGTTCTTGGTATTGCCTACAAAAACCATCATCACTCAAATGTAAGTCAAGCGTCTGCAGATGTAGTCACTTTACTCCTAACACTTAGGGTCTCCTCCCATCTACACAACTGGTCTTGTGGGCACCTTGCATATATATTTTCTCTTGCCAGGGAATGGGGGACACCCAAGGGCAGGGGCTGTCTCCATAGCCTTGAGGTGGAGCCCAATTTTGAGCTGGCATGACCAAGGGTAAAGACCTGGGCATTCATCTTTCACCCTTCTGCTGGTGGACAGAGTGGACAGAAAGTGTCTTGTTTGGGATGGACTGAGTCCCCAAGTGCATCCACCCCTGACCATTTCTGCCAGCCCTGGGGTTGGGGCCCCTGCAGAGTCAGCCCCTGTTTTCACCTGGGCAGAGCCTTGGGGAGGGAGCGGCATCCTGGCCTAGTTACTCTCCATGCCTACGACCAAGAGAGATGAGCTGCAAGCTTGCCAGCTCAGGGAACACCTGAAAGGCACCCCAGGTGTGCCCAAGTACACCAGATCTGAAAAACGTAGCCAAGCAAGCCAGGTATGGGGCTGCGTGCCCAAGCAGAGGAGTCTGATAGAGATAAGAAGGCGTAAATTATGAATTTCTCCCTGCTGGGCTCAGGTGAGACACTCTGCTCAGCATTTTACATACATCCTCCCACTTTGATTTTTACATAAACTCGGTGGAGGCGGGAGGGGGGAGGGGTTTTAGGGGGGTGTCGGCCTTCTACAAAAAGAAAACGTGTGATGGGAGTGGTAGCCTGGCTAGCCCCCGCCCCACCTCGACCCCAAGCAGCCAGATCCTTGGCGCGTTTGTCCAAGCCCCCCGCCACCCCGCCCTGGGCTTCCAGCCCTGCCTGGAGGATCAGAGCCACAAGAGCCCAGCGGTACCGCATCTCAGGCCCTCCCAGCCCCGCCGCAGGAACCCCCGGCCAGGCCGGCCCTCGCCCAACGTCGGCCTGGCGTCCCCCCCGCGCGGTCCGCAAGGAGGAGCCCGCGAGGCGACCACGAAAGGACTGCGCTTACCTCGCCGGGCGCGGGCTGTGGCCCCAGCTTGCCAGCCCCAGGCCCACCGCCCCGCACCCTGCGCCCCTCGCCCGGACGGCTGATACGCCGGCTGTTGGACACCGCCACTTTCATTTTCCTCAACACTCTCGGCAGGAAAGCGAAAGCGAAAGCGGCCGAGAGGCGGGCTTGAGCCCGAGCGCGCGGTGAACGCGGAGCGCGGGCCGGCAGCCAGAAGCGGGGGCCCGGGCCTCGGGTCGGCACGCGGCCGTCCGGGCGGCGTTCGGCTGGAGCCACGTCCACCCGAGACACTGCTAGCCAGCCCGTTGCGCACGTCGCGGCCGCTCATTGCGCCCTCGCCCGGCTACGCGGCCCACGGCGCCTCGATCCCCCCGGGCTGCTTTCTCATCTGCCCTTCGTTTAGCGCCCGCCGGGGCCTCGCAGCTGGAGGCGGGCCCGGGACCTGACTGCCGGCGGCGCTTCGTGGGTTTCTGGCCTGAGCAGGCGGGTGCTGGCCTGGGCGTTCGGGGGCAAGCCTCTGAGGGGTCCTGGTGGGAGGTGCTGAGGTAACTGCTGCAAGTTTCGCTCGCAGACCCCAGGGGTCCGGCGCTCCCCAGCCCAGGCATGCGCACTGGTCCCTCTGCCCAGCTTGGGGCACAGGCACCGCTAACAGCCCGTTCCTGACCACGAGGTACCAGGCTCTTCATCCTGGGTCAGCGGGGAACTAAAAGTCAATGATGTCGGTGAAATGAGGGGCGCTTCGTTTGATAAGAAAAACTGGAATAGCAAGTTTAAGGTTTGGAATCCTGGTCTGAGTGGTGCCTATCAATACCCGAGGATTTAGAGATTCCAGGTTAAAGCCCTGACTCTGGCACTTGTTGGCTGTGTGATTTGGAGCAAAATATTTACTCCCTTAGCTTTAGTTTCTTCTCCTGTAGGATGGGGATAATAACCATACCTACCTCAGGGTTGTGGGAATTAAATGAAACGATATAAGGGAGAAAATATTTGGTATTTTCTATTAGGCTGTAGGTGGGTTCCTACAATGACCAAGTCATTGTTTTTCTGGATGCGTGATAGACATTCTCTAATGGTCACTTGATAAAAGGATAGTTTTCAAAGGTCGAACTGTCTTATCTTCACTTAGAAGAACTGGATGGGGGGGATGGGGAGGGCACTGCAGTCTTTTTGGAAGGCACCTCACACTTAGCCTGACAATTAACCCCTATAATTATGCCACTGCTAACAAAGTTTGACAGAAGTCTCTAGAGCTCTGTCCAGCATCAGCCACTGACAGCTGAAAAATACTTTTGTAAGCACTTCTGTAGAAACCGAAAAACACTGTCAAGACTCCATACCCAAAAAACAATTTGCCATGTGTTTCTTTGTTATTTTTTTGTCATAGAGCAGTGTGATAACTGGAACAGAAAAACAAAACAAACTGCTTAATCTGCCAGAGTCACTTTGGTTTGCCTGTTTGTAATTTGGGCACATTCCCTGCGTGATGGAGGTCTTGATCTGTGACTGATGTTGTGGCTTTTCATGTGTCCTTGCAGTGTTTCCCTCAAGAGCAGGTGGGGCAGTGGGGCAGGCCAAAGGATGACCTTAGAAAAACACGTTTCAAACCCTCCAGAAGATAGGTGCTTTTGGTCTGTGGTATGAAGCAAAAAGGAAAAAAAAAAAAAAAAAAATCAAGGCAAGCCTTGGAGCCTCTTCCTTGTTACAGCACAATAATTCTTGACTCCGTGAGAGCAAAGTAGAGCTAAAGCTACATCAAAAGTATGTCTGGGGGGCTTCCCTGGTGACACAGTGGTTGAGAGTCCGCCTGCCGATGCAGGGGACATGGGTTCGTGCCCCGGTCCGGGAAGATCCCACATGCCACGGGGCGGCTGGGCCCGTGAGCCATGGCTGCTGAGCCTGTGCGTCCAGAGCCTGTGCTCCACAGCGGGAGAGGCCACAACAGTGAGAGGCCCGCGTACCACACACAAAAAAAAAGTATGCCTGGGAGATGAGGGACAGGAAAAGAGAAAAAAAAAGTCACAAGAAGATAAAGCCAAATCCTGGTTACCTTTTATAGATGTTACACATGGGAACAGAGGTGCCAGGAGGTGATGGCTAGCCTGGAGTCTTAGTGATTTCCCAAGGTCTAGATTTGGTCTTCAACCTTGTGGGGTCAAAAATTTCATCTTTCAGTGTTCCAGCGTTGACTAAAAATCAGCGAAGTGTAAAATCAGGATGCAAACTTATTGATTTCATTAACTACTTGCTAGACTCTATGTTAAGTGCATTACATACATTGCCTCATTTAATTCTCTCTACAGTCCTGTAGTGCCTTGCGATCTTTTTTTCAGTTGGGGGAAAAAAATGAAGGAAATCCCCAAGGTCACACAGTTAATATGTATATAAGTGGTAGAGTCAGAGTTCAAATAAAGGCTGACTCCAAAACCTGGAGCTTAACTATTCCTGTTAGAAGCAAAACCGCTCAGAACACCAGACTCTAGAGTTTGCCTGATGAATGCACTCTCTTCTGTGCATTTTGAACTGTGCAATTTGGAGCCTAATTGTCAGAAAGTGGCTTGGCGAGCTTGAAATAGAATCGGAAGAGTGAATTATCTGCCTTAAATGTTTAATGATATCAGCCTTGGGTAGCCTGCTGTGTCTTCCACAGCAAAGGTCAAATGACCTGCTGGGGGTACTGGGCACTCTTTCCTGCTGGCCTGGCTGGCCCTTCTCCTTGGGATGGTGCCTGATCAACACTCACATCTTTTTTATTATGCTACATGGGCTGCTCCTTCTCAGATGGACACATTTCTTTTTTAGATAAAATAAGGCCTTACTGAATAACAGTATTGTTAGGCCTTGTAAGTCCTGGAGTCCTTATTTCTCTTTAAGAAGCATATCTTTGCTCTGATTGACTTGATTTTGTATCCCAATTCTTTGAGGGCAACTCACTTTTCTTTCTTACCCTCCCTGACCTTCTAAATCTAGAATACAATCTTATGCAATAGCAAGTTCTGCAGCAAGCACTTTATCCAGGCCTGTAGTGCTCATCAATGAAGACCTGAAAATCCAAGTCCAAGGCCAGCACTCAAAAACTTTATCATGGGCAGAGAGTGGGGATGGGGGTGGGGAGGAGGAGATCAGGCAACACAGCTAGAGAACAGTATAAATGGAAAGAAATGGTTAGAAAAGAAAACATCTGGTGTGATTCAAATAAAAAGGAAAAAAATTTAAAAACTCATTTAGATACTTCATTCATTCAACAAGTATTTTGTGGCAACTGCAAAATGCAGCCGCTCTGCTAATCCTTGGGATCCAATAATGAGTGAAAATAGACACAGTCTCTGCCCTCAGGAAACACACTTTAGTGATGTAGTCAGACAACCAAATAATCAGTCAATTATAGAATACCGTCCTAAATGTTACAAAGGGCATTTCATTCTATGAGAAGGATTTGAACTTCCCGGGGGGGTGGGGTCCTAGAAGGCTTCTCAGAAGAAGGGTTGTTTGAACTGGGAGCTAAGGAATGAGGATTAGTTAACTGGGTAAAGGGGCATGGGCTTGGAGAAGAGATAATTAGTGGAGGAAACAGCATGTGCAAAGGTCCTGAGGCAGGAAAGAACTTGGAACATTTGGGGAACTGGAAGAAGGCTGGATCTGAACCATTGTCTATCTGATACTCAAAGGGTCAATTGAGCCATAAGAAGAACCCAAGTCCACAGGAGGCTATAGAGTAAGGCAAAGCCATAACAGGTAGCGCCTTGAAGGTCATGCTCAGGACTTAGGTCTTTATCCCATGAGCACTGATGTTGTTTAAGCAAGGGGTTATAGCATCTGACTTGTGTTTTGAAATGACTGCTTTGTCTGCTGTGTGGTGAATGGATTGAAAGATGGTCACCTGTTGGGAGCAAGATGATGGTGGTGGTGGTAGGGGAGACGGAGAGAAATGGACAGATGTGAGAGCTGTTTAGGAGGTAAAATGGTCAGGAACTTAGCAATGGATTGGGTCTTAGAGATAAGGGAAAAGGAAATACCAAGCATGACTCCCAGGTTGCGTAATTGAATGAATGATTGTGGCAGGAATGTAGGTACTCAGATCTCTCTTCAAGAGACCCTTCTACAATGAACATAGCTGAGAGCCTCCAACCACTGCACCTTCAGATCCACTGCAGTATTTACACAAGGCCTCACATTCTGGCTGCTCCCAGCCAACGAATGATCACAGTGTGGGTACAAGAGCCAGGCCATTTCTGCCCAAGGTGGGACTCCTCCAACAGGAAATCTATTCTGGGGCTTCCCATCAGTGTGGCCAGCACTTTCTCAGAGCTCTGCAGTCTGAGGATCTTCCTACCTAATCCTCCTTCCTTCCCTCTCCCCATTCACAGGGGACATACCTGCATCATGGTCTGAGTCTCTCTCTGCCTTCTCTTGCTCCCTCTCCTCTTTACACTTCATGAACATTTTTCCCATTAAACTCACACATTTAATACCATCTTGCTCTCTGCTCTAGGACTCAAACTGACACAATGATGTCCTTCACTGAGTTGGAGAATCTTGAAAAGGACCAAGTTGTGTAGGGGTTCGGTTCTGCCCATGTTGGGTGAGGTGTCAGGTGGGCAGGGGACCTCTCTATCCACTTTCCCATTCATAAGATATGTTCTGCTTTACTATTAAACTATCAGCTATGCCCTCCGTGTGAGCTAGTGTCTATAAAACGCTTGTTCCATGGATAACCTTCAAACCTCACTTTAGAACTCAATACTATAACTGTTTGCCTCTAGAAAAATACGACCTGCCAATAGCAAAAATATCTCTTAACTTTCTTGAGGAGGAGGCAAAAGTCAAAAAATATAGAGGGAGTGAGCAACTGTTCTTGAACAATCAAAGGTAAATAATTTTGCTTTGGGTGTCCCTGGTTTTCTGGGGAAAAGGACTAGTCTTTTATAAGTGTTCCCAAAGGGAAAGACATATATTTGGCAATACAGATGGAAATCTCTGTCATTCTGTACGAAAAAGAAGTTAGCACACCAGAAGGCACTCTTGTTCTGATATCTCTTTCTCCCTGAGCAAGGTGCCCCTGGAGAGCTGGGTGGCATAGGATGACCTTGCTGTGGAGACTTGCTGTTTGAGTGAATCACCTGTGAGAGGGCAGAGCTCTTCTGGTCCAACATTGGCTTATCCCATTGAAACAGGCTTGAACACAAATCATGACTACTACTGAGCTTTCTCATAGGTCAAACATTTCCTTCACTAATCCCAGACACCAGACAGCCCAAACCCATCTCACTGTGAAGGCTGGAGGCTGACAGTAAGTGAGTTTACATGTTTTGTTACCAAAGCTTTCGAGAAGCCCAGGTACCATTAATCTGCTTGGACTAAAAAGAAAAAGAAGTCGGTGTGGGCATCACGAATTATATTTTCCTGAGGGGTCTGCCTCTCATTAAGGGATGAATGAGTAAAAATATCTATTGAACAAAAAGAAAAACTACCAAATGTAAAGTGAATGTACTACTTAAGTACTTTAGGGGTAGAAAACTTGTCTTTCCCCCCAAAGGTAGTTATAATTCCCCTCATGAAACCAAACAGAAAACAAAGATTAATTATTTGTAGAGTCAATAATTACATGGGGGGGTGTCAGGAGGAATAGCAATATTATTTTCAACACAAATTTAGTTCTGCTGTGTACTTTACACGCATGATCCAGTTGAATCCTTTTAAAAACCTAATGAGATCGATCATCTGTTCTACAGATGAGGAAATGAGTCTCAGAATGGTTAAGTGAGTTGCTCAAACTTATAGAACTAGTAAGTGGAGAAGCCTACTTTTGGACCTCAGGGACCACATATCTGCTCCAGGTGTGGACACTTAGCCAATAAGCTATAGTGCCTCCCAAGAGGATGTACTTTGAGGTGAACCTTGAACAGGGATAGAATTAGGATAATCAGAGATGAAGGAGGACGATGTATGTATGAAGGCAGGAATGTCAAAAAGAAAGATAAAACTGGAAGTTTGTCCTATCAGGAGTTGAAATACATTAAAATATGTGAAAGTTTGGGAGGGGGTTGGAGGAGTCTAAAAAAAATACTGAAAATTACACAGAAGAAAATAATTCATCTTTGTCCTCATCTTGCATATTTACTTCCAGTTTTATTTTTTAACTAAAGCTACTTAAAAATGTATACATGCTCATTATAAGGAATATAAACACTATAGCAAATACAACAATAAATGTTTTAAAAAGCTCCCCATATCCCACTATCTAAAAGTTATTACTACTGTTATTAGGAAAATATAATTAGATACATTTTTCTTTGCATTTATACAGAGAGGAGGATGGATGGACAGGTGAAAAATGATATCTCAGTATAGTTTTCATTTGTATTTCTATTAGGAGAGAGGTATAGAATCTTCCCATATGTTTAAAAGTCATCTATGCTTCAATACCTGTGTATTATTTATATTTCTTGCCCAATTTTCTATTGGGGTTGTTGATTTCTTATTCACTTGTAGTAGATCTTTTTATGCTAGGTAAATTAGCTCTTTGTTATATGGGTTGTGAATGGATTCATTTAATAATGGACTGGCGTTAATTTTTAAATAGTTTCTTTCAAAAAGGATTCATGGGTACCTTATTGCTTGAATTATTTAAGAATGTTTATTTCCATTATACTTGAACAATTCTTTTAAAAAAATTATTATGGTAAAATATATGTAACCCAAAATTTATCATTTTAAGCTTTTAAAATTTTATTTATTTATTTATTTATTTGGTTGCACTGGGTCTTAGTTGTGGCACGTGGGCTCCTTAGTTGTGGCATGCATGTGGGATCTAGTTCCCTGACCAGAGATGGAACCCGGGCCCCCTCATTGGGAGTGTGGAGTCTTATCCACTGTGCCACCAGGGAAGTCCCATTTTAACCATTTTAAGTGTACAATTCAATGGCATTAAGTACATTCAAATTATTGTGCAGTCAATACCACCATCCATCTCCAGAGTTTTTTTTATCATCTCAAGCTGAAACTATTTACCCATTAACTCTTCCCCCTTAGCCCCTGGGAACCATTATTCTATTTTCTGTCTCTATTAATTTGACTATTCTAGGTACCTCATATAAATGGAATCATACAGTATTTGTCCTTTTGTGTCTGGTTTATTTCACTTAACAGTGTTTTCAAGGCTCATCCATGCTATAGCATGTCTCAGAACTCCATTTCTTTTTAAGGCTGAATAGTATTCCATTGTGTGTATATATACCACAGTTTGTTTATCCACGCATCTGTTGATGGACACTTGGGTTGTTTCCACCTTTTGTCTATTGTAAATAATGCTGCTGTAAACATAGGTGTACAAATATGTTTAAGTCTATGCTTTCAATTTGTTTGGGTGTATACCTAGAACTAGAATTGCTGGATCATGTGGTAATTCTGTGTTTGGTTTTTCTGAGGAAAGGCCATGCTGTTTTCCATAGCAGTTGCACTGTTTTATATTCCCACTAGCAATGCGCAAGAGTTCCAATTTCCCCTCATCCTCACCAATACTTATTATTTTCTGTTTTGTTTTGTTTTTAATAACAGCCATCCTATTGGGTGTGAAATGGTATCTTATTTGTGGTTTGATTTGCATTTCCCTAATGATTAGCACATCTTTTCATGTGCTTATTGGCCATTTGTATATCTTATTTGAAGATGTGTCTCCTCAAGTCCTCTGCCTGTTAAAAAAATTTTTTTTTAATTGTTGAGTTGTAGGAGTTACTTATATATTTTGGATATTAACCCATTATTAGAAATATGATTTTCAAACATTTTCTCCCATTCTATAGGTTGCCTTTTCATCTCTTGGTAATGTCCTTTGATGCACAAAACTTTTTCCCCCAGCTTTATTGAGATGTAATTGACATAAACAAAAGTTTTTAATTTTGATAAGTCCAATTTATCTAGTTTTTTCTTTTGTTGCCTGTGCCATATCCAAGAAATCAATTCTAAATCCAGTGTCATGGAATTCCCCCTATGTTTTCTTCTAAAAAGTCTTAGGGTTTTAGCTCTTATGTTTAGTTTTTTTTTAAAATCCATCTTTGAGTTAATTTTTGCATATGGTGTAAAAGGTAAGAGTCCAACTTCATTCTTTTGTGTGTGGACATCCAGTTTTCCAAGCAGCATTGTTGAAAAGACTGCCCTTTCCCCCTTGAATGGTCTTGGTTTTTTGTTTGTTTGTTTGTTTGTTTGGTACGCGGGCCTCTCACTGTGTGGCCTCTCCCGTTGCGGCCTCTCCCGTTGCGGCCTCTCCCGTTGCGGAGCACAGGCTCCGGATGCTCAGGCTCAGCAGCCATAGCTCACGGGCCCAGCCGCTCCGCGGCATGTGGGTTCTTCCAGGACCGGGGCACGAACCCGTGTTCCCTGCATCGGCAGGCGGACTCTCAACCACTGCGCCACCAGGGAAGCCCGGTCTTGGCATTTTTTAAAAAAAATCATTTGACTATGTATGTGAAGGTTTATTTCTGGGCTCTCTATTCTATTTCATTGATCTATATGTCTGTCTTTCTGCAAGTACTGCAGTGTTTTGATTACTGTAGCTTTATTTTATTCTTCACAATTTGGCTACATTTTATTTCTTCTTCTCGCCTAATTATTACGGTCAGAACTCCCAGTAGTGTTGAACAGAGTGGCCAGATGAACATCCTTGTCGTGTTACTGATCTTAGGGGATGAGCTTTCAGTTTCACCAGTGAGTATAACACTAGCTATGGGGTTTTCATAGATGCCGTTTGTCATGTCGAGCGAGTTCCCCTTCTATTTCTAGTCTGTTTAGTGTTTTGTTTTTATCAAGAAAAGGTGTTGGATATTGTCAAATGATTTTTATTTTTGGCCGCACTGCGTGGCTTGCAGGATCTTAGTTTCCTGACCAGGGATCAAACCTGTGCCCCCTGCAGTGGAAGCATGGAGCCCTAACCACAGGACCACCAGGGAATTCCCTATCAAATGATTTTCTGCATTAATTTATATGATCATTTTTTAAAACCTTCATTCTATTAATGTGTTGTATTACATTGATTAATGTTTGTACATTGAACTTCCCTTGTATTCCTGGGATAAATCCCACTTGGTCACAGTATGTAATTCTCTTATTATACCGCTGGATTTGGCTTGCTAGTATTTTGTTGAATATTTTACATCTATGTTCATAAGGGATTAGGTCTATAGATTTCTTTTCTTTTGACGTCTTTGTCTGGATTTGGTCTCAGGGTAATGCTGGCCTCATAGAATGAGTTAGCAAGTGTCTTCTCCTCTTCTATTCTGGGGAAGAAGTGAAGGATTGGTGTTAATTCTTCTTTAAATATGTGGTAGAATTCACCAGTGAAGCCATCTGATTCTGGGCTTTTTTGGGAGGTTTTATTAATTCAATCTCTTTACTTAAGTCTGTTCAGATTTTATTTCTTCTTGAGTTGATTTTGATAATTTGTGTTTCTAGGAATTTGTTCAGTTCATCTAGGTTATCTAATTTGTTTGCATACAGTTGTTTATAGTATTCTCTTATAATCCTTTTTTCTGTAAGATTGGTATTAATTTCCTCACTCTTATTAATACTGTTTTTTATATTTATTAGGTAGTTCCCTTTTTCCATGTTCTTTATTCCTTCATGTGGATTTGCATTGCTGTTGTCCTTTTTTTAAAAATAAATTTATTTTATTTATTTTTATTTTTGGCTGCATTGGATCTGTTGCTGTGCATGGACTTTCTCTACTTTTCGTTGCAGTGCGTGGGCTTTTCATTGTGGTGGCTTCTCTTGTTGTGGAGCATGGGCTCTAGGCACATGGGCTTCAGTAGTTGTGGCATGCAGGCTCAGTAGTTGTGGAACATGGAGCATGCTCCGTGGCATATAGGATATTCCTGGACCAGGGATTGAACCCGTGTCCCCTGCATTGGCAGACGGATTCTTAACCACTGCGCCACCAGGGAAGTCCTGCTGTTGTCCTTTCATTTCAGCCTGAAGGACTCCCTTTAGCATTTCTCATAGAGCAGGTCTCACTTCTTTCAGAGTAATCAGCCTCGTTGTCCATTTTCTCTGTTTCATCCATTTGTTCTCTACAGTAGTTGCCAAAAATCTTTGAACAGGGAAATAAACAGAGACCTTCACCCTGTCTGCTGTTTGCCAGATATGGGAGTCAGTAGAGAGACTGTTTCAGATGTTGATGCCTTTCCAGTATGGCTAAAGAGTTGAGGAGCAATGTTAGAATCTTCTGTTTCTTCCCTTCCACTGATTTTTAAAGTGTATTGTTTTAAGTTATGCTGCTTTCTTGTTTGGTTAATTTTGGTGAAAAATATTCATAGGTTTTTACTTTTTTATGCTCATTTTGTTTGGTCTAGGGGAGGGCAATTCTATGATGACATTTGTTGTTTTCAGAACTATTTCGTTCATAATCAAAGGTTACATGATTATGAATACAATAGTTCTGAAGTTTCAGTAGGCTAGCCCTGTGAAATACTGATACCGCTGCATGCATTTAGCAGACTCTCCTTGATGTATAGAGTGTATGTCCACACCTCCCCTACACATCCATGAGAAGAGGTTCTCATGTGAGACTTCTGGGGTTAAAAGGGTCAGTCTGGTGCCTGGCTGTTGCCTTCTGGCTGGCCCAGCAGAGAGATGGTGTCCCAGTGTCTCTGGAAGCCTCTTGCACACCTGTCCTTGAGATGAGGCCCCCTCTTCCCAAGGTGAGACCTTCTGGGGTGGGTCTGCCTGAGACTCCAGGAAGACATGATTTCTGCTGAGAAACCTCTGATGTGTCATCCTGGGCATCCTTTCTCAATCTCATAAGACTTTTATGAGGATCAAATGAAAATATAGATGTATTTTTCCAAAGTGCTTTTATAGCAATGGCACACAACCTAAGGTATTGTTAATGTTGAATTGCATCAAGCCTCTTTCTGTCACCTTAAAAAGCCCTTTAGGAAAATCAGTTAAATGACAAACACCTAGGGGAAAGATTTGTTGTGATATTTACTACCTGACAGGGAACATGGCCCTCTGCCCAAGGCATTCATCATCACTTATTCTAGGTGTTAAGCAGACTAATTCTCTTTGGCAAACACCAGCCCTTCTGGCATTCAGGATAGTGTTCCAGGGAGGTCTGGGAGGCAGGAGCTAGTTGCCAAGAATAGGTAAAGATTATGGGGTACACTCCTGTTTGCACTTCGATCTGTGGTAGAAGACTTTTTATTATTTTTAAAATCTGAATTGTTCCTCCACTGCCTTTGCTTTGTCCTTTGCATTTCTATGGGTATCCTGGTTTCTAATTCTTATGGGCATTAACTGAGCACCTTACCACGCACCAAACATCCCTGTGGGTTCCTTGAGAGGAGATCCCTGGGCAGGATAATCTGGTCAGTTTCCCAAAATCATGACTGATGGAAACAAGTCACGCAAGAGTCCAGCAGGCCTGCACAGAGGCCTTGGATTTTTCAGATACTTGGTTCAGCCTGGGAGCAGGGACTTGGGCTATTGCCCTGCCACTGGAAGAGATTGAAGTATTCAGGTAATTATGATTTTTGCGCCCAGAAGGTCACAGATGACTGATCAGTGACATTGAGAATAAGAGAGAAAACTCAGAACTGCTCATTTGTGCAACAGGAGAAAGAGCAGGAAGAACCGTAATTATATTCTGGAGGCACTGTGATGTCAGTTAATCAGGAACTCTGCACAGAACTGGGTGTAAGGAGAGTAGAGAAGTTAACACTGTTGTAGAAACCAAGCTTCCTTCCCTCCCCACCTGAGTTTGATGCTGCTCGTTTTGTTATGCTACACGTTTTTTGAGTTATCTATCCAACCCTGGAGCTTTTTACCCATGTCTCTACACATTCTAGCTCAGATCTCCCTGTGACACATTATATATATCTTGTGCACCACGTCCAATCCCCAGTCCCCTCAGCCCCACCGCTTACTCCAAGTCACTGTTGCAGCAACCAGTTCACACACTCTGACCAGCTTCACCTCAGGCCTGCAGTACATTACTTCTTGCTTTCTATCCAGGGGACAGAACCTGTTTGGGACTCATCCATGTGCAACCTGGAAATGTGGGAACTGACACCTGTGGGGCTGCCTTTGATGAATGGGGAATGAAGGCCAATATGTAAATGCTTTCCCCTTTCATCATAGTGCAGATGGTTTTGAGATAAATTTCATAAGGCTCCTGAGAAATCCTGGCTGGATGGAACAGTGCCCTTGGTGCTGGCCATCCTGATAATGCATCCTGGTATTGGGTCTCCCTCCTTCCCTGTTTCCTCCCACTATCCTTTACTTCTGCTCCTTGGACTCTTATTCCCAAATAAATTACCTAACTGCACAGAAGCACTGGCCTCAGGCTCTGCTTTCTGAGGAACCCAGGCTAAGACACTTGTGCAAGAATGCTGCCTCAGTCCATAGTCAATAGAGTGAAGGTCTCTAGTACATGGGGATTAAATTTTAGCTTTAGAGACTAATCATAAACCACTGCTAGAATTAGCCCAAGCTGATATAGAGAAAAGTGATGTGATGGTGTGGCATGGCTCACCAAATTGTGGAAATAAAAGTTGTGGGCAGTTGTTATTATTTTAAAAAATCATTTGATTTATTAAAACATCTTCATTTCCCAAGGCACTTCAGTAGCTTTCACAAAAATACTTTTTTTTTTTAACCAGGTGAAGCATATGCTTTAGAAGTACCATGGTAGCATAATCAGAAAACAGAAGACAATTTTACACTGAACACAAAATATCTCCCAATGTTACACCACTGAAGTGAGCAATTCTGAAAGACTGTGAACACGACTTAATTTTCTTCTTTGTAATTTTTTTCCATGATTAAGTTTCATGAAAGGAACACACACAATGATGTCATTTTTGGCACCCACAGAAGTGCTAGTAGCTAAGGCTGGTGAGGCCTTGCATAAGTGGCAACTGTGGACCATTGCCAGAGTGATTCTGGGTTGAAACAAACAAATAAAAGACACAAACCAGGAGGCTAAGGAACCAGCCTTTCCTAAGTCTATTCTGAAGTGCAAATAACTTAAGGAGAAAAAAAGACATAATAACAAACAACAAACAAAACACAATCAAAATCCATATTATAGTTTTGGGAGAAGAGACAAGTTTGCTCGTCTCTCTTTCTCATTGATATACTTCCTTCAAACCATACATCAGAAACCATAGTAACTAGGAGACTTGATTCACATAGCAGTGGAAAATAAGAATAGTAGATTCAGTGACGAATCTCTTATGGGCCTGCACAAGCCCAGTGCTTTGATCAGATGTAAACAAGTCTACCCAATAGTCACTCTGAGTGGCCCAAGAGCTCATAAGTCAATGCACTTGTCTCTGTTCTGTATCTGCTGAGTCCTCTCCATATGAAATACCTCTAGGTTTCCCCAGACTTGTGCTCTCCTGCCCTGGGGAAGCAACAATCCCATTTAATATCCTTTGTAACTGAGAAAGTATGAGAAATCAGACTCCCTGTGAAATTATTTCTTTTCCTCTAAAGTGCACCATTAGTGGGAAACAGGGAAAGGATTTTTTGGCAGGGTGAGGAGGTGGAGAACTAGACTCCCAGTTCTATCAGGGGACTTTTCAGGCAGTCTGAAATTAAAATGTAAATTTAGCAAATGCCTCTCATATTCTTCCAAATCCTACTGGTTCTAGTGACTAGTTAACTTCTTAGGAAGTGCCAAGTCCATCACTGTAATAGTTAGGATTTACCCAAAATTGTCCGTCAGTAGCCATGGTGTCCCTGGAGGGAAGGTGGTGCTCTAGGACCATATGCAGCTGAGTCTGGGTATCCATCCATGAGCAAGGCAGACACAGCATCCACAGAATGAACAGCAAAGACCTTTGCCACTGAAGGACTCAGTGTCTGCACAAGCCACTTGTGACAAGACGGTCTTTCCTCTTTACTTTCTCACTGTAGGTTGTGTTAGAAGCCTGTGTTTTTAAGGACTGTGGGGCTTTCTTCACCATCTTTTAACATCCTTGTGTGGCTTGGAGTTTGCCTGTATTTTATTCTATAACAACAAGCCAAACAAATGTTAGTAACAAATCTTAAAAAGATGTCTACCAGTCTCAAAACAAACAAAAAACGCCCCAGAGCTGAGGTTATCTCACTAAAGGAAAAATATCATACAGCAGATTCTGAAAGGTTTCTTCTTGTCTCTGTACTATCCCAGAGCTGCTATTGCTTTCGAGATGTTCATGGTGACCCAGTCCTATTATGGCTAAACTAGTCCATGGCGTTTCTGAGTTCGTGGGGAACTCTCTGCCAGGCCCAGACCCAGTGCATTAACTTTGTGAAGAAGGAGGCCCCCTTACCCTTTGACCCTGAGCATCTGGTCAATGGTGTCTGGGAGTGGGGTGCCGAAGCTCTCTGGGAGGAACAAGGTGAGGATGGCTGTCAGGATGGTCAGACTCCCCATGAGAATGTAGGGCAGGAAGCGGTCGTAAGCACCTGTGGCAAAGCAGACAGAGTCCCAAGCCGGGAGTGCAGTTTGACATGGTCTCTCTCCCTCCCTTTGTGTCCCCAGGACTCTAACAGGGATCATCTGCCTTCTCGGCCTCAGCATCTCCCAGTCTGAGCTGCCATATTGGAATCTGGCACCCAGGCAGGTCACAGAACCCAGAGTTGGCACAGAGCAGCAACACCTCGGTGCAGGGGATGGGTGCAGCCTGGGAGGATGGGGCTGGGCCATTTCTATTCCTATTTCCTTTTTATTGGCCGTGCTGTGCGACATGCAGGACTTAGTTCCCCGACCAGGGATCGAACCTGTGCCCCCTGCACTGGGCGCACTGGACCACCAGGGAAGTCCCTCTATTCCTATTTTCTAGCCAAAAATAAATAATCAACTAATTAACCCAATGCAGCCCAAAATTAATTAATTAATTTTAAAAAGCACAAAACACCCTATTTCCTAATGCTGGGTTTCCAAGGAACTCAAGGTATGTGTCCAGGGATAGGAATAACTCCTCCACCTCTCCAGATGTGTCACAAACCACTCGATTTGTCTTCAGGCCAGATCAGAAGGTGTTTCTGCTTGTCAGATCTATGTAGCATGTTCACAAAGCACTCTGAGTACTCCCAAGGTGGGTGTCAGCCATCCCCAGAGATGTGCCAGCTAGGCATGTGCAGGGGGACAGCAGCTGCCATGAGGAAATAATTCTGAGAAAGATAAAACTGGGGCCCTATTACATAAAATGGTACGAGGCAGATCTTTGCACAGTGTAAAACTGCTGTGTTAAGTGCTTCAAGTTACAGAAATTCTCGGTTCATCAGACCTCTAGAATAGACAACTTTCCCGTCCTGTTCCTTGTAAACTATAATTCCAAGAAGAAATTTCCCCAATTAGTACACTGGCTCCCTAAACGACGCTGCAATTTCTTAGGATAGGGGAATTACGTTCTCTGACGGAAGGCCTAGGAAGGCTAAAAGAGAGACAAAAACCCTCCACTCTTATCAATTTCTAGCTGTCTATAGGTGGTTTTCCACACGAACGCTTCCACCACAGTGCACCCAGACAGGAACCTTCTCCAGGCATAGATTCAGTACTGGATGGACCCCATTTGCTGAGTGTGCTTGCTTTCCTGTTAGCAAGCCATCCCCAGGTCGCATTAAAGCCAATCAGTGCTTCCACCCCATCCCTCCTGTGTGTGCTCGACCCACGGGACTTACCAAGGTAAATGAAGTAGGGAGACAGGATGCTGCCCAGGCGGGACGCTGTGGAGCTGACTCCCACGCCCATGTTCCTGACCACCGTGGGGTACAGCTCGGCTGTGTACACGTAGACCATGGAGAAGGCAGCAGTGACTCCAAACTTACCCACCATCACCAGGATGGTGGCCAAATAATACAAGTCTGAAGAGCAAAGGGAAGAAAGTAGGAGAAGGCACCAACCCAAGGCACACTGCTACTAGTTTTTTTGCCTGAAACAGACATACTTTCTCCCTGGGAGGGGTCGGGGAGGAAAGTTTCTATAACTTCCTATTGTGGGATAAGGGGCTTATGTCCCTCCAAGTTGATTACTGAGAGGAGGCTGGGACCTGCAGCTGTGTGAGGACATGCTTTTCTCAGCCTAAAGACCACCAGAGTGAGCCCCTCAATAACCCAGAGAAACCTGCTCTCCAGTCCAAAAGTCATTAAAGACATGTCTGTCAGAGGGGGGAGCTGGCACCCCAGAACCTCATGCTGCAGGCACTGTGGAATTAAGGATTTGTGGATGAATGGGAAGTTCAATTATAACTCACTTCACGCTTGCACTCTATGCAACACTTCACAGCCCAGCAGACCCTCAGGAATGATCCTTGGATCTCTCCTGCTCACTGTGCCAATGAGGAGATGCTGTGAGTGGCCTGTGGGTCTCCCTGAGCTCTGGTGTGAACCTCTACATACATTCCTGGGCTCCCAGCCATGCTGCAGTGGGGGCTCTTCCTGTGCAGAGTGTTGCCAGCCTCAGGGGCCCACAAATGATTACCAGAGGTCCCCAAACCCATGACAACTCTCGGTACCATGATGGACATGAGGATCCATAAACCGTTTTATGAATTTTCAAAGAGGGCTGCCTCCCACCCTTCTGTGGGATACCAAGATGGTTTTACAAATAGACTCCTGCTACTGGCCTGTGAGAGCCACGCTATGGCCTGGCCCCGCCCTTTTTCCTCTCCTCATCTCTTACCAAGCGTGCCAGGCTCATTTCCTCCTCAGGGTTTTGGCCTTTGCTCTTTTTTGGCCTGAAATGTTCTGCTCCTACACTTTCTCATGGGTCTTCCATCATTTCATCTGTTTCTGCTCAACTTTCCCCTCTTTAGGGCCACTGTCTGTGACCACTCTATATAAACTAGCTCTCCATTGTCCTTCAGTGTCATTATTAAAGGTAACACAGTCTGTACTATAACAAGCATTTTATTTACTTGTTTGTTGTCTGTCTTCTCAACTGGAGTCTGAGCGCCAGGAGGGCCTGGGGCTCTGCCCGACTCCTTTACTTCTGCACTGTCAGCCCCAAGCACAGTGCCTCCCCCACAGTAAACACTCCGCAGCTACTTATTGAATGAATAAATGACTAAGATGGGGCCATGTTAAAAAGACATGAGGATGGCCCTCTTTCCTCCCCCTCACTCTACAAAACACACACACACACACACATTAACTTGGGTAGAGAGTACAATCAACTGCCAGCCCCACATGGTTACTCTCCCTTCTCCCCCAAAGCCCAGGCCATGATGACTGTCTGGTCCCAGGAGATACTTTCTCTTGATTTGTTGGCCGAAAACACAGATATGCAGATGAGCTGTAATGGCATAATTTTATTCTCTTTATTAACTGGCCGAGACAGTCTGGTAGAGACTGAGTGACTCAATGGATATCCCAGACTGCAGACATGTATGGTACCTACCTGGGGGCACGAGCTGCACGAAGAGAAGAACGCTGCCACCCAGGAAGAGGGCAGTGGCCATGGAATAGCGTCGGGGCAGGTGCTGCAGGAGCAGCCAGGCCAACACATATGCTGGGACTTCAACCACAGCCGAAAGGAAGCAGTTCAAATAGACATCCCCATGCAAGTTAGGAGTGTCAAGGGAAAGCCCAAAATAGCCCACTGATATGGTCATCCTGAAACAGAATGCAGAAAAAAGCTGGAGAAGTGGCATCCATGTGCCTCCCAACCTGGACAACTTTTAAAATATAATTATTGCAGGAAATTCAAAACTATCCTTACCAGGAGGGCAGCAGATTTAACCCTGAGTCTTACTTCTTAGAAAGAAAGATAACTTCCCCCGAGACTAGGGTACCTTCTGGGTCAGAGCACTTTCAGAGCTTTCTAAACAAAGTGTTCCAGCAAAAAGACATATAATTCAGATAGATTCACTTTGTTGGAAAAAAAAAAATCAAAACCCAAAAAAACTCCAACTTGCCTTTCGGCTTTAAAAATCCTAAGCTAGGGGCTTCCCTGGTGGCGCAGTGGTTGAGAGTCCGCCTGCCGATGCAGGGGACGTGGGTTCATGCCCCGGTCCGGGAAGATCCCACATGCTGCGGAGCGGCTGGGCCCGTGAGCCATGGCCGCTGAGCCTGCGCGTCCGGAGCCTGTGCTCCGCAACGGGAGAGGCCACAACAGTGAGAGGTCCGCGTACCGCAAAAAAAAAAAAAAAAAAAAAAAAATCCTAAGCTAAAGCACTCACAAAAGCCTACTTCCCTACTTTCTGAACCTCCCAAATCCAACAATTGCAGAAGAAGCTAGGGTATGAGTAAGGAGGCAGATAGCAAGTGGGGTGTGATAAGACTGATGAGATAAAATAAGGAACAATCATTAGGTCAAACATTTAAAGATCCCTGGCGGACCCTCTGGGGCGACCAGCCAGGAAGAGGCTGGTCAGAAGCAGGTGACCCCAACCCCACCAGACTCATGGGGAGGAGAGGGAGCTCCCAGTGGGCCATCTGCATGCCCCCCGCTGCCCGTGGCCTAGACCCTGTCCCCAGTAGGCATTCTCTCTATTGATGGTCAACAGTCTTTGGCAAACCTGACCAGTATGAATCAGACTGTTTTTAAGTCATCTGCAGGTTGAAACCACAGCTGGTACAATCAGGGAAAAGGGCATGTACAGGAGTCCCTGGGAAATCCAGAGCAGGAGGGGTGCCTGGGTGAACCACGGAAGGGTGACTCATCACAGGCTGGCAGGTCTGTGGTGCAGGCTGAAAGCTGGTTTTGTTTGAGGCCGACTCAGGGGCGGTGCACTGCCCTAAGGGATCCCGTGCCATTCCTTGGAAATGGGTGGCTGGCTGCCAAGGCTTGTTGACTCCAGCAATAAGCACTCTGAGATGAAGTCTGCCTTCCTCCCCCGCAGGCTCAGGTAGTCACTTGTAATCCCAAGGGTCTGGCCACTAAGCAAATGCTATCCAGGCACTCGGATGTGTTCCTTCTCTCTGGTAAATCACAGATCCCTCCCTGACACACTTGGTGAAACACCTTGTTAGAAGGAACCTGATGAGGACATGTAGGCCATGGCTCTGCCTCCAGGACAGTCTCCAAACATCCCAGAGGGAGGATGTCCTGCTTCCACATTTCCAGAACATACTTAGCAGCCTCTATAACTGAAAGGACATAGTGTCTTCACTTAGAACTTCTTAAAGGCCTCAGTCACTGTCTGATGCACAGGCAACATGAACAACTAAACTACGGATCCAATGTGAACAGCGATTTGCCTTATGACCCGGAGGGATCCCCAAAGATCCCATATCTTACCCCAAAAGCCCCCACAACAGTTTTTGTTCTCCTCTTCTAAGATTCCGTTAAGAACTGGGACATGCCCACTTCTTTAATTGCAAGGCACATCCCTGCCACTTTCTGATGACACAGGCTTTCAATTCTGATCTGAGACATGTCTGCAAACGCGAGGCCTGACAGCCGCTGCCAGAAGCTTTGTCTGGAGGCCTTAGGTATGTCTCACTTACGCACCACAGAATTATGGACATGATGGTGACCATCCGGATATTCTGGGTTCGGAGCAGATCCAGAATGCTGTGAGACTGCTGTTTCTTGGAGCTTAGGTCTTGTAGCTGCAGGAACAACATGACAAGGGTACGGGACAGAGAGAAGGTTGGAGACTCAGAGACCCAAGAACATACTTGAAACCCTGGCATCTTAGCTTTCTGCATCTCCGAGTTAGGGAGTGTTTTATGTTTCTTGCTTGAAAAGAAGGGTAAGTATAGTGACTATGTCTTGGGCTGCAGAAGGCTTCACCGGGCCTTGTGGATAACAAATTAGTGAACAAGAATGAGGAGGAAAAGTAAGTGACCAGCCCTTGGTGTGATGCAGCCAAGGAGGAGGCCCAAGCTGACTGCCCCCTCCCGGCAAAACCTCCAGCCCCGTCAATGGCCACATTCCAGGGAGGCCTCTGAGCATTCCTTTCCAAGGCTGGCTCCCGGCCCCTCTGGGTCAGAGAGAGAAACTGGCTGTGTAGTTTATTGATATTATATTTTTAAAGAATTAATGTTTTCAGTCCTCATACCATGTAGTTACTGGTCTACTTCCAAGGAAAAAAGTTTCAGATAGAAAAACAGGAAAATTGACCTCAGCTTCACTCTGAGTAACTTCCTATGAAATCTGGCACAGCCAAGGACATTAATAAACCACACATCTAAACACACTGATGTTGCTTTCTTAAGCAAACCCAGCTTTGGAGTTTGTTTTTCCCGAGTTAGCAGTTCAACAAAAGGTCAACTTTTGACTTAATGGATCCCCTGGAATAGCCTCATTTCCACAAAGATGCCAGTGGGACTTACGGTTTCATCCAGACTGACCTCTGCAAAGCTACTGAGGCCACCTCACTTAAAAGCCCTCCCTGCCACCTACCCCTCCCTGAACTTTTGTGCACCAGAGTCCTTTCTAGGATGTGCTGAGTGGGATTTGGTGCTGGGCCACTGCTTAACCATGAGGCCGGCAGGGCTGTCAGTGGCCAGCAGCCTCTTTGCTGCCTATAATAACTGGTCTCTCTTTCCCAAGCCCCAAGTCTGCATCTGCATGCCTTTGCGCACTGCGGTATGACTGCTGGTGGCTGTTCTCACAGACAGGACCTTGTCTTCCTGTCAGAGCAGGGACACACTCCAGAACCCCATCAGCCAGCAATGACAATTTCTAACCTCTTCTCAGAGGCATGAGACTGAGGAAAACTGCTTGCTGCAGAGGAGGTGGAAAGAGAGGGAACAGGAAGGAGAAGCAAGACCCAGGAATCAGGCAGAGCCAGGAAATTACTCATGGTGCCTGAGAACAGGGTTTGCAGAGAGGGGTGGGGTAGGGGGAGGGCGGATATCAAAAAGGACCTGGCTCCAAGACAATACTCAACAACTCCCCGTTGGTGGGCGGAAGGAGACAGGACATTTCTAACTCCAAATCTATTTTTGCTTCATACTTTAGGTACTCGTATTATTTTTTTAAGATGAGAAACAACCTAAGGTATAAGAAACAATGATTTCCCAAAATGCCAATTTCATGAAAGACCTATTAACTCATAAAGAGTTTTTATAATTAAAAGTAATGATTCAACTGTATGATCACTTAGAAAATAATTATTTAAAGTATGAAAACCTAAACTCCATGGAAAGGTGAAGGAGTTTACGCAGTTGGCACCTTCTCAACTTCTGAATTTTAACAGGACCTGCCTTGTGGGCAGCTGGGGCTTGGGCAGGGGGAGAGCTGGGCTCCCGTGTGACGGGAGCACTTCAGGGCTGTGTGGTCCTACCCTAAAATCATGGTCACCGAGGCCCTCCCACCAGCTCCCGCATGGTGCTCACCTCACTTGGCTCAAAGATGGTTGAGGGTGCAATGATCCCATTGATTTTGGCAGCCCTGCGGATGATCCCCTCTGCCTCTTTAAATCGGCCTTGAGAGATGAGCCATCGGGGGGACTCAGGGATGAACCTGGAAGTACAAGGAGCAATCTCACTGAGGCCTTCCTGTCCCACAGACCAGGTGGAGCATAAGTGGAGGTGGGAAAGGGGGTTTCAGAACCAGAGCTAGGTTTGAGGGATGTTTGGTGTTTCCAAACCAGAAGCTAAGAGATGCACCATACTAGAGCCAGTAAGTGTGAGCTTCTGATTTCACTGAAGTACACAAAATTTAGAGGGGCCAACACACCATGATGGGATTCCTCCCCACTGGCCACCTCCATTTCTGAAGAGTGGTGGTGCCACCTGCTGGACACTAAGTAGACAGGCGCAAAATGGGCTCCTGAAGCTTGGCTTCTGTCATGGGCTTAGCCCAGCCCAGACCCTTACCTTGCCATACTCCCTTGCTTGTGCCTGGCATCCACAGCAGCTTTTGCACTGGCCTCTTATAGCCTCTAGTTTTTCCTCACTCTCCCCCCTCCCCCCGCCCCACCTTGATTCATCCAATTGACTCTCTATAAGGCACTTAGGTGTTTTGAGACTTTATGGATCTTACTTTCTACGTCACGAGGTAGCCCTTGCCCTTAGGTCATAACTAGGACTCATCTGTACCATCTCTGCTCTGTATCTTCTCCCACTATGCTCTGCAATGCTCTCACATCCAGGTGGACCAGTGATCTCACCATCCCCACCTGCAAGGGGCGATTCTCGCCTCAGCCCCTCGGCTGTGTTCTCTCTCTCCATATAGAATGGTCTCCTCTCTGCCTGTACAACCTCTATCTTGGAGGCTCAGATGGAGCCTGGTTTCCTCCATCCAGCTACCCTGAGGACTCTCACGTGTTCCCTCTTCTCCCGGTGCCTCTGGCACGAGGGTGCGGCAACATACAACCAGAGCCAGGGCCTAAGCTGTCTTGTCCTGCAGTCTGATAGCTTCCTGGAGCTTATGCTAAACTCCATGGTCTCGCAGCTACTGCTCTTTCCTCTCCTTGCACTCCAATCAACCCAGCACAGGGCTGAGAACAAGTCTGTTGATGTCTTGGGGCTGTTTTGTTTTTGGCTTTTCTGAGTATGGAAAAACATTCTGAAACACCTTATAAAGACTTTAGATTTTCTGTCTCTGTGAGCCCAAATGGGGATTTGTGGGTTGCTGCTGCCCCCTAGTGAAGGCCAGAGAGAAGACATACTGCTGGTGGGCGCCACCGGGCACAGGGCCACACTCACCACCACAGCGGGAAGCACAGCATCCCCGGCACCGTCAGCGCCAGCAGAAGCATCCGCCAGTCTCTGATGAAGTGAGCAAACAGCGGCAGCAGCATGTAGCCAAATGCATAAAATATGCACACGCCTAACGTAGAGAATATAATACGAACTGACTTGCCAAGCATTTCTGTTCCTGTTCAAAACAAGGGAGGAGTCATGTTAGTATTTTAATTCCGGTTATTCCTTATTAATCTTCTTGTGTGTAATTTCCAACATACAGATAAGAAAGCAGGCAGAATTATCTTGAAGCTTCCAAGCCCTAGGGAGGGATGGGATTCTGACCACCTGCTGCGGGGGCCTCCTTGTGGCCTCACAGCGACAGTTCTCTCATGGAACTGTCATCACCTCCTGAAGCCCTATGCTAAAGATGCCATGTGAGGCCTCAAAATTTAATCCTCACTGAGGAAGGAGATTCATTAAAGGGGAAGTCACTATTAAGGCCACACATGCTGACTATTACGCTTTAAGGAAAAATATTTTATCAACTGTGAAGAGAAACAAATAATCCTTTTAACAATCAACCCAAGAAACCCAAAGACCAATAAGCTAGAGTTAGATGCCTCTGAACAGTGAGACTGGCAACTTTTCAGTGACAGCAGGCCAAAGCCCTGCAGTGTGGACTCAATTAAAACCCTGAAGGTCATGTGAGTAAAGCCCACTCCTATCAATTCATTCTTGCCAGTCGATTTCACTGGCCACTATGTTTTGCAGAAGAGCCAGTTTTCTTCCTTGGTGAGCCTGCCAATCATGGCCCTTGCTCCTCATGTCATGCCTCCCTGTTTCCTTAGCTACCCCAGCCCTGGGCAGAGGCAAGCCCTATTTTTAAGATCTTAGGTGAATTCCGGCAAAATGGCCATCGAGTACTAATGGGATCAAGGTGCCACACCTCGGGGGCCAGAAAAGAACTGGAAATCAGCAGTCAAGCTATTGGGCTGCTGGGGACACAAGGCTGGGCACTTGGCAGACTCAGTTTCCCTGACTACTAATTGGATTCATCAAGAATCCCTGGTCGGTGTTGCCAGAGACCACCTCCCTTGGAGGGACATCACAGCTGTCTCCAGAAAGCGGGTGGTGGGATGATGGTGAAACACAGGATCAAGTACTCGACTCCAAATTGATGGCCATACCCAGGACAAATGCTGCCACATAGTTGGAGATCTGGCCCATGCCTACAAGGAAAAACAGCATGGCAAACATCTCAAAGTTCTTCGAGAAGATCTGCAGGAAGCTGAAGCCAGTCTGCATGCCCATTGTCACAAACAGCACATTCTTCCGACCAAACCTGGGAAAGGAAAGGAGAGTGACAGAGAACCAGCTGGGAGAAGGCAGCAGGAATGGGCCCCACCAAGAGGGGCTTTCCCCAGAGTCATTTCAGGGAGGGGTCGCGGACACTGCTGCCAGGGCAGCTGGTGCAGGCACAATCCTGGCCTCTCAGTCCCTATGCTGTTACTCCCCTCCCCACTCACCAGGACCAATGTGGAGCCTGGGCACCAGGGTTGCCCAAAAGGCAGTGCCAGAATTAAGACAGTGATTACAAGGGATTGACACACATTCATTATACTTAAATTCACACATTCATCATTTATTATTTTTTTAAAAGAGCTGGTTTACTTTGGAGGATGATGGAGAAACAATTCATGATAAATGAAAACTGGTAAATAAAGGGGAAAACATTTGTCCTGATTTTTCTATGTAAACTATGGTGAACAGTTACCAATAACAGATGAGGGAAAGTATCATTTCATAAAAGTATTCCAACTATTAGATGAAACCAAAGTGATAAAACTAGAACATCATCATTTTACAACCTCTGATGAATGAAGAGATATGGGCATTGTGTTTCAATGACTGCTAACATCATAAAAAGAGACACTTGAATATCGCATGACTCCTATAGTCTTTACAAAGGGGCTGAACCTGAATCTGATGAAGTCTCTAGATCCAGCTGCAATCTGCAAGAAATGCAGGGAAAAGAGGAATATGCTCAATGGTATCATAAGCATACAGTTAGCAAAATTCAAACTGGGAAATTCTACAGGTAGAACAGCCCAGGCAAAGAAATGGATGGAGAATCCATAGGTTAAAGTAGACTAAAAGACATAAAGAAATTTTTAAGTGGGCAAGACTACACTTGTGTTTAAGGATGTACATTTGGACGATAAAACTACAAAAAACCCACAAGGAAGTGATTATTATAAAAGTCAGGCTAGTGTTTAAGCCTCATTTGTTCTGTGTGGTTTCTGTACCTGTGTTCATTTAAAAATTTTTAAAAATGTTGTTTTTTGGGGATTTGTTTGCTTTTAAAGACAGTGACACAACAAGGAGGAACAAGTCAACCAAGTTCATTCAACCTAGCAGATTCAGCTTGAGTCTGCCCAGGGCTAGCAGACACCCATTTTCATTCAATGAATATTTATTTGAACATCTATTATATGCTAGTCACTACGGATGTATTTGAATTAAAAAAAGACACTGATTCTGCCCTCAAGGAGCTTATAGTCTACAGTTGGTGAGACAGACAGTGATCATATTTTAATCGAACAACGACACTGCTGAATGTACAATTACACACTGGAACAAGAGCACTGAAGGCACAGCATCCTGGCCCACAAGGGACACAACAGAGGAACCTATCCTGGACTGAAGGTAGGGGCTGGGTACTTGGGCATTCAGGGAAGGTCTCCCTGATTATGGGACACTGAGACCAGACCCAAAGGAAAAGAAGTTGTTGACAAGGGGGAGTAGGGGAGAGGGACCAAGCTTTCAATGATATTCACAGTACAGTGGGGGAGGCCAATATTAATCATATGGTGTCATCTTTTATTTACCAATTTCTGATAGGAACAAGGAACCAGGGTAATGTAAACCAGGGACCCTAAGGAGGCCGCCTGCGTGGTCAAGGAAGGCCACAGCACGGGGAGGGGGGCGGGAATTCTTCACTGTGACTGTGAGGAGAGCACACGCAACTGTGGCTAGAGGGGCATGGTGAACATGAAGGGCAGCTGTTCAGTAGAGGGTGGCAGGAGCCAGACTGCACAAGACCTTCAGCCACGGTAAAGAGTTTGCTGCTTCTTCCCATTACAACAGGGTTTTGTTGTTTTTGATGATACTGGCATCTAGTCGACAGAGGCCAGAGATGTTCTAAACATCCGAAAATGCCCAGGATAGTCTCCCACAACAAAGCAGTCTCTGGCTCAAAATGTCAACAGTGCTGAGGTTGAGCAACCCTGACCTAAAAGCAGGCTCCCCTGTGTTGTCCTGTAACAACAGTGCCCTGCACGCCAACCAAGGGGAGGGCCCTTCCTACCCTGCTTTACCTTCCCAAGGGCTCCCTGGAGAGTAGGGAAGAGGAAGACTCAGGGAACCCTTACATTGCAATAGTCCTTGGCAATCCAGGGTTGGGGCCAGAAAGCACTCACTTTTTTTTTTTAGAAATATTTGTCTATTTTTATTCTTTGATATTTATGCATAAATTGGACATTTGTAAAATATAGAAAAGCACAGAGAAGAAAATAAAAATCAGCTGCATTCTCTGATAGCCACTAACATTTTTTTTCTCTGTTTTTTAAAAATGAAGTAGAGTTGATTTACAATGTTGTGCTAATTTCTGCTGTATAACAAAGTGAGTCGGTTATACACATATAGACATTCTTTTTTTATATTCTTTTCCATTATGGTTTATCCCAGGAGATTGGATGTAGTTCCCTGTGCTATATAGTAGGACCTTGTTGTTTATCCATTCTAAATGTAATAGTTTGCATCTACTAACCCCAAACTCCCAGTCTATCTCTCTCCCTCCCCTCCTCGCCCTTGGCAACCACAAGTCTGTTCTCTAGGTCTGTGAGTCTGTTTCTTAGATAGGTTCATTTGTGCCATATTTTAGATTCTACATATAAGTGATATCATACGGTTTTTGTCTTTCTCTTTCTGACTTAATTCACTTTGTATGATAATCTCTAGTTATAACCATGTTTCTGCAAATGGCATTATTTTGTTCTTTTTTATGGCTGAGTAGTATTCCATTGTATATATGTGCCACATCTTCTTTATCCATTCATCTGTCGATGGATATTTAGGCTGTTTCCATGTCTTGGCTACAGTGAATAGTGCTGCTATGAACATAGGGGTGCACGTATCTTTTTGAATTATAGTTTTTCCAAGTATATGCCCAGGAATGGAATTGCTGGATCACATGGTAACTCTGTTTTTAGTTTTCTCAGGAACCTCCATACTGTTTTCCATAGTGGCTGCACCAACTTACATTCCCACCAACAGCGTAGGAGGGTTCCCTTTTCTCCACACCCCCTCCAGCATTTGTTATTTGTAGACTTTTTAAGATGGCCATTCTGACCGGTGTGAGGTGGTACCTCATTGTAGTTTTAATTTGTAAGAAATGCTCACTTTTAAAGTCTGTCAACAAAAGGTCAAACATACACATGCCTACAAAAATAGGAAATACCAGCTACTTCCTCCCAGAGTTGTGCCTCTCTTCTATTTCTGCACATAGAGGTAACTCAAAGACGTCAGATAAAATGCTTTGACAGCCCAGGATTATTTTAATTGCTTTTGACTTTTTGGCTTATTCATATTCCAGCACGGAGTCCTATATAAAAAGTTGATATTCTAGACAACCCTGGAGGGCATGAAGCCACTGCCGTTAGGTAATCTGTTTGGCTTAGGTTTTTGAATTGGCTCACTTAGGAGTAAACTATCCATCCCACAGAGCCCTGGGCCTTCCAAGGGGGTGCAGACAAGCTTGAGGGGTGGTGTAGGGAGCTGAAGGTAGGTGCTGTAGCCAGAACAGCCACATTTTTAGCTATTTCATTTACTGAACTTAAACGATCCTATTTAAAAGACAAAGTCTGCTGGCAAAAAATTTTTTTAAGGTTTGAGAAACCCTGTACTAGCCCTTCTAAAGACTAAGGTGGTCCTCAACATACACACCAACTTTGTTTCTACTGTTTCCTCAGGAGCAGATCTTTGGGAACTTAAACACTTTCCTCAGGTAATCGTGGTGTTACATGGCTCTGAGGCCAGCCCACAAAGATCTCCCTACCCCATGACACAGCTGACCAGAAAAATGCACTGAGCTTCAACTCTGTAACTGGGGTACCTCCTCCTAGTCTTTCACATGAAGGTAATTCCTCTGAGTCTCAGCTGCCACCCAACCCTGTGAGAGGGGGATTCCCACTACCCCTCTGGGAGGGCCTCTAAGCTCCGTCCAGGGCACATCCTCCTCTCACTCTATACTGTTCCCAGGCAATCTCATCCACTTACGGGGCTTTGATGAGGGTTCTATCAACTGACAATTCCCGAACGTGTTTCTCCAGCCCAAACCTCCCATGGAGCACCCTATCCATACATCCAACGCCATACTCCATTCCTCCTATGAGACCCCTAAGTCTCATAGTTACCCCAAATTCAGTATGTTCAAACTGAACTCAACATCTTCTCCTACAAACATGTTCCCCTTCCAGAGTGCTTTGTCTTAGAGAAGGGTATTGTCGTTTACGCGGCTGTGCAGGCCAGAAGTCTCCCTCCCCTCACTTCCCATGTCCAACTCATAGCCAAGTCCTGTTGGTTTTACCTCCTACCACTCCTCCCCATGTCTACTGCCCTCAGCCTAGTCGAAGCCACCTTCATTTCCTGCATAAATGATTGTGATAACCTCTTAATTGGTCTTTCCACAATCCTCCTTGCTTCCTTTCAATCCTTTCTACACAAAGCTATCGAACAACTTTGTAAAAATGCAAATCTGAGGATGTCACACTCTCAAAAGCTGCCCACTTCTCTGTGACAAAAGCTCAGACCCCTGTCATCTGTTAAGCCCGGCCTGCTCTTCTGCTTGGGCCTCAGCCTGCCTCCCTGCTTTGTCTCTATACCACTCTCCACACCCCCACCCCCCACCCCCCGCCAACACTTTCTTCCAGCTCCTAAAGTGTGCTATGCCTTTGCTTGAGTCTAGGCTTAAGTACTCTTGGCTCTCTTGCCCAGAACACTCTTTCCTCTCTTCACCCCTTTAGCTAGCTAATTTCTACTCATCTTTCAACCCCCAGCACATGCTTCAGTGCTTCACCGTCTCAGGTCTCCTCTGTCAGACCCTCTCTGAGCACCCTGTACTTCTCCCCTGTATCACTTACCACCACAAAGGATAACAAGTACTTCCCTCAATTCTTTGTTTAATATATTCTGCCTTCCTAGAAGGCAAGTTCTAGAAGAGCAGGCACCTAGAACAGTAGTCCACACGAAACAGAGGATCAGGACTCTGGGCCTGAATCCTAGCTCTGCCACTTGCCAGCTGTGTGACTCTGGGCAAGTCATTTAATTCCTCTGGGCTTCATTTTTCCCATCTATAAACTGAGAATAATAATGCTTCCCACATCATAGGGTTATGAAGATTAAATTATTTGTTGTTGTTGTTGTTTTACTTGGTATACAGTGCTCATAAGAGTGAATGGCACATATTAGATGCTCTGTGTTTATTAAATAAATATAAGTAATCAGCTGATGCTTGCTGCTAAGTTAAGGGTCTGGGGAAGCAAAGGCCTTTCCCCTAAAGAGGTAAGTGTCTCAGGCTCATCTAGAATCATCAGTCAGTGGTCACAGTCTACTTAACTCTTTAATGCTCACTGGTGACTGTGCATTAAAAATCCCTAGATGACACTCTGGAAAAGACAAATCTAGTGAGAAATGCACATATTTCTTATGAGGAAAGACTTCTCAGGTAACGACATTAATCCATAGATGCAAACATGCCAAAACATCACTCTGCATGTGTGCCGCAGGATAAAATGGCTGTATTCTTAAGGCAGGATGACATTCTCACCCTGAACTTCTCTATTAGAGACTCCCCCTGCTGGGACGATGCTGGGACTCCTCTCCACTGGGTGACCCAGTGTGGCCAAGGACCTTGCTGAAGGCTGCTCTTCTTGCCATGGGCTTCACTCACAGACCCTGAAGCTCTGGGGTAACAAGACACAATATAATAAACCCCTCTGAGAACACCATGGAAACTATGGAACTGTTTTCCCCAGAAAAATGCTCACATACAATCTCTAAAATTTTGTATGGGATTTCCAGAGGAGATGAACTCCCTAAGCCATGGACTTTGAGTTAAGAGCCTTGGAATTACACAAATAACCTGCTTATGGGTCAAAACAGCACACTTCCTGATGGCTGAGAAATACCATAACCACAAGCCTGTTAGAAAAAGGGAATCAGCCCTGTGGACATAAGAGCTCTGCCCATCACACTGCCATTGGCTAGTGAGACCTCTCACCTTGAGGAAAGAGCAATGGTTTTGGGAACACAGAGGCAGCCGTCTATGGAATGCCCTAAGATCTACAACACAGCTGACATGCGTGTGTGTGGTGTCTCCCTCTCCTAAGCTTGAAGACGCCAAAGAGTTATGCTCACCTAGGGAAGGCCAGCCAGGCAGTGCAGAAGTAAATTGTGGCATATTTCCTGGTCAACTGGATCATGTATACACTCGGCTGAGGTTGTTTCGCTCAGCAAGCATTAGTGAGAGGAGGTTGCTGGCTCTCTTTACTTGGTCTGGAGTCTATACTATAGATGTGCCTTCGCCTTTTAAAAACACACAGCCCTGGGCTGAGAGAACACTACCTTGCTCTGTGCCGAGGTGCTCTGCAGCTGCAGGAGTAGACACCCACCTTACCTGTCTGAGAGCTGCCCCGAAATGAAGGAGCCCACCAGCACACCCCCGAAAAACAAGGAGACCGTGAGCGGGGCCTTCCAGTCGTCCTCACACACCAGGTTCCACTGAAAGAGGAGCAAAGGGATGTATCACTCACTTCTTTTTAAAAATGTTTTAAATGTAAGCCTTCTTGGAAAATGAAATCAGGACATCCTGCATCCCTGCATGCTCTGTTTACATTACCACAAGGGTGTGTGAGCTCACTGAGGCAGGCGATGGCTCATCGGGCAGCAAGGCAAAGAGCAGGTTTCCCCTCACAGGGAGACTGACTATCCTGCTTTTCACAGCTCTTAGCCTCATTGTTTTGCTACCAATTTGAGACGGGGAGACAGGCTGGGAGCAAGTACTCTGCCCATGTGCCAACCCAGGAGGAGGCGAGGCCTTTCACGGTCGCTTCTAAGGACATGGGCTGAGGCTGGGGCTGTGGGTGGGGCAGGGCACCCTTTCAGTGGGGTTCAGGTCATTGGCAGGGGTGGCATAGGAGTGGTTCTGGAGCAGAGCTCTGCAGCTCTAAGGGTCAAGGCTTCCAGTGAGGGACTGAGGCCAGAGGGCCTGGTATGCACCATCTGGATCTGTTCCTTCAGCTCTGCTCAGGCCTCAACTCTGGGCCAGTGACCCCTGGGTCCTTCTGCTGACATTTAGAGCTGGGATCCCTGATGCTGTGCCAACACTAGGCCCAATTACAGCCAAGAGCTCTGAGCTGGGAGTCAAGAAGCTGTGTTTTAGCTTCTACTCTACTGTTAACTAGTTACCCAGCCTCAGGCAAGATTTTTCCCCTCATTGTGCCTCAATTTCCCCATTTGTGAACCACTGATGGGGGTGGGGGGGGGACAGGCTACAGTGCTTGAGGTTCCCAGTACCCAGTGTAGAGTTCCATCTCTAGTTAGCACGGAAAGAGGTCTATGGGCATGGGGAAGGACCTGAACACTCAGACATTAGGTTGCTCCAGCCTAACAAGGGCCAAAAGAAGGAAGAAAAACCAAAATAGGAAGCTTGGTGGTTCCCAGAAAAATGTTTCCCAGAACAGAGAGATGGTGCTCAGTAGTAACCAAGAAGGCCGCCTTCTAGGGAATTTAGACCCTTGCTTGCCTGGCACCAGGCTGCAGGCCTGCCCTCCATGGAGCCTGCTGGCTCCCAGGAAGTGTGCAGCTTCCAAGAATAAAGCACCTCTTTCAGGCCAGGGTCAGAGGGAAAAGCAAGTCTGCTTTTCGGCCCTGCTGGGCAGTGTGTGCACAGTGCCTCCAGGCACAGAGGGGGTCGGAGGGCAGCCCTTAGGGTGGACACAAAGAACCCCTGCAGCTGATGATAAGAGCCACATAGCTGGCTCTCCACTCTGGAACAAGCATGCACGTTGGATGGACTGAGAATGGGGTGGTGATCCCCACTCCAGGAAAGAGTTGGGGGTTACCAACTCCTAAATCTAGAAGAAGCCCAGACTAGCAGAAGACAAGCATGGAGCACCAAGGCCCAATCACTCAGGCTATGGCAGCCTTCCCACCTCTGCAGCCTCAGCCGTGCCAGCACCCAGATACCATCTCCCTTCTAGGAGGGTGAGTGCTCCTAGGGCAGCCCCCAACCAGACAGGGCTGCTGAAGTCAGGATGGGAGTAGCAGGGGAGTCAGAGCTGAGGGACTTGGTGATGGGGTGCTAGCCTCTGGGGGTGTTAGGCAGAGCTTCAGGACCAGACTATGCCTATTGCTGCTCTTGAATATGATGTGATCTATTCCCACCTAGCATGCACTACTTTTGTAGCGACAGAGATAAAAAAAATGAATAGAGTCAGTAGCTGCTTCTCAATAGGTCTCTTGTGAGGGTTGGGGACTGATATGGCTGCGCTAGACTAGAAACCCACAGGGGCTTCTGCAGTGAGTTCTGGGGTGGAACCCCACCCCCTCCCCATGCCAGGTCTCCCAATATAGGCTTCTAGGGACTTCTGGACTGGCAAGGCCAGGTGCCACCTGGAACCAGGTCAGACTATGCTCTGTAGGAGACAAGGTGACTGTAGTGCTCATCTTGGATTAGGTCCCCAGAGCATCTCTCCGGCTCCTGCAGCCTCACCACCGCCACTTGGTCCAGCCTGTCCCTACTCTGGGCAAGCGTGCAACTACTTGAGGTAACTGGGCTCTCTATCCACTACTGACATTTCTCAACAATTCTCACAGCCTGGCTTTGGGCCCTCCAAAAGCATGGGTTAACACTTCTTTCCTCCTGGCCACAAGGGGCCTGTGAGTAGGGTCAGGAAAGGTAACAGGTCTCAAAAAATGAACAGAAGGGCAGGCATGGGCTAGGTCCCACCCAGCCAACCCATCCACTTACCTGTCAACCACCAGATGGACTGCAGTGGGCTCTTGGACTTGGCCTGACTCCTCCTTAAGCGGGCGGGGGTGGGGGGGGCGATGAGAAGCCCATAGAGTCCAGGCTATGTACCCCGGGCTTGTTGTGTTTACAGAGGAATATAGTATTTCTACACTGAGCTCCTGGCTTGGCAGCTGCGACTAAAGCAGCTACAGACCAGCTCACTGATGCTGCCACTTGGTACGAAGGATGGGCTGTACTGGCTGATGATAACAGGGATCAACCTTAGAACTAAATGTGTAGGTTTAAGATTTAGGTCATGAGTCTAGCATCCTTACCCCTCAGCTGGGTTAGCTATGAAAGCAGGCACAAACTGAAAACATCTGGGAGTAACCCTTGCAAGAGGCCTAGACTTGCCACCCTTCCTGGTCAGAAATGTGCCTTTCTAGTGGTGTTGTCTTCATGGATATATATGTGTATGTGTATGTATCTATATCTCTATCTCAGAGCTTTTCCAACTCTATACTTTAGTTATGTACAGTTTGTTTTATGTCATTTATACCTCAATAAAGCTGTTAAAATTTTTAAGAAGAAAGAGAAATTGTGTCTCTTGCACACAGTATGTAATTGGTGCTACTTCTCAGTTATGGGAAGTAGAGAGATGATGTAGTTCCCTGGGACTAAATGTCCTTACCTGTGAGCTGGCTGGAAGAAAAAAGAGACAGGGCCTGTGCCCACAGGGCAGAAGCTCTTCCCAGAGATGTACCTAGGCTGACCGCATGAACGGTCAAACACACTGGTAAGCACTACCTGTTACTGAATGCCATGTATTCTACACACATTTCATCCTGTCTCCTGCTGCAATTAACGGTGAATCCTTGCCCCAAGGCTGTCAGGGCAAGGAGAAGAAGAAGAAAAAGAATTTGCTACCATATCCTCTACAAAGCCTGGCAGTGCCCCACAGAGGAGAGGCTCAGTAGCTGTTTGGTACCTAGGTGAGTGAGTGAATAAATGAATAAAACGATAGTCAACCTTCCGAACCATATTATCCCTTGGGTTTAGTCCTTGGGCTTGGCTGCCCAAAGCCCAGATGAACCCTGAGCTTCATTCTCTAGAACAGATTATGTTCCTTTCTCCCTCACACCTTCTCTGTGACAACTGTCAGAACTTTGACCCAGGATGTCGGTTCTCAGCTAGAGAGACTATCAATCTGACCACTCATGGCCAGATGGGTCTGTTGTGACTGTACACGCACAGGGCCCTTCAGGGACCCAGCAAGTGGCTTGCCATGAGCTGCAAAGGCAGGGAAAAGGGTCTGCGCTTTCCTAGAGTGAGGGAAGTCAGCAAAGGCGTACCAGTGAGGCACAGTCTCCAGGTCTTTTTGGTCTCCCCACCCCAGAGTCAGCCCGGGGCCTGCCTCCCAGGTCGATGTGGCTTTTTCTTCAGGTGGACGTGGAGATAACAGTGGGGGCTCTCCTATTTTCCAAGACTACACGTGCATAAGGCTGATGGAAAAGCTGGTCCAGAAAAAGAGGTTCTCCAGGACAACAGGGAGTAAAAGTGTTGCAAAGGGCCAGGGCAGGGGGCTTCTGGGAAACAGAGACTGGCAAGGAGCAAGGGGACACAGAGGACTCCTGGGTTTTGGCTGAAGAGACCCCACGTCATGGGTGCCAGAAGAGTTAGAAGTTTCTAAAGGAAACTTTCTGGCCACAGGCTGTGCTATGGAGACACCAAAAAGCAGGTGTCTCAGACCCAGGCAGCCTGAGAAATCACCCAGGTTCCCCGAGAAGGAGGCAGTCCTGGGCCAAGAAACACTCAGGTATTGGAGCAGCACTGCACAGTGGGGTGGCTGATTCCCCAGCACTCCAGGGGTGACTGAAGGGCTAGAGAAGGGGCTAGCCTAGAAGCACATGGACCACCAAAGTATTCCTGAAACATGGGAGAACCACCTTTCTCACCTCATAAATAGTGGCCCCTTCTTTCTGCCAGTCCCAATGCCTTGCTGCAGATCCACGCAGGGGTAAGCCCCAGTTTGTGGAGTGGGGGATTACATTTACTTTAAAATATTCCAGTCAGTGCCTTTCACCCCTAAGTTTCCCTTCCATAAGTTAAACTTGTCCTTTTCTTCTTCAGTTCTCACACTTTAGAGAAGATTTCAAAATGATTCATTAATCCATTCAATAAAAATTTTCCTAAGTATCCAATCTGTATCCAGCATTAATGTTAGGACTTGCAGGAGATACAGAGATGTTAAGTCTACCACAAAGTTTAGTACTACATGTGCACATGTTAACCCCAACAAAGAAAAAAAATCAAACAGGGGACCTGAGGTTTTCATTTTCTGCTGAAAAACATGAATAGGAATTCAATACCAGTGTACTTACAAACAGCTCTATGATTTGGGGCAAAGGGCAGTCTTGGAGACATTTAGCAGGCACAGGACTAGCTGCAACGGTCAGCAGGCCAGGTCCAGGTTGAAAGAAAATGGGCCTTAGAAAAATGGAGCTCTCAGAATGTTAATGCAACAGCTTCCAACAGTGACTGTTCACCAGAAGAGAACAAGCGGCCTTGAACTTAAAGTCTGGCATTCCAGCATCCTCAAACAAAGTGCTAAGTAATATATTAATCTTGCCTCCCTGCAAAGACTGACAACCTGAAAGTAGGTGAAAGGGCACATAGCTCTTACAAAACTGTTAAGACAGATAAAGAAATTGGCTAAATATATGAGGAAAGGCTGCAATTGGCAGCAACATAGCTCAAGGACCCTTCTGGAAGAGTCGGCCTTTGGGAGCTCATCAGTGCCACCACCACTCTCAGCCGAAGGCATGATGGGGGCAGCAAAGAAAGAGCAAATGACTAGAGTAAGTTGGGGACCACAGGGGTTAGGGAAAAATCCTAAGAAATGCCATGAGCTACTTCTGACTTCACTGCCTTTTCCTTCCCCAGGTAGCCAGAAGCAGAATTTGCAGGGACTTCTGAGTCATGGAGTGTGGCTTCCCCTCCGTGTTCTTTGCCTGCAGTCTGAGGAACAGCCTCTACTTTCACAATGCTCACTGGTTTCCAGGAGGGTGACAGACTCACTTGCGAGGCTAGGACCAAGGATTTGTGATGACTGGAAGTTTTCATACCCCATGCACTCGTCAGCCACAAATCACAGTCAGCTACCTCCAATCAGTACCTCTTTTCTCAAGTAACAATGCCTGAGGACACTGGAATGATGTCACTTGCTCAGAGATCCCAGTGGGGCTCTTCTCTTACTCCTATTACATACATGTGGAGTAAGGAGGCACAGATGCTGGGGACATCAAGTGTCCAAACATACAAAAAACAACACACACACACACACACACACACACACACACACACACACACACACACACACACACACACGTCTGTTAGAGCAGCACTCAAGACTCCCTTGAAGGGTGACAACCCCCAGAAGCAACACACACAGGGTCTCCAGAACCCTTTTAAGCCCCTTTGAGGCTCAAGCGGGGTTTGATGCCATACCAGGACCTGTGCACCGTTCCCTTCAGCCTCTTCTCTGTGAACTCTGCCCTCCTGCCAGGTTGTTTCTTGCTGTTCCAGACTTTGCATCTGCTGAACTATATACCCCAGACTCACTGAGAAGCCTCCTCCTCCAAGAAGACTTCCCTAATCCTTGAACCCCTGATCCTGACACTCAGTGAACCCGGGCACCCTGGAGCCTATCAAGGAGTGCTCTTTTCAATGTCCTGCTTGCTCAGTTCTGCTGAGACTACAGGGAGTTAGAGTGCCATTGTCGGAGTATGATGCAAAGCACATCCACATGCATCGATAAACATCACATCATACATCCAACTTTAATGACTGCAAGGTCACCAGGGGACAGACAAGGCCACCCAAAAGGAAAATCCAAGGGGCTGGGGCATGAGAAAGGTTTTCCCCCTGCTTCCTATGAACTAAGGTTCTAAATTCTAAACTAAGGTTCTTTAGTTCCTATGAACTAAATCTGGCTAAGGACATTTCCTTAGAATACCCTAAAACATTCCAGGTCAACAAGTAACCCTGAATGGATCTTCAGATGCATGAATCCTTAAAGGCTAGTAACTAACCCTGAGCAAAAGGTAAGCAATTCTTTACAGGGAATGACCAGACAGTCATTTGGGGGTGAAGGTGGGTGGGGAAGTAGTAACTGGAAAAAGGAGCAAGAGACAGTTTTATAGCCATGCTTCCTTTAACTTAAAAAGTTTGAGAAAGTAGAGGGGCATTTCCCCTCTCTCTGAATAGATGCCAAAAGGCTGGAGGAAAAATGGTGACAGCTCCTTGGCCCAAGCTCTAGCTCTAGTCCTCAGCATTCCCACCCCCGTCTAAAGTCTCTGACTACTCAGAATCTTAGAGTATCTACAAGGAGTCGCCAGGGCCTTCTTGGCTTCCTCTCCAAGATAGCTAACAGAATGGGCGGCCAGCCTGACACCCGTGCTGCGATGTCCATGATCTCTCTGGAAGTCACCACGAAAAGTTCTCCGGAGCCACCTGGCTGGACGATGGCCATCGCCAGTGTGTAGTGTGAGTCCCAGAGAGGGAGTGACAGCATCCAGCGCGCACCTTGGCGGGTGGAGTGCAGGACCTTAAAGACTGTTAAGGTCCTGCCTACTCCCCGGTCCCAGGCCCCGGACGCGGATCTGGTACCCACCTCGGTCACGATGGTGGACAGGTAGATGTCCTGGTTGAACTCCCAGCCATCCAGGCAGCCCTCTTGCTCCAGCTGCTCCAGGTTCACGTCGCGCCCCGGCTCCAGCCCGAGCGCCGAGAAGTTGACGATCGTCGCGAGCCGGTAGCGGCGGCAGCTGTGAGGCACCTCGCGGCCGTCCTGCAGCTGCAGCGGGAGACTGTGGTTGCGCCACACGCTGCTCAGGTTCGCTGTGTCAGGCACCCGACAGTGGTGCTCCGGGGTCGCCGTGAGGAACACGGACGACAGGCCGTTGAAGCCGTTGGGGATGATGCTGACGCTGAGCAGGAAGAAGATGAGGCGCTGGAAAGGGCCCCACTCGCCCAGGAAGGCGGTCACCTCGTCGTAGTCCCGCATGCCGCCCTCAGTTGCCCGCACGGCCGGGGGTCGTAGGACGCGGCGGCGCGCGGGGGCAGGGTGCGGTGTGCGCGTGCGCGGTGGACCCGCACTGCGCGATCGAGAGTGAGTCGGACCAGGGAACCTGCCGACTGAACGGGGTCACAAGCTCCCGCCGCCGCCGCTGCAGCCCCGCCGAAGCGACCGGCCTTACATAGTGCGCAAGGCCGGGGCGGGCTCTGGGCCTGAGCCTCCAAGCCCGCCCAGGCCGCTGGTGGTGCGGCGCGGACGGAGGCGGAGCCGGGCCGCGCGTGACGGCGGTGGGCGGGCCCGGGCCGCCGCGCGCACCTGGGGCTCGGGCCGGGTCTCTGCTCCTGGGTGGAGTCGGCCTCGGCGGCCCTCGGTGGGTCCATCCTTGAGTTTACATCCGAAGGAGCCCTGGCTGGGCTGAGGAAGGCCGCGAGACTCGTGACCTCGGCGGCGTTTGAGGCCGAGCTCGCTGGCCCAGCGCGGAGCCCGGGCGAGCCGGAAGCTAGGCTCAGGTATTAAAAATACTGCATCACCCCCCCCTTGCCGAAGCCAAAAGGGGCACTGTGACTGGCTCAAGGTCTCGTTGCTAGTTTACTGCCCTTGACACCTCCCACTTTTGTAAGAGTGACCAGGATTATCTTGAAACCGGAGCCGTTAACTACCCCAATGGGGAGCCTGGGAGCAAGGACTTAATTCTAATCCAAATGCCCTTTTCATATTTTGGTCTGTAACAAGCCCTTTTGTTGTCCTTTAACTTCAAACAAATGTAAAATTTTAACTTCGAGATTATTGACGATCCCAGCCTAGGATTAAATGTTTCCCTCAGGTTAGTTATTTCTGCACAGAGTTAAGAGTTGAAGGGTAATTCAAAAAAGCAACTAGGTGATTCTAAAGCTTCACTGTCCAATAGAATAAGTAGCTACATTTGTAATTTAAATTTTTCTAGTAGTCATATTAATAAAGTTACCAGATTTAGCAGAAAAAAGTATAGGTCACCCATTTAAAATTTGAATTTCTGATAAATAACGAAATTTTTTTTTTTTTTTTGGCCTTGCCATGTGGCTTCCGGGGTCTCAGTTCTCCCACCAGGGATTGAACCTCGCCCACGCCAGTGAAAGCCGGGAATCCTAACCATCAGGCCACCCAGAACTCCCAAACAACAAATAATTTTATACTAATAAAATATGCACAGGGACGTATGAAATTCAGATGTATTGTGTAGGGCAACCTTACATAAAGTCAAAAGAAATGGGTGAAATTAATTTTAATAATATATTTAATCCAATATATCCATAACATTATTATTTCATAATGTAATCAATATAGAATTTATTGAAATATTTTACATTCTTACATAAATAAGATCTTATATTTTTAAAATTTTCATACTAAATCTTAAGAATCCAGTGTGCATTTTATAACACATTTCTCTTTGTGTTAGCCACACTTTAAGAGCTCAGTAGCCACATATAGCTGTGGGCTATCTTGCACAACACTGTTCTAAGGCATTTAAGAACTAGGGTTGCTAAATTTAACATTGGAGCATTTTCCTTTTTATAATAATAGTGGCTTAGTGATCAAAAGAGAACTAAGTGCACACTTTTAAATGTAATCTGTTGGATAAACTATTTAATAGTGATTGTATTCTACACTGAAAATAAAAATAGGGGGAAGCTAACCTTGCCAGCATGTTTTACACAAAGAAATAAACATTTCCATAAAGCACAGTAGATTTCTTTTTTTATAAATTTATTTATTTTATTTTATTTTTATTTTTGGCTGTGTTGGGTCTTCATTGCTGCCCGCGGGCTTTCTCTAGTTGCGGTGAGCGGGGGCTACTCTTTGTTGCGGTGCGCAGGCTTCTCATTGCGGTGGCTTCTCTTGTTGTGGAGCCTGGGCTCTAGGCACGCGGGCTAGTAGTGGCGCATGGACTTAGTTGCTCCATGGCATGTGGCATCTTCCTGGGCCAGGGCTCGAACCTGTGTCCCCTGCATTGGCAGGCAGATTCTTAACCATTGCGCCACCCGGGAAGTCCCACAGTAGATGTTTTTTAAAAATTATGCTAAAATTCTTAACACAGGTCTTAGTCATTTCCTTTATACTTACTATCCAATATTCCTGCCTCCTAAAGACGCCCGGCTAGGATTAAATGTACTTAATCCTTTCTAACATCTTATCTCAAGTAACAGTCCTTTACTGGAACTAACAGAAAAGGAAAATCGAGCTTCTTGAACATAATCTTTATTTCTCGTATCAACTCTCAAAATTGTTTTAATATTTCAAAATAAACGAAAGTTTCTATGAGAAAAATGCTGACCTGTGTCCAGACCAAACAAGGTGAAAAAGTCTTATTTTAAGAAATATCAGTTGGGCATCAGAAAACAGTCCTGAAAGGGTTTGGAAACAATTCACCAGGCTACCAAAGAAGCTGCAGATCCTGAAAAGAAAACAGACCATTTCGCATAAATGGCTTGTCCACATGCACAAAGCCAGGAGCAACTCAGGGTCTTCCAGTTCTTGGTGGGGCAGGGATTAATCTCTGAATGATGTTATTATTTGAACTGCATCTTTTATTTATTATTATTATTTTTTAAATTATTTATTTATTTATTTTTGGCTGTGTTGGGTCTTCGTTGTTGTGTGTGGGCCTTCTCTAGTTGTGGCGAGTGAAGGCTACTCTTCCTTGCGGTGCGCAGGCTTCTCATTGAGGTGGCTTCTCTTGTTGTGGAGCATGGGCTCTAGGCACGCAGGCTTCAGTAGTTGCAGCACTTGGGCTCAGTAGTTGTGGCTCGCAGGCTCTAGAGCACAGGCTCAGTAGTTGTGGCACATGGGCTTAGTTGCTCCACGGCATGTGGGATCTTCCCGGACCAGGGATCGAACCCGTGTCCCCTGCATTGGCAGGTGGATTCTTAACCACTGCACCACCAGGAAAGCCCTGAATTGCATCTTTTAAAAGAGAGATTGAACTCAGAATCTGAGAGAATCAGTTACCTGAGGCCCTTTAACCCTCAAAATTCTGAATTGGGATGTTCCTATTTTATAAATAAGGGAAATAAAACTGATTTATATGGTAGATAGCAGATTCCGAGTTAGAACCCTAGATTAAAGGAATTAAAATGTTAGCAGATGTGGTAGTTGGTCTCCAAGCTAGCACCCAATGATCCTTGAGTCCTGGTATTATGTAACAAAAACCAAAATGGAGTCAGTATTGCTAAGAGAGCTTTATAAAATGGAGGCAGAGGCCATTAAAGAAGTGTGATTTATTGGGCTTCCCTGGTGGCGCAGTGGTTGAGAGTCCGCCTGCCGATGCAGGGGACGCGGGTTCACGCCCCGGTCTGGGAAGATCCCACATGCCGCGGAGCGGCTGGGCCCGTGAGCCATGGCTGTTGAGCCTGCGCGTCTGGAGCCTGTGCTCTGCAACGGGAGAGGCCACAACAGTGAGAGGCCCGTGTAACACACACACACACACACACACACACACACACAAAAAAGAAGTGTGATTTATGGATATCTCAGTCTGGGTGGAATCTGACGTTTTGATCTGACGCAGTCATCCAGAACACCTACCAGAAACTCAAGCTAATTACTGGGACCCTTACCCTAAATTAACTTGTGATAGTCTATCTACTTATCAGACTCCTACCCTAAAACAACTCATGATTCCTTAAGGACAGTTATTTTCTGACATGCATCAGAGTCAATTATAATTCTTGCCAGGCAGGTTTTAACAACCTCTGTGGCTTTTTGTCTTTATAAGCCCCTGACTCTTTCTCTTCCGTGGAACACTCCTTCAGGGTTACCCTAATCTGTGTCTCCCGAATTGCAATTCTTTTTTTTTTAATTTATTTTTATTTTTTAAATATATTTTTTTATGTGGACCATTTTTAAAAAGTCTTTATTGAATTTGTTACAGTATTGCTTCTGTTTTCTGTTTTGGTTTTTTGGATGTGGGATCTTAGCTCCCCAGCCAGGGGTTGAACCTGCACCCCCTGCATTGGAAGGTGAAGTCTTAACCACTGGACCGCCAGGGAAGTCCCCCAAGTTGCAATTCTTAAGACCCCAAGTAAACTCTTTTCTTATTTACAGCCTCCTGCATTTTTTTTTTGGTTGACAGTATTCATATCCTTGTGTAGGCTCCTCCCACTTCATACCAGGATTGGTCTGTGTGACCAACAGCATATAGCACAAGTGATGTTTCTTCACTTCAGTGATTACATTACAAAGTGACTTCCCTCTTAGATGTTTTCCCTCCCTCTCTCTCTCTCTCTGTCTCTTTCTTTGGGAGAAGCAATCTGCCTACCATGTTGTAAGCAGCCCTTTGAGTGTCCCAGGTGATGGCAAAGAATGAAGACTCCTGCCAACAGCCAATGAGGAACTGAGGCGCTCTGACCTGATGTGAGTGAGCTTGTGAGTGACAACTTCATCATTAGTTGAGTCTTTAGATAACTGCAGCCCTAGCCAATAGCTTGACTGCAAACTCATGAGAAACGGTGAACCAGAACCACCCAGCTAAGGTAGCTCCCAGATTCCTGAACTTTATCAATTGTGAGAGATAAATGTTCATTGTCTTAAGCTGATAAATTTTGGGGTACTTTGTTATGCAGCAATATATGACTAATGCAGAGATTATTGAACAATATGTTGAATTAAAATACAGAAGAATAAACATCTATAACTCCTTGATTTGTTTTACCTTCTGTTCAACAGAATTTTTAATTTATTTCCTTGACAAGAGACAGCATAGTGTATGAGGCAGCATAGTGTAGCATAACCTCTGTATATAGATCAGTATTCAATTGCTGACTCCTTCAAGTCCTAGCTTGGCAAGCATTTATTTATTTATTTATTTATTTATTTATTTATTTATTTAATTTATTTTTTCACTGTGTCGGGTCTTAGTTGTGGCACGCGGGATCTTCACTGAGGCATGTGAGATCTTTTGTTGTGGTGCGCGTGCGTTTCCTTGCAACGCACAGGCTTCTCTCTAGTTGTGGCATGTGGGTTTTCTCTCTCTAGTTGTGGCACGCAGGCTCCAGGGTGCATGGGCTCTGTAGCTGTGGCACGTGGGCTCCAGAGCACGTGGGCTCTGTAATTTGTGGCATGTGGGCTCTCTCGTTGAGGCGCGCGAGCTCAGTAGTTGTGTGTGGGCTTAGTGGCCCCATGGCATGTGGGATCTTAGTTCCCTGACCAGAGATTGAACCCACGTCCCCTGCATTGTAAGGTGGATTCTTTACCACTGGACCACCAGGGAAGTCCCTTGGCAAGTTTATAAAGCTTTCCAAGCCTCAAATTCCCACATGATAGTGCTTATCTCAGTGCCTAGGACACATTAAGTGTGAAATAAATATTAGCCATAATTAATAGTTTTATTTTGATTACTGACTCTAAAGAAGCACCTTTGGACGTGTCTGTAGGTTGTGTGGGATGAAGTAGTCAGTACTTACTTGCCTGAGGAAGAGGAAGCCTCCAAAGAAAGAACTCATTTGAGAAAAAAAAGAGTAGAGGGTCCAGGCTTAGTCCAGTATTAGAGCTTCTGCATCAGAATGGAGGAGGATTCAGAGGGTCTGTCCAGCCTCTGCTGTTGACCCCACAGGTCGTGTATGGATTTTATAGAAAGGGGACCTTGAGTAAAATCTGAAGTAGCTATTTTTGCCAAGATCTCTATGAGACATTGTTTGCTTTGGCCTCATAACATCAGAGTGTGACCCAAGAGTGAAGGAACAGGAATCTATCCACCTCATCAGACAACATCCCAAGTGGCATGTCATTACCTATGCATATCAGCAGTTTGGTTACAGTAGAGCAGCTGCAGCTGAGCTTGGCATAGCAGGACTTCAGGTGTCAGTGGGTATGCAGCACTTTTGTGCTGTTCTCCAGGGGTCCACTACAGATACATCTCAGAAAAAAAAAAAAAAAGATAAAAGTCTTTGTTCATGAGCCCAACTGTGGTTGGAGGTTTGACTTTGAAGGAGATTGGAGTTGCACAAACAGAAGGGCCAGAGAAATCACATCTGTACTGTTATTATGATTCTACATTTTAATGCTAGTCTATTTTGTTCTGGACAGATAGGTAACTAATCATGAAGAGAATGGGCCTTGAAATATTCTGCAGACTAGAAAATTATATAATCAAATACTTTGAACAATTTTTTAAGGACTTAGATGTCCAGACTTTTCGTTTGAATGAGTATAATTTCCAATGTGAAAACCCACAATTTGGCTTCAGGAGACACATGCGAATTTTAAAATCCCATATAAATAATTACTCATTGCCACAAACTTGAGTGGGGGTAGGAATGTAAACTTGTTCCCTTCAGGTATACCTACATAAAGTGAGATGTGAAATAGGCTGCTTCTATTTTAAAGGCTGGTTATCACATTCTAGAATAGATGGAAAAGACATTGGAGACAGCTAATGTTAGAAATACAAGTTTTCCCCAAAGGCTTTTATGTACGTATGTGACATAGAAGGAAAATGGGTTCATTAATGTTATTTACTTCTTCGTTCATTCAGCAAATATTTGAAAAGGTTGTTATGTGCCCAACCCTGTTCTGGGAATTGAGAAAAGAAACAAGATTTCTGTTCTCACGGAGTTCACATTTTAGTTGTGGGATGGTGCTACTGACAATAAACTTGTGAAAATACGAATTTCAAATAGTGGTTAAGTGACAAGTAGAGATAAAACAGCATGATGGTGTAAAGAGTGACAGTCAGTGGGTGGCTACTTTAGACTGATTGGTGAGTGCGTATTTTTCTGAGAAGGTGATATCTGAGCTGAGACACAAGGGTGAGAAGGAAACTATCATGTGAGGAATTGGGAAGACAGTGTTCCAAGCAGAGGAGCAGCAAGTGCAAAGGCTGTGAAGTGAGGGCATGCACTTGGGGTGTTGGAGCAACAGAGAGAAGACCAGCGTGACTTGAACATAGTGATCAAAGTGAGAAGTGGTGGGACATAAGGTCAGAGATGTTGGCAAGAGGCCAGATCATCAAGTGCCTTGTAGACAGTGGCAAGGAGTTTGAATTTCATACTTGGTGCAATGAGAAACCATCAGAGTATTTTTAAGCAGAGAAAGGATAAGGTGTGATTTCTATCATTAAAAGAGTACTCTGCCTGCTATATAGATAATTGACTGTAGAGGACAAGCATGAAAACAGGTCAGCTGGTTAGGAAGCTATTGCAGCATCCCAGGCAAGAGCATTGGATGGCCTGAAGTAGAGTGGTATCTGTGGAAGAGATACATGGATGAATTCAGAATACATTTTGCAAGCAAAAGGTAACATGACTTATTATTGGATATGGGCATGAGAGAAGAAATTAAGGGTGACTCCTGGATTTTTGGCTTAAGCAATTTGGTGCCAGTTTTTGGAATGAGGAAATTGGGTGGGATGGGGGTTTAGGAAATTAAGAGTTTTGCTTTATTTTAATTAAAACATTTTTTATCATGGTAAAATACACATAAAATTTATCATCCTAACTCTTTTTAAGGGTATGGTTCAGTGGCATTAAGTATGTTCACATTGTTTTACAACTATCACCATTATCCATTTCTAGAACTCTTTTCATCTTGCAAAATTGAAACTCTGTGTTCATTAAACAATAACTGTGCACTCCTCACTCCCCCCAGCCCCAGCAACCACCCTTGTACTTTCTGTCTCTATGAATTTGACCGTTCTACGTGCCTCATATAAATGGAATCATACAGTATTTGTCCTTTTGTGACTCCTTATTTCAGTAAGCATAATGTCCTCAAGGTTCATCTGTGCTGTGGCATGTGAAAGAATTTTCTTCCCTTTTAAGGCTGAATCATATTCCACTGTATGTATGAGTAATATTCCACAGTTTGTTTTTCCATTCATCTGTCAATGGACACTTGGGTTGCTTCCATCTTTTGGCTATTGTGAATAATGTGAACATAGGTGTATAAATATCTCTTCAAGTCCATGTTTTCAAGTTTTTGAGTATATACCCAGAAATGGAATTTCTGGATTATATGGTAATTCTATTTTTAATTTTGGGGGGAACTGCCATGCTGTTTTCCATAGGGACTGCACCATTTTAAATTTCCACCAACAGTGCACAAAGGTCCCAATTTTTCCACATCCTCCCTGACACTTGTTATTTTCTCTTTTTTTTATAGTAGCTATCCTATTAAGGTGTGAGGCGATATCTCATTGCGATTTTGATTTGTATTTCTCTGATGATTAGTGCTGTTGAGCACCATTTCATGTGCTTATCAGTCATTTGTATATTTTCTTTGAAGAAATGTCTCTTCAAGTCCTTTGCCCATTTTAATTGGGTTTTTCGTTTTTTTGTTGTTGTGTTGTAGGAGTTCTTTTTATGTTCTGGATATTAACCCCTTATAAGATATATGGTTTCCCTTAAACAACATGAAAAGACAACCCTCAGAATGGAGAAAATATTTGCAAACGAAGCTACTGACCAAGGGTTAATCTCCAAAATATACAAACAGCTTATGCAGCTCAATATCAAAAAAACAAACAACCCAATCCAAAAATGGGCAGAAAACCTAAATAGTCATTTCTCCAAAGAAGATATACAGATTGCCAACAAACACATGAACAGATGCTCAACATCACTAACCATTAGAGAAATGAAAATCAAAACTACAATGAGGTATCACCTCACACTGGTCAGAATGGCCATCAAAAAATTTACAAACAATAGGGCCTCCCTGGTGGCGCAGTGGTTAAGAGTCCGCCTGCCGATGCAGGGGATACGGGTTCGTGCCCCGGTCTGGGAGGATCCCATATGCCGCGGAGCGGCTGGGCCCGTGAGCCATGGCCGCTGGGCCTGCGCATCCGGAGCCTGTGCTCCGCAACGGGAGAGGCCACAACAGTGAGAGGCCCACATACCGCAAAAAGAAAGAAAAAAAAAATTTACAAACAATAAATGCTGGAGAGGGTGTGGAGAAAAGGGAACCCTGTTGCACTGTTGGTGGGAATGTAAATTGTTACAGCCACTATGGAGAACGGTATGGAGGTTCCTTAAAAAAACTAAAAATAGAACTACCACATGACTCAGCAATGCCACTACTGGGCATATACCCCAAGAAAACCATAATTCAAAAAGAGGGACTTCCATGGTGGCGCAGTGGTTGGGAGTCCACCTGCCAGTGCAGGGGATATGGGTTCGAGCCCTGGTCCGGGAGGATCCCACATGCCGCGGAAGAACTAGGCCCATGCTCCACAACTACTGAGCCTACGCTCTAGAGCCCGTGAGCCACAACTACTGAGCCTGAGTGCCACAACTGCTGAGGCCCGTGCACCTGGAGTGCGTGCTCTGCAACAAAAGAAGCCACCCAATGAGAAGCCCAGGAACCACGGGGAAGAGTAGCCCCCGCTCGCCACAACTAGAGAGAGGCCCGCATGCAGCAATGAAGACCCAAGGCAGCCAAAAATAAAAATAAATTAATTAATTAAAAAAACAAAAAAAGAGTCATGTACCACAATGTTCATTGCAACACTATTTACAATAGGCAGGACATGGAAGCAACTTAAGTGTCCGTCAACAGATGAATGGATAAAGAAGATGTGGCACATGTATACAATGGAATATTACTCAGCCATAAAAAGAAATGAAATTGAGTTTTTGTAGTGAGTTGGATGGACCTAGAGTCTGTCATACAGAGTGAAGTAAGTCAGAAAGAGAAAAATACCGTATGCTAACACATATATGGAATCTAAGGAAAAAAAAGAAAAGGTTCTGATGAACCTAGGGGCAGGACAGGAATAAAGACGCAGACGTAGAGAATGGACTGGAGGACTCGGGGTAAGCTGAGATGAAGTGAGAGAGTGGCATTGACATATATACAATACCAAATGTAAAATAGATAGCTAGTGGGCAGCAGCCGCATAGCATGGGGAGATCAGCTAGGTGCTTTGTGACCACCTAGAGGGGTGGGATAGGGAGGGTGAGAGGGAGACACAAGAAGTGGGGGATATGGGGATATATGTATATGTATAGCTGATACACTTTGTTATACAGCAGCAACTAACACAAGAATGTAAAGCAATTATACTCCAATAAAGATATTAAAAAATATAAATATATATGGTTTCCAAATATTTTCTCCCATTCCACAGGTTGCCTTTTTTTACTCTGTTGATCGGATCCTTTTATGTACAGAAGTTTTAAGTTCTGATGTAGTTCAGTTTTATCTATTCTTTTGTTGTTGTTGCCTGTGCAAATGAGTTTTATTTTAAATATAAAAATAAACTGATATTTAAATACATTAATATTTTAAACCTAAATTTAAATATAAATTTGGAGACAGTTGGACACATGAGTCTGAAGATCATAGCAGAGGTCAGAATGAGATATAAATTAGAGAGTTATCCACATGTAGATGGTATTTGTAGCCACAGGTCTGGATGAGATCAACCAAAAGAGAAGATGCATAGGAACACATAGGTCTCCATGTGGGATACAGTCATACTGGAGTAAGATTCCATAGAAAAATATCAGAAGGTTTTGACTGAGTTAAATTTGGATAATATAAGTTATTGAAGATCTTAATCTTCTGAGCTAGATGCCAGGTTAGAAATTAGAAATTCCTGGGAAAGTATCACCCTCTCTGCTATTGTATTATTACAATAATAATACTAACAATAGCCCAAGACATCATTTAGTCCTCACAACAGCTATATAAGATATTCTTATTGTCCTCACTTTACAGATAAGGAAACCGAAGTAAGTAATTTACCCAGTGATTATAGTAAGTATATGGCAGGGCCAAATTAAAACTCTGGTTGGTCTGCCTCAATAGTGGTCTACACTATTAATTATTAATCTCATTATTCTGAAAAAAGAAATCTAGCCCTCGACCCTTACCAACTGACTACATTCAGTCTCCTTAGGTTTCATATCACCATGGTCACGTCTTTGTTGGCAGTGAATGGTCCAAGAAAGATGGTACTGATCCTACCACATTAGGTAGGCTGATCTGCCAGTTTCCTCTTTTGGACACTCTGAATCTTAACACTGTGCCAGGTTCTCATACACCAAAAAAAGGGAAAGAAAGTTGATGGACATGGCATACTAGAATCAACAGAAGTTGTCATGTTTTGGGGACTTCCCTGGTGGCACAGTGGTTAAGAATCCGCCTACCAGTGAAGGGGACACGGGTTCGATCCCTGGTCTGGGAAGATCCCACATGCCGCAGAGCAACTAAGCCCATGCGCCACAACTACTGAGCCCGCGTGCTGCAACTACTGAAGTGCACATGCCTAGAACCCGTGCTCTGCAACAAGAGTAGCCCCTGCTCGCCACAGAGAGTGAAGAGAAAGCCTGCACACAGCAACGAAGACCTAACACAGCCAAAAAAAAAAAAAAAAAAGTTGTCATGTTTTTATTCCCTTTCATCTTCAATCTAGATATTACAGTCCTTTGCTTCAATCTCAGTTCCTCCATTGTCTTGTCATTCTGCTCACCTGTACTGCAAATCCCCAAATCCAACCGTTTGTGCATTTCACTCCTGTCCTGCAACACTAGAGAAGATCACACAACCATGTGAATTGTTGTCTCTACAAATTTACCTTTTCAATCACAGCTGGACTTTCACCCCACTTGTCACTCTCCCAACCCACATGTTCCTTCAATCCATCAATGATCCTCCTTCCCTTCTATCTTAATTCAGGAGCAGATTGAGAGTGAAAAGTAAAATGGTTTGACTTATCTTGGGCTTAGATTTTGCAAGATTAGTAAACAAAAGGACTAGGGTAGTGGTGTGAGTGAATCAAGGGGATCGTGAGGTATAAACTGGAAGGGAAAGGAAAGGATGTCAAGGTCAGAGCTAAAGGGTTGTGAGGAAAATAAAAGGTTCTGGAATGAAGTGGAGTTGTGACTGATGACGGGGCCCAGGGTGTGTCCTTGACAGGGAGGGTAAAGTACTTGAGGGTAAAGTACCAGTACTTGACTGGTAAAGATCAAGTACTATGAGGATGTGGTGTAGGATTACTCATCACCCTGAGCACAAAAGTCATCAATACCTCAGGTCAGGTTCCAGAGAACTCATAGAATGTGGATAAACAACTGGCAGATTGTTGGTAACAGCAACCAGAAGGGCACAGCATAAACCTCAAAGGAGACATTTTATCATGTGAAAGTGAAGGAATTATGGTGGGGAACAAAGAAAATCCTGAGACCTTACCTGGCTTTGAAGTGGAAAAGAAAGAGCCTCCCTTTGAGAGACAGGGACCAGGAGGAAGTGGAGTGCTGGGGGAAGCTGGATCTCTGTCAAGGCAAGGGCATGGAGAGAGCAACCAGGGATATTCTTTTTTTTTTTTTTTTTTTTGGCATTCATTTATTTATTCATCCATCCATTCATTCATTCATTCATTCATTTATGGCTGTGTTGGGTCTTCGTTTTTGTGTGAGGGCTTTCTCTAGTTGCGGCAAGCGGGGGCCGCTCTTCATCGTGGTGCACGGACCTCTCACTATCGTGGCCTCTCGTTGCGAGGCACAGGCTCCAGACACGCAGGCTCAGCAGTTGAGGCTCACAGGCTTAGTTGCTCCGCGGCACGTGGGATCTTCCCAACCCAGGGCTCGAACCCGTGTCCCCTGCATTGGCAGGCAGATTCTCAACCACTGCATCACCAGGGAAGCCCCAGGGATATTCTTGATGGAGGAAAGCTGTCTGTTCACAATGGAGTGGGGGTTTCAGAGGACACAGTAGCAGGGAAGTAAACAGTGGGAGGGTGAGGCAGTGGGCTATGCAGGGACAGGGAGCACAGAGGGGAGTCAGAATGAAAGTATTTGACAAAAGGGATTAAGTTTGCAGTGTTGTAGAGAGATGGTTTCCAGGTTCTCAAAATCAGGTTTCAGATGTTTCTGTGCCAATGCAGAGACACTGGCTGATGATAGTCCAAATCCTCATAATTTTTTATGACCCATTCAGCAGTCTGTTAAATATAACCTCGTGGTAAGGTAATTCACCTCAGCAGAGCAAGTTTGACTTGGTCTAAATAGGGTAGAGGTAACTGCTGTTCAAGCAGAGTGAGAGGAGAGATAAAAATGCCCAGGTCTGGATGGGAGAAAATGACTTTGACCTGGCTATCACCTCCACAGAGCTCAGCTCCAGGTCGGGGCACTGAGCTAGCTGCTGAGGCCACAAAGGAAGGAGTTTATAATCTGGCTAGACTGAGCCCATGGAGAGCTCCGATTTTACATTCTTCATGTTCTTCATCTTTGCTTCCCAGGACTTTGCACTTTATAATCACATAGAAGTTTAAAAAGAAAAACTTTTATTGAGTGGACCCTCAATAAAATAAAAATAAAAAATAAAAATTTTTAATATTTTAACTTCTATATGATTATAAAAATAATGTTATTTGTGAAACAATTATAAAGTATAGAAAACTACAGAAAAGAAACTAAAATAGAAGTCATCTATAATCCCCCATCCAAACATACTTACTATTAATACCTTGAGATATTCCCTTCTAGTTTTTTTTTAATGCCTTTTAAACATAGTTTATTCATGCATGCATTCATTATTTGGTCAATACTATTGTATACTTTTAAAAACATTTGCCTTATATCACAAGTATTGTATCATGTTATTAAAAATAATTCTTAAACTCTGTTTTTAAAGGCTGAATAATATTCTTTCATAAAAACACACTGTTATTTATTTAACTGTTTCCATACAGTTTTTAAAATTGTGATAAAAAAATTAAATTTTACCATTTACCAATTTTTAAAAAATTTATTTGGTTGCACTGGGTCTTAGTTGTGGCAGGTGGGCTCCTTAGTTGCAGCTCACAGGCTCCTTAGTTGCAGCTTGCCTGTTCCTTAGTTGTGGCATACGAACTCTTAGTTGCAGCATGCATGTGAGATCTAGTTCCCTGACCAGGGATGGAACCCGGGCCCCCTGCATTGGGAGCTCAGAGTCTTAACCACTACGCCACCAGGGAAGTCCCCATCTTACCAATTTTTAAATGTACAGTCCCATAGTATTAAATATATTTACATTGTTGTGTACAGATCTCTAGAACATTTTCATCTTGCAAAACCAAAATGCACTAAGCACTAACTCCTCCTCCTCCCTTTTCCCCTCTCCCCCCACCCTTGGTAACCATCTTTCTAATTTCTGTTTCTATGATTTTGACTGTTTTAGATACTTCCTATTAGTGGAATCATACAAAATTTGTCCTTTTGTGACTGGCTTATTTCACTTAGCATAATGTCCTTGAGGTTCCTCCTTTTTTAAGGCTTCATAACATTCCACTGTATGTATAAACCACACTTTATTTGTCCACTCATCTGTAGATGTACATTTGGGGTACTTCCAGCTCTTTGCTATTGCGAATAATGCTGTAATGAATGTGGGTGTGCAAATAGCTCTTTGAAATCCTGCTTTGAATTATTTTGGATATATACCCAGATGTGGGATTGATGGATCATATGATAATTCTATTTTTTAAATTTTTGAGGAACCTCTGTACTGTTTTCCATAATGGCTGTACCATCTTACATTTTCACGAAAGGTGCACAAGGATTCCAATTTCTCCACATCCTTACCAATATGTGTTTTCTGTTCTTTTGATAGCAGCCATCCTAATGGGCATGAGGTGGTACCTCACTGTGGTTTTTTTTTGTGTGTGTGTGGTATGCGGGCCTCCCACTGCTGTGGCCTCTCCCATTGCAGAGCACAGGCTCCGGACGAGCAGCCCCAGTGGCCATGGCCCACGGGCCCAGCCGCTCCGCGGCATGTGGGATCTTCCCGGACCGGGGCACGGACCCGTGTCCCCTGCATTGGCAGGCAGACTCTCAACCACTGCGCCACCAGGGAAGCCCCCTCACTGTGGTTTTGATTTGCATTTCTTTAATGATTAGTGATGATGAGCCTCACATATGCATGCTGGCCATTTTTACATCTTCTTTGGAGAATTGTCTATTCAATTCCTTTGCCCATTTTAAAATCAGGTTATTTGGTTTTTGAGTTGTAGAAGTTCTTTCTGTATTCTGGATATTAACCTTTTATCAGATACATGATTTGCAAATACTTTCTCTCATTCCATAGGTTGCTTTTTGTTTTGGTGTTTCCTTTGACACTCAAAAGTTTTTAAGTTTGATGTAGTCTTATTTGTCTGTTTTAGCTTTTGTCACCAGTGCTTTGGTGTCATAGCCAAGAAATTATTGCCAAATTCAACGTCCGGAAGCTTTTCTTCTCAGAGTTTCATAGTTTTAGGTCTTACGCTTAGGTCTGTTTTGAGTTAATTTTTGTATATGGTATAAGGTATGGGTCCAATTTCATTCTTTTGCACGTGAATATCCAGTTTTAAAAAAAACATTTGTTGGGCCTCCCTGGTGGCGCAAGTGGTTGAGAGTCCGCCTGCCGATGCAGGGGATACGGGTTCGTGCCCCGGTCTGGGAGGATCCCATATGCCGCGGAGCGGCTGGGCCCGTGAGCCATGGCCGCTGAGCCTGCGCGTCCGGAGCCTGTGCTCCGCAACGGGGGAGGCCACAACAGTGAGAGGCCCGCATACCGCAAAAAAAAAAAAAAAAAAAAAAAAAAAAAACATTTGTTGAAGAGAGTGTCCTTTCTCCATTTTTTGCGGTACGCGGGCCTCTCACTGTTGTGGCCTCTCCCGTTGCGGAGCACAGGCTCCAGACGCGCAGGCTCAGCGGCCATGGCTCACGGGCCCAGCTGCTCCGCGGCATGTGGGATCTTCCCGGACCGAGGCATGAACCCGTGTCCCCCTGCATCGGCAGGCAGACTCTCAACCACTGCGCCACCAGGGAAGCCCATGAATTGACCATTCAGTTCAAAACATGCAAGCCATCGGGGACCTTGATAAAAGCTGCTCTGGTGAAGAGGCGGCGGCTAAAACTTAATTGTAGTGGGCTCAAGAGAAAATTGGAAGAAAAAAACTAGCAGTAGCAAATATAGAGCTCTCTTTTGAGGAGTTTTGCTGTAAAGGGATAGGGAAAGATGGGACAGTAGTTGAAGGCAGAAGTGGGGTCAAGGGAGAGCTTTTCAGCATTGTAGAAATACCAGCATGTCTGCATGCTGAATGAAAAAGATCCAGTAGAGAGAGAAAAGACTGATAGATTGATCATGGGGCAGACAAGGGAATTAATTGCTGGAGCAATATCCTTGAGTAGGTAAGGAAGGGGTGAGGGCACCAAGTGCAGAAACACACACAGACAGAGAGAGACAGAATTTTGTGCTAGGAGCAGAGACCATTTATCTCAAGTAATAGGAGAAAAGACAGAGTGATGGGTACAAATGCAGTTAGGTTGGTGGATTAAGATGGTAAGAGCTTAAGTGAAATAGGAAGCAAAGGCACAGCTGAGGGTGAGCATGGGGGAGGAGATATTAGAGTTCTGAAGAGAAAGGTCATTAAGGATAGAGAATGGACCAGGGCAGTGAAGCATGACTGTCAGTCAGCAGTAAGGTTCCTCTTGATGACTGATGATTAATTTTAAATGAAACCAGTCAGCATGTTTTGCATATTTTTCCCCAGCTACATCTAGCTGTGCAGGTACCGGTGGAAGTAGGAGGGGGGCTGGATTTAACCAGCCTTGCAGTTTGCCTGATAGAGTAAGGTGGATTAAGAAAGGGGGCAAGGAAGTTGATTATAATGATTAACTTCTGAGTTCGGTGAGATGTGAGATAGAGGAAAACATCTAAGTCTGCTAGGCACTTAGACTAAATATATGCATTATCTCGTGTACTCCCCACAATCACCCCATGGAACTGCTTAGCCTCCTTTTACAGACGAAGAGGCTGAGATTTAGGAAGACTCAGGCATATCCTGGAGATATTGCGGGTCCAGTTCCAGACCACCGTAATATCACAGTAAAGCGAGCCACAGGAATTTTTTGGTTTCCCAGTGCATATAAAAATTATGTTTACACTATACTGCATTCTGTTAAGTGTGCAATAGCATTGTGTCTTAAAAAAAAAAAGACAAAACCAACGTACAAACCTTAATTTAAAAATACTTTATTGCTGGGGCTTCCGTGGTGGTGCAGTGGTTGAGAATCTGCCTGCCAATGCAGGGGGCAAAGGTTAGAGCCCTGGTCTGGGAAGATCCCATATACCATGGAGCAACTAAGCCCCTGCACCACAACTACTGAGCCTGCGGTCTAGAGCCTGTGAGCCACAGCTACTGAAGTCCACGTGCCTAGAGCCCGTGCTCTGCAACAAGAGAAGCCACTGCGATGAGAAGCCCACGCACTGCAACGAAGAGTAGCCCCTAGATCCCGCTCGCGCAACTAGAGAAAGCCCGCGCGCAGCAACGAAGACCCAACGCAGCCAAAAATAAAATAAATAAATTTATTAAAAAAATACTTTATTACGAAAAAATGCTAAACATCATCCGAAAATGCAAGGCTGCCACAAACCTCAATTTGTAAAAAATGCAGTATCAGTGAAGCACAAATAAAGCAAAGCACAATAAAACAAGTTATGCCTGTATAACTTGCTCAAGGCTACACAGCTGATAAATGACAGACCCAGAATTAGGCCCAGGAACAATGGTCTCCAAAGATGCACTTAACTGTCTTACTATTTGCTTTAACTGGAGTATTAGCTGGTACTTTTAAATTGATGCATAAACAGAAAGGACGCTGTGTCCAATATATTTTTGTTAATATTTTTCCAATTTGTGTTAATTTTAAGATTTTTGGTGTACAGAAATTTTTTAAAGTTTATAGCAAAATCTATTTTACCTTATCTTTAATTCCCTATCCATCCTTAAACAAAAAGCACCTGTTTTTTCTTTCAGCTTATTTATCTATTTATTTATTCCTTTTGAATCTTTAATCCATTTAGAATTTGGTATGTGTGGTTTTTTTTAATTTACTTATATTTATTTATTTATTTTTTTGGCTGTGTTGGGTCTTCGTTTCTGTGAGAGGGCTTTGTCTAGTTGCGGTGAGGGGGGACCACTCTTCATCGCGGTGCATGGGCCTCTCACTGTCGCGGCCTCTCTTGTTGCGGAGCACAGGCTCCAGACGCACAGGCTCAGTAGTTGTGGCTCACGGGCCTAGTTGCTCCGCGGCAATGTGGGATCTTCCCAGCCCAGGGCTCGAACCTGTGTGCCCTACATTGGCAGGCAGATTCTCAACCACTGCACCACCAGGGAAGCCCTTGGTATGTGTTTTATGGTGAGATGCTATTTTTCCCCAGCTTATCAATTGTCCCAGCACTAGTTTTGAAAAATTTATCCTTTTCTTGATAATTTGTAATACTTTATCATATGTTACAGTTTTATAAACATTTGGGTCTGTTTCTGGCCTTCCTACTTATCTTTGTATTTCTAAATCTGAGGGAATATTTTACCTTACAACTCTTCTTTTCCAAAAATTTCTTAGACAGTCTTGCCTATTTGTTCTTTCAGATGCCCTTTAGAATTATTTTTTAAGTTCCTAAAATATGTCAGTGAAATATTAACTTTAATTATACTAAAATAGTGAATTAATTTGGTAAGAATGCAGGTTCACAGAATTCATTCTACACATTCAAGAATGGCATGTCTCTAACTAGAGAAAGCCGGTGTGCAGCAATGAAGACCCAACGCAGCCAAAAATAAAAAACTAATAAATAAAACAAAAAAAAACAAAAAACCCCCAGCATGTCTCCACTCAACTCAATTAAATGGAATAATTTTTTCACTTAGGTTTTATACATCTGTTTAGAGATTACTTCTAGGTATTTTATGTTCTTATGACTATTAGGAATGGAACCTGGTTTTTTCCAGTATATTTTCTAGCTGGTTATTTTTAGTACATAAAAAGTTGCTGATTTAGGGACACTTCTTATATGACTCCACTTAAATTGAAACTCTTAGGTACTAGATTTCATTAATTCTCTTGGATTTTAAAACTAGAATATCATTATATATTCCTTGTAATATTGATAATTTTGTCTATTTTCTAATAGTTTTACTTCTTATCTATATCTTATATTATGATCATAGTTACTAAAACTTACCCAAAAATGTTGAAAAGATGTTAAAACATGTATCCATAAAACTACTGTTAATGGGATGCTTCCAGTGTTTCATGTTACACTCTAACATGCAGTGTAATATTGGCTGTCAGTCTGAGACTGATATTCATAAGCAAGTTCAGGTAGTTGCCTTGTAGGCCTAATTTTAAAAGTAGTTTTTAAAAATCAGGAATATATCTTGAATTTAATCGAATACTATTTTGGCATGTATTGATCTACTTGGTCTTTGAACTACCAAAGAGGTAATTCATTTGTATACTTGTTGCCTTTTTATAAACAGATTTTAAAAAGTCAACTCTTACTATTATAAAATATAAAACACCCATACAAACAGCAGTAAAAGGCAACTGTCACATCCTTACTTTTTTTTAAAATTTAGTTTAATTTTTTTAAATTTTGACTGCGTTGGGTCTTCATTGCTGTGCGTGGGCTTTCTCTAGTTGCGGTGAGCAGGGGGCTACTCTTTGTTGTGGTGCGCGGGCTTCTCATTGCAGTGGCTTCTCTTGTTGCGGAGCACGGGCTCTAGGTGCACAGCCTTCAGTAGTTGTGGCACACAGGCTCTGTAGTTGTAGCTCGCAGGCTCTAGAGTGCAGGCTCAGTAGTTGTGGCGCATGGGCTTAGTTGCTCTGTGGCATGTGAGATCTTCCTGAACCAGGGATGGAACCCATGTCCCCAGCATTGGCAGGTGGATTCTTAACCACTGCACCTCCAGGGAAGTCCACATTCTTACTTTTTATATTTAGAAAAAGATTTAAGAGCATTTTATACTTCGGTGTTTAAAAATTCAAGTGTCTATGTTTCAAACATAACATTTTCACCACGCTAGTGTTACAAAATATTTTAATGAAAATGAATATCCTCAAATGCCTGTTATATGCAAGAAAGCACTACAGTGAGCAGCACTGCAAGGGATAAAAAGATAAGCAAAGTTAGGTCCCTGGCCTCCCAGAGGCTTATAGACATGTTGTGTGTGTGGGGGGACAACTAGACAAGAGCCCAACTGAGTGAAGTTAACAAGTACCAGAAGAGCACAGAGGAGTGAACAGTCGCTGCTGGTGGGAAGGAAGTTCAAGGAGCGCTTCCTGAAAGGCAGCAGGGCCTGCTCTTTGCAGGACAGGCAGCTACTACTGTCTGGCAGGGTAGGTGGAAAGGCGATCTAGACAGGCTGCATCAATGGGGAATATAAAGGCGCTGGGTGGATGAAGCTGTGCACCTGAGTCCCCAGTGACAAAGCATAAACTATTCTAAGATATTCTACTGGATTTTAAAGTAACAATCAAAAGATGGGATAAATGTGTCAGTAGGATATAAAATACGTGTTAGAAATATGGCAATATAAAGAAAAATTCTGAGTTAATCAGAAAAGTTCCAGATAAAGATCTTAAAGAAATAAGGATTGTTTACCAAGATGTTACATCAAAGGTTCCTTTGAAAAATACTTAGATAGTGAATATTTACATTTGGGGATAATTAATTTTAGGAGATGATGCCACCAAGCAGCATATTAAAAACTAGTGGCTGCCTATTCTACAGGTGCACCATTGCACTGATATGTTAAAGGGTCAATAGCTTGTCACGTGCTGCTCCAAGAGGAGCCGCCCTTGGTGAAAGCATGCTGCTCAGGTTGCCAGGACGAACTTCTTGCTATGTTATCATGTCAGCATGCCTAAAATGTGGTGAGACACAGAGCTGACACTCATCTTCTGAGTTTATGCTAATACATTATCCCATTAGTGGCTTTTACCTTTTACCTTGCTCATTCCTGGAACGAGATGCACCCCTGGTTGAAGAGGATACAACTGCATACCAGATTTAGGAAGGGATGTATTAAGGGAAAGAACTGTTTTAAAAGGCTCTCCAGATTCTTGGCTTGGACAGCCTTCTTCCTGGGTGCTGACCCCTCTTGGCTATGGGGCACACAAACCACCTCTAACAATCTAACTAGTTTGCAGCTTTCCTGATTCTCTATTTACCAAAAAAAGGTCTCTTAAGTCAGTCTTAGTGAACTGAAAGCTTAGTCAAGTGTTCAGAGAGCACAACAAATGTGGACCATTCAGTAGGCTGTGAGCCATAGCTGCTGAAATTGTAGATCGGAACTGCCTTGATTCCCTTCTTAAAGGCTGACAGGCCATCTGAGCCAGGCTACTTGATCTCTTGCTGTATTTCACTTGTAAAATGCTATTAATATCTGCCATCAATTCCTCTCAAAGGAGTATATAAAATTTCCTGGACAGGAATACTCCTTATAATCATTTGGCTACAGTAGTGTATGAGCTCACTTCAAAAACTACTGTAATTTTGAACATGCTGGTTTACTCACTCACACACCCCCCCCCCCCAAGCCTGATAGTTGTGTTAATTCAATGACTTTTTAAGAAATTTGGATAGTATTTGTATTTGGAAATGCATGTTAATCTTTATATGGATTTACCAGTCCTTGACCAACACGTTTTGTAAAAATCCTACAAACCCATTTTATCGAATTAATTAGTACGGAGGACTTTCTGGAAATGGTTTGTTTTTTAAAATAAGGAGCTTATCTGTAAGTGTGGTCCAGAGTTTGCCATATGACAAGCATTTCTTAATAGCAAGGTCCATTTTAGTGTTAATCTTCATAGTCAGTCCATTTCATCAGATAAGGCTTTAGTGTCTTCATAGTCAGGATCTGTTTTTCAGTTCACCAAATAGGGTGGGAATTTTATCAGAATGAAGTTATTAGAACTTTGGGATTTTCTTCTTTCTCCATTGAATCTTTTGTTTTTTTCCTATATCCAAACCTGAAAATAAGATAAGTGCTAAAGAAAATTAAATATTTAAGACTCCTCTCCTCAAAATGCCTAACTGACACTGAAAAACATTTCTCCAGTCAATGAACAGGTAATTATTTTAACTCTAATAAGAACCTCATGAGTCTAGAGCTAGTATTCTATGATTTTATAGTTTTCCTGAGGAAAGAATAGAGTGGTAAGCATGAAGTTCTTGGTTAAGTTAAAGTTGATATTGAAGTAGTTTTATCATTAGAAGAAACAACTTATAAAAAATGGGCATCTTTCACTATACATGTTCAGTTTGGGATCAGAATCCACTCACATATAGACTTTTATCATGGCTACACACTAAAAACACTTTATCTTATATAACATCACAAAAGCCATATGAACTATTTCCATGTAACAGATGGGAATACTAAGGTTAGTGAAAAGTAAGCAAATTTCCCAAGTTTATTCAGTAGATTTGGGATTTGAGGCCAGGCAGTTTCACTCTAGAATCTAAACTTCTCCTACCATACCATTAGTCTTTTAAATGTTTGCCAATCTATGATGTCATGAAAGATGTTTGATTTTTGTCCCTGGTTCCTGACATAGAGCTTCTAAATCCCTTGTAATTTTCTGAGTGACAAGGGTAATAGTGTCTTGCCTCTTATTCTAATGAGGTGACTCAGTGGGTCCCTAGATAGCTTCACGATGGAGGCTGGTTGCTAGAAAGACCAAGCCTTGACTAGAAGCCCATCCTCCAGTATCCAGGGAGGGGAGAGGGACTGAGGTCAAATCAATATTGATCATGCCTATGTGATGAAACTTCTATAAAATCCCCTAAACACTGGGGTTCAGAGAGCTTCTGAATTGGCCAACACATCCATGGGCCAGGATGGCGATGCTCCCCAACTCCACAGGAATGGAGACTCCTGTGCTCTGGACCCTTCTGGACCTCACCCTGTGTGCATCTCCCCCTGGCTGTTCATTTGTGTTGTTTAGAACAAACCAGTAATAGTAAGTAAAATGTTTTCCTGAGTTCTGTGAGTCACTCTAGCAAATTCCTGAATGTGAAGAGGAGGGCTGTGGAAATACCAGACTTTGTAGCCAAGTTGGACATGTTGGAGCTCAGGGCAGGCTGCCCCAAAATTTGCCACAATGGCATATTGATTATTTTGAATTGAAGTTGCTTGTGAAGCAGCTGATGCAAAGGGAAACTCTGGCCTCCTCTGTGCCCCTGAAAGCAGGGAATAAATCCCTCATGTGAAAGATGCAATCCCTGCATATGGAGGTAGAAGGACACCCTTATTACCAAAGACAGGGAATTTCAGGGCTGGGCCAAGAAATCTCTATAAACAAACCTTGTTACTTCTTTACTAATTTACTACACAAGCCCGAACTTTGCTTAAATTCCTTACTAATTAAGCACTCAAACCTAAGTTTCTTTGTCCTGTCAATTCCTCTCAAATTTATTGTTTCTTTGTCTAAAAAGTGTAAAAGCTTCCTGCTTTGGCCATTTCTTAGGTCCTATTTCTGAGAGATCTCTGTGTAATGAATTAAAATTTGTTTATTTTTCTCCTGTTGACTGGTGTCAATT